>NW_028261395.1:19832811-20160311 GCF_051295495.1 Thamnophis sirtalis
CTAAGACGCTGAGCCTGTCAATCAGAAAGGTCGGCAGTTTAGCGGTTTGAATCCCTAGCACGGTGTAATGGAGTGAGCTCTCGTTACTTGTCCCAGCTTCTGCCAACCTAGCAGTTTGAAAAGAGGTAAAATGCGAATAGAAAATATAGGAACCACCTATGGTGGGAAGGGAACAGTGTTCCGTGCGCCTTTGGTGTTTAGTCATGACCAGGGAGACGTCTTCAGACAACGCTGGCTCTTCGGCTTTGAAATGGAGATGAGCACCGCCCCCTAGAGTCAGGAATGACTAGCACATATGTGCGAGGGGAACCTTTACCTTTACCTTAACTAGATGTTTAAGGTTCAGGAGTTTTTGGGCAACTTGGTCAGATCATATATATATAGTATAGTATAGCATCATTAGTGCTTCATGGAGGGAATTCGATGACTATCAGAAACCATCCTGAGAAAACCAATCCCATATTGTGGCTCAAGGATATTGTGTGGTCACTGAAGTTGCTGAGATTTCATCTTAGCTTATATGAATATGTTTAGTGAGTTTGACAGGAGACGACACAGCCTTCTCAGTTTGAAAAAAAGAAGACAGCTCACTTTTTCTGGAAAACAATGCACATAGCCATTGAAAACCCTTTCTCGAATTAATCATAGGCTCAACCAGTGCAGGACGAAATGGTTAAGAAGATCCTTGGCAACAAAGCCACCTTCAGCCCCATTGTCACAGTGGAGCCCAGAAGAAGGAAATTTCATAAGCCCATCACAATGACGATTCCGGTGCCACCACCCTCTGGGGAAGGAGTGACCAATGGGTACAAAGGTGACACCACACCCAGCCTTCGACTGCTGTGTAGCATCACAGGTGAGAGACCCAGCAGGGCTCATGCACTTCCTTAGGGTGAGCTGCACACCCTCTGGCAGCTTCTTCCAATGGTCGTGTCACACACACACACACACACACACACACACACACACACACACACACACACCGGTTAGTCATGGGTGCCTCGGGCCGCTTCTCCCCAGCCCCACTGTGACTGGGGTGAGCAGGATGGACCGAAGCTGACATGCTTGCTTGGTTAGAACTTCTGGCCAACCTAACTCCATGGGAGGCAGGCAGGAAGGAAGGCAGAAACTTCCAAGAAGTCTGCTGAATTGAAGCAGGAGTGTCAAACTCAATTTAATTGAGGGCCACATTAGGGCTGGGGTTGACCTCAGGGATGTATGTGTGTGTGGCCAACTAGGTGTGTGTGGCCAACCAGGTGGGTGTGGCCAGTTTGATGCCACTCCCTAAACTGCTGGCCTGTTTCCTGTTTGCATTGGGTAGACCAGGACAGCTCTGCGATCCGGATTCGGCTCATGGGCCTTGAGTTTGACACCCCTGTCTTAAAGTCTACATTTTCTGTGTTCCTTCTGCAACTTTCTGACTGATGCTTTTGACCTTCGATACACATATTTTCCTTTCAGCAGAGATCAGATTAAATATTTTGCTGAACAGTGTTTAAAATATTTTACATTTTTGGAGTAAAAGAATCTCCTCCCCACACTCCCAGTCACTGTCTCTTGCTATCATCTATGCACAAGCATGTCTCTAGACTTTCTAGGTGTCCTTACTGAGTGTTGCTCTTGGACAATACCCAGAGACCATATTTACCAACTGTTCAATTCTCTTTGTTTTAGCATCTCCTTAGTCAGCTACATTTATTTCGAGGTTGCGGCTGAGTCCTCCCAAGGGGGTCCTCACCTCTCCATCCTCCACAGGCAGGGAGTGTCTGAAATGGTGTAGGATTTCCTGCCTAAGCAGGGGCTTGGACCTCCAAGGTCCCCTTCCAACTCTATTATTCTATATTCTGGAGGACAAACTCAGTGGTTTCCATCTGAAAGAGAAGACCAGGAATCCAGGGCTGTGGGATTTGGGAGCTCATAACTTTTGGTTCAGACAGAAGCACAATTCCAGACTGGGCCAAAGCTGAGATTCTTTCTTAAAAGAGATTTGTGTCTTGTTGTCTTCTTCTCCAGGAGGCACTTCACCAGCACAGTGGGAAGACATCACAGGAACCACCCCTCTCACGTTTGTGAATGATTGTGTCTCCTTCACAACCAATGTTTCAGCCAGGTAGGACAAAAAGCAAGGACAAAAGCAGATTACCTTCATCCTCATCTGGAAGGGAAGATCTCATTCGCTTACCTGAACATATTTATTTATTCATTAATCAATTGTTTATAGCTGCCCATTTCACAAAATGCAATTCTGGATGGCAACAGCAATTTTGAATAGTTTGCTTCAAAGAGCTCATCAACTGCATTCCTTGTTCCTATTTTCTTTTCCTACCAGCAGCCCTCTGGGGTAGGTACAGAATGGCCCTAAATTACCCAAGCAGCTCCCATGGACTACAGCTCCATCACTTACAAACAGCCATGAAGTAGTTGGAAAGATTGCCACTTGTTGTTCCTTTGTGCACAGACCACTTAAAAAGCAAGCCATCCTCCAGTGTTGCAACTCTGATTTTAATAAGCTTCTTGGCAATCACCAGAAAGAAAGCTAGGAGGACTCAAGGGCCCCAGGTCGGCCTCTGGAGGAAAATCCAGATGTGCACCAAACTGCAATTGAAGTGATAAGAAAAAGAAAGAAAACATGACTTTATCTAATTTGTGCACTTCCAGTTTTGGGGAAAAGCATCTGAAAGTGAACTAAAATTCAAGAAAAGCTGTGGGGCTCTTGATTTACCTTCAGGACACATTATTCTAGACAGATGTTGATTATAGAGAAAGAGTCATAATTTGATTGGCATTCTGATGAAATATTTATTAAATTCACGTCCTTGTGAATTAGATCAGTGGTCTCCAACCTTGGCAACCTTAAGCCTGAAGGACTTCAACTCCCAGAATTCCCCAGCCATCTTAGCTTAGCTGGCTGGGGAATTCTGGGAGTTGAAGTCTTCCAGACTTAAGATTGCCAAGGTTGGAGACCTCTGAACTAGATGTATGAAAATAAACTCATTGTTTATGGCTTTCTATCTATCTGCTTAATCAATCTCTTTCCTTTTCCCTTCTCTAGATTTTGGTTAGCAGATTGCCATCAAGTTCTTGAAACGGTTGGGTTGGCCACACAGCTATATAGGGAATTGATCTGTGTCCCTTACATGGCCAAATTTGTCATTTTTGCCAAAACCAACGATGCTGTGGAATCCAATTTGCGCTGCTTCTGTATGACCGACGATAAAGTTGACAAAACGCTGGAGCAGCAGGAGAATTTTGAAGAAGTTGCAAGAAGCAAAGATATTGAGGTATTCATGATTGAACGGCAAAGGTCTTCATGATAATCATGAACTGTGGGTGAGCTTTTCAAAATGTATTAAATATGACATGAAGCCTGTGCAAACCAGCCTCGGTTTAATTCAGTTCAGATCAAAGGTAGATCAAAAGTATGGGCATCGGACCTGGGTACCTGAGAGACCGCCTCCTGCCGATTACCTCTCTCAGACCAATTAGATCGCACAGGTTGGGTCTCCTCCGGATTCCATCTGCCAGCCAATGTCAGCTGGCGACTCCCCGGAGGAGGGCCTTCTCTGTTGCAGCTCCGGCCCTCTGGAACGAGCTCCCTGTTGAGATCCGGATCCTTACTACCCTCCCGGCCTTCCGCAAAGCCACCAAGACCTGGCTGTTCCAGCAGGCTGGGGGGAGCTGAGAAGCATCTACCTCCACAGAAATTGTGAATGTTGGTTTTGTTTTTAATATGTTGTCTTTGTCTCATTCCCCCCTTTCCCTTGTCTTTTGTGAGCTGCCCGGAGTCCTCCAGGAGAGGGCGGCATACAAGACAAATAAATAATAATAATAATAAATAATAATGTAGCCTGTCATATAAGAGCCTGGAAAAATGTGTTCGTAAAGTGAGGGACATCCCATTTATTTTAATTCTTTGGGTATTAATCCAGGCTTGTTTTTTTTCTCTCCAACAGGTTTTGGAAGGAAAACCCATTTATGTGGATTGTTATGGAAATCTAGCTCCTTTAACCAAAGGGGGACAGCAGCTTGTATTTAATTTTTATGCTTTCAAAGAAAATAGACTGCCATTTTCTATTAAGGTAAAAGCCACAGCTGCCATAAGATCGGGACTAAGCTCTTGTGATGTGACAACATTGTTCTTTTGAAAAGACATGCTTGGGATATTTCTGGGGATGGCTCTCTCCATGTGCCATCACACGCTTGGCACAAACTTCTTAGGGGAGATGGGTTGGCGACAAAAACAGGCATGGAATGAGCTTCCTCTGGATGGTTGAGGGGCTTCCTAGCATTTCCTCTTAGTTGAAGACCAACCTTGCTGCTCTTTGTGTGCATCCTTGCATTGAGACACAATCTGATTTGTTGGTTTGGGGTTCTGAAGGCCCTTCCCAAGTGCTCATTGTCACCTCTGGAAATGGTGAGCCTGGAAATGGCCAAGATCTTTCTGGTGCCCCCAGATCGATCGTTTTTAGGTGGCCCTCCTGGCCCATTCCTGCTGGTGTGAACCTATTGATGGATTGCATTTCCAACATTAAGCAGACCTAATTTTATACATCTTAGCCAATCTTGCTGGTGCAAAGTACCATCTATAAAACATTTTATACAGAGTTTTCTTTGTATGCAGTTGACATATTCAGTTTAACATTTCTACCTGGGGTGGGTTTCAGCAGAGACTACTACTGGTTTGCTCAGAGATGTAACACGCGCATGCATGTGTAGTATAACTAAAGTTGCTCTCATGCGCAGAAGCAAAAAACAAGATAGCGGCGCCTATGGTGCCTCCAGGAGAACCGGTTTGGGGGCATGGCAGGCCTGGGTCACTGCTGGTTCCAGTAACCCAGGCCAGCAAGCTACTACCAGTTCAGCCAAACCGGTCCGAACTAGTAGGAACTCACCACTGATTTCTATCCCATAGTTTCAGCCACTGTTTCTTAAAGGGCAGCAGTCACGTAAGCCTGTTATGAAGAACAGTTGGGCATAAAGAAAAAATGCTTCCAAACTTTGACCAACTCCTGCAGCTTTATGAAGCTCGGGCAGCTGAGGGACCTCATGGTTGCTGTCCCAACGTTGGACTTTGGCAACCTAGAGTGGGAAGAAGAGAGCACCACCTCTCTGGGAAGCTAATGTGTACTGTAAGGGCATAGAAGGGGATCCCATCTTAGCATGTGCTCCTTTTATTCTCAAGAAATATTCTTGGACAGTTCTTCTTTTGATTAAACTGGCAAACTAAATGTAGTGGAAATGCGAACTGGAGCCCTCTTTCCAACCAACCTGTGATGTCTTATTGACTCGTAGATCCGAGACACCAGCCAAGAGCCTTGTGGCCGCTTATCCTTTCTGAAAGAGCCAAAGACCACCAAGGGTCTGCCCCAGACGGCCGTTTGCAACTTGAATATCACTCTGCCAGCACACAAAAAGGTACAGCCCACGGGGCAGCTTAATATCCCTGGCAGCAGCATTAAAGAGTTAGTATGTGCTGCAAAGAGGAATGACTGTCTTGCCCTCGGATTAAGCTGGCCTCTCTATGTATTAACTGTTTTTGTGTATGCAGAAAGTAAAAGTGTGGAAAACATCCCAAGTTTGAAATGTCCTGCGCCAAGCGATTCTGAGCTCAAAAACTTTGGACTTGGAGTATTTTGCACCCTTTAAGCAGAAAGCATTTTAAAAATTCCCAGTTGCCCATAGTTTGTTGTTTTTAAGGCTGGGAAATTTTGTTCACAGATCCTGCTTCTGCTTAGAGTCGCTAGACTTTCTGCTCTTAGTAATTGTCATGTATTGATTTGCATTTGATGTATAGTTTTGTTTGTTAACCTTTTTTTTTTCCGTTGACATTGGTTTGCTTTGTCTATGATGAATTAGCTTGCATTTTTGTGCTCCCTTACTCGGCCTTTTACATATCCTGATATTCTTTTCCCTGCTGTCTGTTATAATATTCCTTGTCTCCGCAATTCATCTTGGGACCCAAAGGAAACAGAATCAGATCAAGATGATGAGGTAATACAAAACACTTTTTATTTTACCTTTATTGTAATCAAGAGCTTATATTCAAATTTCTGTCATCCTGCAGTAAGGTTTTTCTACCCCAAATTCTCAAACTCTATGTATGTTTATGCTTGTCTGTGAAATTGAAAAATTGCAAACATCCAATGATGTACCACATACTGCTTAGAGCAACAGAGGCACTTTTCTTCCTAGATTTCACATTCAGCCTCCCCACCCCGCCCTCCTCCTCCTCCTCCTCCTCCTCCTCCTCCTCCTCCTCCTCCTCCTCCTCCTCCTCCTCCTCCTCCATAGACTATTTCACAATACAGCTTTGCACAAGAAAAATGAAACTTACCTATGCAGATTCCCATGCCAAAAATTGAGCCACATTTTGTGCAAGTATTTGTGGAGGGAAATATCACTTACTAGGGCGTAGTCAGTGGCCTATACTTTCCTATGATCTGCCCTTAGATAAAAGCTCCTTGTGGGTAGCTGGGGCCTACCAAATTCTCTTATTCCAGCACCAGGCTGTTATGAGGCAGGACACAAACATACCTGAGAACTTTAAATCAGATCAGAAGTGGGATGGATCTGCGTGGACACCCCCCCCCCTCCAGTGATCCACCTTTACACATAAATAAATGCAACTCATGAAAACTACAGTCAAATTTGCTAAATCTGTGTCACCTAAAATATCCAGGAAAATACTGCATTTTCCTTCCAATAAACAGAAAACCATTTTATTCATTTAAAATCGCATGTTGACTTCCTCTTCAAACTTTCAATATTCAATTTATATAAACATTTCTCTATTATAACCCTTTCTCTATATGCACACACACACACACACACACAAACATCTCTCTCAAATCTTCTACAGTGTTTGAACCACAGAGAGTTAACACTCAAGAATAAGCTTGTGAATATCTAAACTGGATGCCTTCCACACTAATTGGGATTACAGTGACCTGATTTATCAGCTGTTCTGATATGTTAGTCACAACCCATTTGGAAAGAACCACACTAAAGATACCTGGTCAGGACCTTGGTGCAAAACTTCCATTTATTGGCAAAGTAGGAGGAGGAAGAAGAGGAGGAGGAAGAGGAAGGGTGTTTCAGTGAGAATTATAGTTGTGCCAACAGTTTCATATTGGCTTGATAGGGGACATTATATCAAAAACAAATCATGAATCAGCTCGAGTCAAGTGGGTTAAACTCAATAATTTGAGCAGAGTTAAACATGGGTTTTATGCTGCCTTTACAGTTAATGGAACTTAAATCACCAATTCCAGCATCTCTAAGTCACTTGGGATGTTCAACCAAGTACCCTTCCCAGCTATCAAATAACTATTTTCTCTCAGTTCCAAGCAAACATCCTTTAAGTTCCCCCAAATATTTTGCTTCTTTTTTTAGATATTCCTATAACTATTGCTAAATAAAAAGTATGAAACGTATATAGGGATGCAGAATAGAAACTGCGGGAAGCTGGTTTTTCTAATGCCCCCCTCCTTGCCTTTGTGCACATTGAAAGAAAAACCAACCCCTTCCGTGCCTTTTATTTGTCCTTTCTGTACTCACCTTAAAGTAGGTGTACCTTGTCATTTATGTGCTTTCCGTGCAAATTGATTTTGGCAGACGTATTTGATTGGCTTCCATTAAATCTGCTCCCATGTGTTCAGTGTATAACTGTAACCTTGTGTGGGGCTGCCCTCATTTGTAGCCAGCAATTATCATTGTGATGTCACTGTGCTTATCCCAAGGGGACATTGTGATGTGACCATTAAGGCTTAGCCTTGCTGGGTGATGGTCTAGCACTCTTCAAGGAGGCTGCATTTGGTCTTGGATCACCAGATCCCAGGTCAAGGCATGCTGTGGAAAGTGTCCCTCTTCAAAAGCTTTGGGAGACTCGGCAGTGATGCTTCAGAGTCAGCCTTAGGTTGCCTCCGTGATCCTTGGTCCTGACACAGACAAAACTGTAGTTGTACTTGGACATAGGCTCACCCCACTGTAGTAAATCAGTGTGCCCACCTTGGAGGACGGATGCTTGACTCACATCAAAGCCGCCTTGCAAAAATGCTTTGCACGATTCTGCTATGTAAGGTGTGACTTTCGAGACTGCACCTGTGTAGTTTAGGAATGACATTATGGATGGCAAGTTTGGGGATTCAGCTCCTTCCCACATTTTTATTCTTATTCCTCCCTCTTTCATTGTGGATCAAATATATCATGAATTGAGGACATTGGGGCAGCAAAGAGCTAGCTGAGAAGGTCCTGGGTTCATTCTGCCCTCCATGATGCTGAAGAAGGGAGGGGATATGTCTAGTTACCACAGAAAAGGACCATATATGGCCAGTTAGGTGAACGATTCAGCTGAACAAGAGAAGGGTGGAATTAATTTCATCTTAAATTGAACTTTTAAAAGACGGCAATAGAATTTGCACAAACTGGAAATCCCCCCCACCTTCCCGTAAGGTGAAATATCCTTCCATTTTTCTATTTATTGCAGGGCCCACTAAGCCCCTACTTAACTGTTTAAAATTCAAGCTTTGAAACTAGATCAAAACACACCTAAGTGGAGATCAGCTGGGGGGGGGGGGCGAGAAGGGGCTTCACCTTATGGAAAGTTGGTTGTTCGGAATTGCAGGGCCAGGAAAAGGTAAAACCAGATTGTGTAGCCTGTGTAGATAGACTGTATCGCTTTCAGGGCCCGAAGATTTCTTAAGTGCAAGAATTGTGTTCTTTAGGCTCCATAGGATCCCTGAGGCCTTATTAAGCCTGGGAATGGGATGAGGAGAATATTCCCTGTTTTTTAAAGCAGGTCTTTGCCTATCTTGGCTGATGCTTTAAAACAAGGCTGGAATAATGAAATGGAGCAGGGTTTACTGCTTGAGCAGGGAGTTGGACTAGAACTGTGATGGAGAACCTATGGCATGAGTGCGGGAGGTGGCATGCAGAGCCCTTTCTGTGGGCACACGCACCATCACCAGCTGCTCTTCTGGTTTCCGGTGCGTGCATGAGCGCTGGCCAGCTGCTCTTTGTGCGTGCCGGTGTGCCGGAAACTGGGAGACCAGCTGGCCGGTGCAAATGGCGCGTACCAGCCAGCTGGTCATCGGGTTTCTGGCATGCGTACACACACATTCCAGTTTGGGCACTTGGTGCCGAAAAGGTTCGCCATCACTGGACTAGAAGACCTCGAAGGTCCCTTCCAACCTTGTTACTGTGTTATTTTATTACTATTATTATTATTTACTGTGAATAAGACCGTGACTGAAATATACAGAAGGGCATCTGCTTTCAAGCGGGATGTTCTCTTCCAAGTCCCAAGAAGAAATCTGTTTTCTTACAGACGGAGAAGACCGACCGCAGACAGAACTTCGTGTCCCTCGCTCTACGTAAGCGCTACAGCTACCTGACCGAGCCTGGCATGAGTGAGTTTCCTAACATACTAAGATTGTAAACTAATTTTTCATTAAAAGAGACATTTTTTCTATCAATGTTGCACTTTATGTCATTGGAAGAGGTGGGATTTAGTGGGTGGCGCCCTCCAATTATTCAAGCGCTCTTCTTGAGCACAAACAACTTGAGAAACTCAAACAAGGATGCCTACCTTTTTGTCTTGAAATATCCGTGGACCACATGAATCATTTGTGGAGAATTGGTTTTCTGCGCTTACCTAACAAAGAAGTTGGCCTTGCTCCTTTTCCAGAGAGGGTGATATGTCATGATTGACAGCTAACCCAAAGGTGCACTCTGTGGTGTTTCAGTTGGGGACCAACTACATCAGGGGTGTCAAAATCAATTTCATTGAGGGCTGCATCAGCGTTGTGTTTGATCTCAGGGGGATGGGGTGGGTGTGGCCATGGTAGGTGTGGCCAGCTCAATGTCACTCGTGTTGGGTGGTGGCCCAAGCGCTCTGCCAGCGAAAATGGGTTCCCAAGCTACGTTTTCAGCTGCGACAGCCTCATGCAACTCTCTGCCAGTGAAAATGGAGCTCAGGACCACACGCAGCCTTCGCGAACTCTGTTTTCAACTGGGACAGCCTCCTGCAACCCTCTGCAAGTGAAGGCGGAGCTCAAGTGGGCTATGTGCAACCCTCCCAAGCTCCATTTTTGGTATCAGAGGCACTGCGGGCCGGTCCTTCACTGCTTCCAGGGTGGCCTTATGAGCCAGATCTAAGCACCCCCCGGACCTTGAGTTTGACACCCCTGAACTACTTGTTACACTGAACCACTCTCAGATTAAGTTTATTTTAGAAAAAGCAACTGTCTAGAGCACTTCTGCTCTGGAATGGCATGAATTTCCTAATAAAAATCTCCCTTTTGCTTATAGTTAACGACATTTAACAGGCACGAAATCCGGGTCTCCCTGTGTATTTATATTACAGGCCTCCACACAGGAATTGGATTTTGCATTAATAGGTTGGACCAAAGTATTAGCAGACTTACTCACAGAATTCCAACCTATGGAATTAAAGGTTGGAATTTTAATTTAAAATTCTATGTATTTATTCACGGTACAGTTAATCTTACAGAAGTCCAACCTATGGATTTCTGTGGGGTCGACTGTGCCGTGAATAGATACATAGAATTTTAAATTAAAATTGCATTATACAATGATATAAACCTACAAGGAAAACAGCCAGGTTGATTTGAAATATTATCAAAGGAACTTTAGCAAAAGCATAGGAGAAGGTTATTTCATTGACATGGGGATTATGCCTTTATCACTTTAATATCGGCATGACATAAATTAATTAGAACTTTCAGGGATCGGGACGATGGCCCTCCCTTTTCTTCAAAGCCTGTGTCTCCTAGGCATTCCATGCATGCAAAGTTAGCAGCACCCTGGACCATTTTTGGTCCATTGTCATATTTTCTTTTAATCAGCTCACGTGTCAGAGTCCCCTCAGCCAGCTCAACTCTTCAAAGCTTTCCAGAGTCTCAGCGTAATGTGGTAAGATGAGCCACAGACAACAGTTGGCAGCCTCTGACTGTTGTAGCTGATTCTCAAACTCATATCTTCTGGTGCCCTCTTGGCTTACATTTTCCACTGCATAGCAGTTTGTTTGTTTGTATATTCAATGCGCAAACCTGTTTACATTTTTTACATTCCTGCACTGGGAAATTCTAGCTACTATAGTAAGAAAACATCGGCATCACAGGCACAATGCTCCCAACTGCTGGCACTGGATTGTCACCTACCACATTGCGTTTCCCCCCAGTTCCCTTAACATAGCAACACACGGGAAATTAAATGATGAGCATTCTTACCTACCAGACCCCACCTGTCTCTCTAATAGAAGGAAGGGAAGAAGCTGGTGGTAAAACTCCATCAATGTAGCTAAGAATCTCCTAATTTGAAGCTAACCTTCTTTTTATAGAGGTGGCGCCATCTGATGCCCCCATGCCAATGCCTCCCAGAATCACTTTGGAATTGGTCAGTGCCAAAATTGAGATGAATGAATGAATCAATCAATCAATCAAATCAAACCATCACTTGTATCTTATGAACAGGAACTTTGAAGGCCAATCATAGGACTGAAGCCTTTCCTGGAATTGGTATTCTTAGGGTTGACTGTTCAGCCTTAGAACTTAAAACTTAGAAGGATAAATTCAATCGTCTTTCGAAGGTTTCTTTGAACATAAACTTTAATAATTCTCGGGATCAGATTAAACCAGCTTTCTCACATCAGCAATAGAGAAGCCAGGAAAACCATTTTCACAAACAACATCATTTGCTTTTAAATGAGGGATATGAATTTTGTATTCCTTGCTTTGAAAAACTATTCTCGAAAGGTACCAAGACATTCGGCCTTGTAGAAAAAGTGGGCTCTTATTCTTTTAAAATGTTTTCTGTGGAAATAATTCTGAATATTGATGTAATCCACATAGCACACACCGCACATGTCATTTTATTCCTCATGCTTGTTTTGACATGATAAAATCATGCATGAATAAAAGTGAAAACGTTTTGGTTGCTTCGCTTGCCATGTTTTTTCATTAATTGTATTCTTTTTTTTCTGTATGACAAATGCTTGTTAAAGTCATTCCACACAAAGCTTTTTATTTACGTTTTACCAAGCTAAAGGACTATTGCATGAATAATTTGACTTTCAGAGGAATTTTTTTTTCATTGTTGTTTTAATCTTTTGAGTCAGAAAAGCTCTTGCTCTTATTGGCTTTGTGAGCCTGAAGCATTAACCAAGCGTGCATGGGAGAGAGGTCTGACTTTATTCCCCCCTCGGCTTCACACTTTGCACATCAATTGCCTGCCACTTTGAGAGATTTTGGGAGGGTGGGGGGGGAGGGGACTCTCTGCATGAAAGATTCGGGAGTGTTTCTCAAGCAGAGTTGCTCAGAGTCACACGCACAAACCCTATATACAAGAACTTAACAAAAATGGTGAAAGCCCTTAAAAAGTAGACAATCCTGAGGAAATTGTGACCCTTGCTGGCAGCAAAGACATATAAATTAACAGGCAAATGGAACTGAAAGGTTTAAAACTTCAAATTCAGCACATCAGAAAGTCAATAGGAAGTGAGAGAAGAATTTTTGGTTCTGGCTGTTACTTTGGACCAGCGTGGACTTCTGGTTGTTTTTTTTTTGTTGTTGTTGTTTTTTAGCCTTTTCTGTTTTCTTCATTGTCTGCAGATTCGGTTGCCTTGTGCTTTTTTGTTTTTCCTTTCTTGTTGTCTTTTCCTTTTCCCTTTTTGTAAACATTTTTGATTATCCACAATTACACAGCTCATTCCTATTTTCCCCCCTCCTGTTAGCCATTGATTGTTACCTATTTCATTCTGATTCATACGAACAATTGTATTTGCTTTTTTTGTAATATTACAAAACGTTTACTGACCAATTTTTTTCTCTGGTCTCTCTGTTTTTCAACCATTTTTGTTGATTTTTACGTTTTATATATCTCTATATATTATTTTGGTTTAACCATTTAAGAAACAGTTGAACGGAGTGCCACGGCTACGAGATCCCTACCCACCACCTATTCCTACAAGCCATTCTTGTCCGCAAGACCCTATCAGTCATGGACCACAGCACCCATCACTGTGCCTGGACAAAGCAAATCGGGCTTCACTTCCCTCTCCAGCTCGTCTTCTAACACACCAACCGCTTCCCCACTAAAGTCAATCTGGTCGGTTTCCTCTGCTTCGCCCATCAAATCCACACTAGGAGCCTCCACCACATCTTCCGTTAAATCCGTTAGTGACGTAGCTTCTCCAATTAGATCCTTTCGGACAATCTCGCCTATGAAAACCATGGTTTCCCAGCCTCCCTATAATGTCCAAGTCTCTCCCGGGGCCTTTGTCAGAGCTCCTACGGCCACGGAAGCTGCTGGTTTGAAAGGACTGGTGTCAGCCTCTGTGTTCCCCACTCGGACATCACCTGTGACCACAGCCGGGTCTCTCTTAGAGAGGTCATCCATTACCATGACGCCTCCGGCATCTCCCAAATCTAACCTTAACATGTATTCTTCGGGCCTGCCATTTAAGTCCATCATCACCTCAGCCTCTCCTCTCTTGTCTTCACCGTTAAAATCGGTGGTGTCCCCTGCTAAATCAGCAGTTGATGCCATGTCACCCTCTAAAGTCACAATGGCTGCCTCCCCTGGGAAACACATGGTTGGGCACACAGAGGTGGCCATGGTGAACGGATCCATATCACCTTTGAAATACCCATCTCCCATCAGCTTGATCGGCGGTCCCAAGGCCACAGCTGCCTTTCAGGAGAAGATGGGGGTGGCAGCCGCTTCTGCAAGCTGTGCCGTTAAAACAGCCGGTGACACAGTTGAGAAAATGTTGCCGGCGACTCCTACAAAGCCATTTTCTCCCCTCAGGTCGCACGTGTCTTCGACTCCGTCCGCCTTTCAGTCAATCAGAGCTCCTTCCACGGGGGTGCTCTATACGTCTCTCGGGTCAATCTCAGCAACTACCTCGTCAGTAACTTCATCAACCATCACGGTGCCCGTCTATTCTGTAGTCAATGTTTTGTCAGAACCAGCACTAAAGAAGCTCCCCGAGTCACCTTCCCTGGCCAAATCAGCAGCTGCCTTGCTCTCGCCTCTTAAAACATTGACTACAGAGACATGCGCCCAATCTCCCTTTAACCGAACCTCATCTCCCGTCAAATCATCTTTGTTCTTAGCACCCTCCGCCCTTAAGTTGTCCACATCTCTGTCTTCTAGTCAGGAGATGTTAAAAGATGTGGCTGAGATGAAAGAGGACCTAATGAGAATGACAGCAATATTGCAGACAGATGTAATGGAGGAGAAGGCGTTCCAACCAGAACTGGCCAAAGAGGGTAGGATAGATGATGAAGAACCTTTTAAGCTGGTTGAGAAAGTGAAAGAGGACCTAGTCAAAGTTAGCGAGATACTGAAAAAAGATGTCTGTGTAGAGAATAAAGCCAAACTCTCTCAGAACGATAAAGGACAGTCCTCTGAGGATGAATGGGTAGAGTTCAGTGCAGGTGAGATTGACGAAGCCAGGCGACAGGGCATGACCATCCCTCCTCTGACCATCCCAGAAAAGGTGCAGCTCAAAGCCAAGGCTGTCTCTGAAAAGGATTACAACCTGAGCAAAGTCATTGATTACCTAACGAATGACATTGGCAGTAGCTCCCTGGCGAGTTTAAAGTACAAGTTTGACGACGGGAGAAGGGAAGGGGAAGAGAGGCAGAAAAGGGTCCTAAAACCAGCCATTGCGCTACAAGAACATAAACTCAAAATGCCGCCAGCCTCCGTGAGGCCATCCACTTCTGAGAAAGAATTGTGTAAAATTGCCGATTCCCTTTTTGGAACGGACACTGTCTTGGAGTCCCCTGATGACTTTTCCCAGCACGATCAAGATAAAAGTCCTTTGTCCGATAGCGGCTTTGAGACCAGGAGTGAGAAGACCCCTTCAGCCCCACAGAGTGCAGAGAGCACGGGGCCGAAGCCCCTTTTCCATGAGGTGCCGCTCCCTCCAGTGATCACAGAGACCAGGACTGAAGTGGTGCACGTGATCCGTAGCTATGAACCCTCACCTGGGGGAGAGGCCTCTGAGCCTCATGCAGAAGAGCCTCCCTCACCCAAAGTGGTTAGCACCTTTATGGAGCTGGAGCCCCGGCCCAACGGGGGCTCCCTCAAGGGGAAGGTCAATGCCTTTCAAGTGAAGGCCAGTAGTGAAGACGAGTGTGCCCTGGCTAAAGGGGTCCGGGTGAAAGAAGAAACCCACATAAGTACCACCACCAGAATGGTTTACCACAAACCTCCATGCACTCAGAGCCCTTCCGAGAGAATAGAGGAAACCATGTCTGTCCAGGACATCATGAAAGCTTTTCAGTCGGGACGGGACCCTTCCAAGGAGCTGGCAGGTCTGTTTGAGCATAAGTCTTCGGTCTCCCCAGAGGCTGGCAAATCCACTGAAATGTCATCCCAGCCCGCAGAGAAGGACTACAAAATGAAACCCAAACTGGAGCGTATAATAGAGGTCCATATTGAAAAAGGTAATCAGGCTGAGCCTACCGAAGTCATTATTAGAGAAACCAAAAAGCATCCAGAGAAAGAAATGTATGTATATCAGAAAGACTTGTCACAAGGGGATGTGGAAAAGCAGGAGGCTCTTCCTTGTTCGGATGAACAAGGTCAGCCTGAAGAAGAAGAACTGACAGCCGAAGAGTCCCTCCATTCTTATTTGGAATCTTCTAGAGTAAACACTCCTGTCTCCCAGGAAGAAGACAGTCGCCCTAGTTCTGCCCAACTTATGTCTGATGACTCGTACAAAACCTTGAAGCTTTTGAGTCAACACTCAGTAGAATACCATGATGATGAGTTGTCAGAACTAAGAGGGGAATCTTACAGGTTTGCTGAGAAAATGCTTCTCTCAGAAAAGCTAGATGTGTCTTACTCAGACACAGAGGAGTCAGTTACTGACCATGTCCCCCCCCTTAGTTCAGACTTTCAGGGGCCTGATAAACGATCCAGAGAAAAAATAGCCCCAGTGTCCCCACAAGACATCCTCACCAAAATCTCTAAAGAGATATCAGAAAATGGTGTGGGTAAAATGTCAAAAGATGATCCTTATGAGAAAGTGACAGTGTTGCATTATTCCGGAGATGTTAGTAGCCCAAAGCATGCTATGTGGATGCGTTTTGCCGAGAACAGATTAGACAGAGGTAGAGAAAAGTTGATGTATGAAGACAGGGTGGACAGGACGGTTAAGGAGGCTGAAGAGAAGCTGACTGAAGTCTCACAGTTCTTCCGGGACAAGACAGAGAAACTGAACGATGAACTGCAATCACCGAAGAAGCAGCAGAAAAGGAATGGGAGAGAAGCTGGTGTGGGCCTTAGATCAGCAAGCAGCAGCCCGGAGAAGGTGACTGCTATTGAATCACAAGGCGACTGGGCAGGAGGAGGAGGAGTCTGTGCCCAGGATGGGAAGGGCTGGCCAAAACCTGAGGAGAGGAAGGCAGCCAGTTTGCCCAGCAGCCCAGAGAGGCAGATTCTCTCTCACCCAAGAAAGGACTTGAAGGGAGCAGCTCAGAAGACCAAAATCCCAGAGGCTCTGCCAACTGGGTTCCAACTGAAGCAATCCAAGCTCAGCTCCATTAGGCTAAAATTTGAACAGAGCCTGGGCTCTAAAAGTAAGGAGATGCTTCCAGAGGAGAAAAAGCTGGACGCGCCATCTAAGATCCCAGTGAAAAAGTTGCAGGACAGCAAGCTCCCAGTCTCTCAGTTCTACTCCCGAGAAAAACAGGCCAAAGAGATAGACCTGGTGAATGGGAACTTAACATTGCAGAAGGAACCTCCTGCTGGCTGCTTCCAAGATGGCCCCAGGGGCAAAGGCAAAGTTATTGAGGATGCACCTCCCCTGAAGGTCCCCAAAGCCAAGGATGAAATACCAAGCAATACCGTTTCTGCCCTTGCAGAGCAAAAGGTGAAGGGCTTGGCCTATGGTGCCAGTGCGGTGCCTGTCCCAGCCAAGGGGCACTGGGATAAAAAGATTTATAGGACATGGGAAAGTCCTGGGACATCTTCCCATAAGGCCCAGAGAGAAAAACTTTCCCATGTGCTTGTGCAAGATGTAGTCAATGAAAACCAGATTGACCCTCTTGAGACTAAAGATCTGGCCAAATCTGGTGAACTGATCACTGTGACCGAATATGAACAGAAAGTGTCCACAAATGGATCAGGTTCTAAGGAGGTGAAGGAAGTGACTGTAAAGTCTCCATCCAAAAAGGTGCTTTATAGAGAATACCTTGTCAGAGAAGGGGACTATCCCAGCGAAGTGAGGGATAGGATTGCTAAGAAAAAAGAACCAGTGATGGCAGCCCATATTCCAGAAAGTGTGTCAGAAGAGCAAAGTATTTTGGTGGGTGGTGTTCCTGAAGGACAGCCCCCAAATGCACGCCACGAACTACCAACTCGCGTGCCCCACATCAGAATGGATAAGGAAAAAGTAGAGGGACAATTTGATGGGACTGAACAAAAGAAAGGGGTAGAATATAGTCCAACCAGTACCAGGCAACTCAGTTGCTTCCAGTTAAGTCCTCCTCAGGGGGAGGCAAAGTCATCCCCCAGTAAGACGCCAGACTCCTTAGAAGTTAGTCCAGGGAAACTGTCTCCCGCAAAGAAATTTGACCTGATGAAACCCTCCCCTTTAGCCACAGAGGACGCAGCGAAGGAGATAAAAACACTCCCTGTTTACGTCAGCTTTGTTCAGGTAGGGAGGCAATATGAAAGGGAGGTGCAGCAAGGAACGATCAAAAAAATTGTAAGCCAGGAAAGTAAGACAGTGCAAGAGACGAGAGGGGGGTTTTATACCACCAGGCCACAGAAGCAGCTCCCCTCCCCCCAAGGTAGCCCAGAGGATGACACCTTAGAGCAGGTGTCCTTCATGGACAGTTCTGGGAAAAGCCCCCTAACCCCAGAGACACCAAGCTCAGAGGAAGTGAGTTACGAGTTTACCTCCAAAACACCCGATTCACTCATCGCTTATATCCCCGGCAAACCCAGCCCAATCCCCGAGGTGTCGGAGGAGTCAGAGGAGGAGGCCGAAGCCAAATCCACCTCCATAAAACAGTCGCCCCCAACCGAGCAAGAGCTGCCCAATAATAACTTGGACAGGGAATCTAACAAAAGGCCGAAGGGAAACCGGGTGGCCTACATTGAATTTCCACCACCTCCTCCATTAGATGCTGATCACTCAGAACCAGAAAAGCTGCGTCCCTCCTCTGAGAGCGACATGGAGCTGACAGAAGTCAACCTTCAGGATGAACTCGAAAGGCGTCAGCTGGCCGAACCCGTCATCCGCGTTCAGCCCCCTTCTCCTGTGCCGCCAGCAGAAGATCTGAGTGACTCCAGCGATGATGAGTCTCTGTATCAGCCCGTTCCCATTAAAAGATACATGTTTAAACTAAATGATATCGAAGATGATTGGAAGGAGGCCACCATGCGCAAGTTCTCTGGAACGGAGGCCAGAAAGGCCAATGAATTTGATTTGGCCCTTGAATCCCCCCAGAATGATGTGGCACCCAATGGGAACAATGACCAGTCAATTACCGAGTGCTCGATAGCAACCACTGCAGAATTCTCCCACGATACAGATGCCACCGAAATTGACTCTCTTGATGGGTATGACCTGCAAGACGAGGATGATGGGCTGACCGAGAGCGATTCTAAGCACGCCTACCCAGCAGTAGAAACGAAAAAAGATCTCTGGGTTACTGAAGGTATCTTGAAACAGACTGACAGAAGTTTTAGCCAAAGTAAGCTGGAAATTATCGAGGAGGAGGAAAAAGTCAGCTCTGAGGAAAAGAAGAAACCCTTATCCAAATGTCCAGCGGCTGAAAAAAATGTCGATAAGGCCGAACAAAAGTCGGGGGCACAGTTCTTCACTTTGGAAGGCCGGCATCCTGACAGGACCGTGTTTCCTGACACATATTTCAGTTACAAAGTAGATGAAGAGTTTGCCACCCCTTTTAAAACCATAGCAACCAAGAGCCTAGATTTTGACCCTTGGTCCAGTAACCGTGGGGATGATGAAGTCTTTGAATCCAAGAGCAGGGACGATGACACCAAGCCTTTTGGCCTGGCAGTGGAAGACAGGTCTCCAGCCACCACCCCAGACACGACGCCAGCTAGGACGCCGACAGATGAAAGTACCCCAACTAGTGAGCCCAACCCCTTCCCGTTTCATGAAGGGAAGATGTTTGAGATGACTCGCAGTGGCGCAATTGACATGAGCAAGAGGGATTTTGTTGAAGAAAGACTCCAATTTTTTCAGATTGGTGAGCATACTTCTGAAGGGAAGTCAGGGGACAAGGGGGAAGGGGATAACAATAAAGTCACTGCCATCACACAGCCACAGTCAGGGGACAAAACAGTAGAGAAAACCATAGAGAGAGAAGTAGAAACACCAACAGTTGAACCTAAGCTCATCCTCCAGGCCAGTGGAGATGGCATGGAAGCAGCACCTGGTTGTAGCTCACTGGAGAAGTCGTCCGTGGCGCTTCACGCTTCTAAAGTTGATTCCAAATTGCGTACACCGATTAAAATGGGCATTTCGGCTTCCACCATGACGCTGAAGAAAGACATGTCTGGGGAAATGGCAGATAAGCTAGAGACGATGACACCAGGGACTCAGGGGTTAGACCGCGAAGTTGTAGAGGAGGTCGCAGACACAGCTGCGCTTAACCAGACCAGCAGTAGGGAAGCAGAAAAGTATTATTTTCCAAAAGATAATTTTAATAACAACAACAATTTGGACCCATGCACCACACCTACCAATCACCTTACTTGTACAGTAGTGCTAAATGAACACGTTGAGTCCAAGTGTCCCACCCAGAAAGCTAATCCAATGAAACATCCTTCAGCAAACGGTCCCGGTGCAACCCAAAGAGACTGTAAGCAGAAAAGACCCAGAGAGCAGCAAGCGCCCTCTGAACCAGTCGGGAATCAAGCACGCTCCCGGCTTCCCGTAAAAGCCAAAGGAGCTGTGCTGCATAGCCTTAGCCAGACCAGCAGGGGGAGTCATGTCAGGGAGGCCAGGAAAGTTGACCCAAGGAAGCCGTGCAGCTCTTCTCCACCCATAGAGGGTAGGTCTAAGATCCCCATAAAAAACACAGAGAGGCATAACTTGGCCTTAGCTAGAAAAATGCCACCCGTTCAAAGCCAAGGGCAGATAGAGAGAAGCAAGGCCAACTCTTTTCCTTCTAAATTACCATTAAAGGTAAGATCTACCACCACCATCACCATCACTGCTGCAGCCGCAGCCGCAACAACTGTTAAAGCAAAGCAAGGTCAGCTTAGGGAGGTATGTAAACATTCTATTGAATATTTTAAGGGAATTAGCGTTGAGGCTTTAAAGCTTGTCGACCGACTATCTGATGAACAGAAAAAAATGCCACCAGGAGTGTCTGAGGAGGTGGAGGAGGAGGAGGAGGAGGAAGAAGAAGATAGTACCTCAAGAACCACATCCCTGTCTGAAGCCACTCAAGTTTTCCAGCCATCCATTGCAACGAAGCCCGCTAGAGATATGAGAACAGAGGCAGCACCATTAAAATCAAAGATTGAAAAGTCCGACAGTGACAGGAGGAGGAGGAGGAGGAGTAAGAGAAGGACTGGTGAGAATGGAGGGAGTCAGGTTTCTGGAGCTCTCCGGGCTCACCCTGTGGAAGCCAAGCCTAGTTTGTAAAACTTTCAACTTGTTGATCTTAGTGCATGAACTGTTGTGATTGCCTGTGTAGTGACTTCCTCTAGTTCTCATTCTGTCATTGTCATCTCTGTGTTTTGTCTTTTATGCTCTTCTTTCTCTCTTTATGTGAAGTCTGTATAGTAGATAGCTAGGGACGCATGCCGAAAACATTCATATCAGCCCCAAGATGCTCCCGTAGAGTAAAAATTGCCCTTTGTCAAAAGAAAGAATTTCTTTCATTCTTTAGTTCCTGGTGGGCTATTCCCCCCCTCCCCTCCACCAGTAATTAAATCATGTTATATACAGCTCATTAGATAGATTGTCAGCATGTTTGGTTCCATTTACACAATATTTACATCATGTAGATGAACACTACTAGCCTTTCAAAGGGGAAAGTTCCAGATCTGCGAATCTGCATGTGTGTGTGTATGTATGTGTGAGTGTGTGTGTGTGTATGTGTTTTCGTAGATTTTCACGGGTGTAGGTATGCTGGTCTTGTTGTATTTGGGTCTTTTCCTGTGCAAGATTGAGATTGTCTTGGCAACGTTTCGGCAAGGTCTCACTTGCCATTTTCAGGCTGATATTTTCAGCTTAAAGCATGATCGGATCTGCCGTCTTTCTATAAATCTGACGATACCTCCCGCCTACCAGACATCTGGAAACCATCCCTAGTCAACAAATGAGCCCCACCCACCACCCAGGCCATTACAACACAAAATAACTATGGACACACAGCCAGCACCAATCAGCATCAATCTACCAATCATGATACCTTCACACATCCAATCAATCCACTTATTGAACAAAGCCAGCACTCCACACCCACCACCACTATTTATAGAAAGACGGCAGCTCCAACCACGCTTTAAGCCGAAAACACCAGCCTGAAGATGGCGAGTGAAACCTCGCCGAAATGTTGCCAAGACAATCTCAATCTTACACGGGGAAAAGACTCGAATACAACAACACCAGCATACCTACACCCGTGAAAATCTACGAAAACATATATATTTTAAAAAAGAACCAAAAAAGGGCATTCCATTCTTTTTAGTAATTGGACTAAAAGCACCTATTAAAATAACAGTGTATTAGAGTTTTGTTAGTCAGTGCTGAGAACCCTTTCACCCTTTTAATAGAAGCATTGTAAATCACAGGTCCACAGAGCCCATGCGAACGGACCGATATAAGGATGGCAATTGTGGCTGATCACCTGGGACTTAGCTGGACAGGTAAGATTTTGGAACATTCTGGTGCTTTAGAAACTAGCAACCTCGAAGAGGCTCACCTTGTTGTTTCTCCCTGGATGTGTGTATCCATGGGTTGATGGACAGAGGAGGGCAGGGTGAACTTATTCCTTCCAGATCCCTCTACTCTGCTCTTCAGATTAGAGAGATTAAGAAAATGGGAAAGAGCAGAGTTCTTGGAGCTCCTGGTATTTTCAAAAATAAATAATAGAGCTGGTAAAGATGGGCCTGTTGAGTTGATGCTTCCATTGATGCCTCCATGTCCTTTTTGTGGGCAGCAGTGTAAGAGATATTACCTTTTCCTAGATGATGTTTTGTCATCTCAATCCTGTCTGCAGCCCTGGGATTGCATGGAGGTTTCCCTCCAAATGCTACCCAGGTTAAGGTCAGCTGAGGCCAGGTAAGGGCTGCTACAACTGGGACAGTTGCTTGCATCACATGGAATCTTCCCCTGTGACTTTGCTATCTCCTCTCTTGCTTCAGATGTGTAATAGATCATCACAATAGCCAAGTAAGCCACAAAGCTTCCTATTGGGTGTTGGAAGCTGCCCGGTTGGCATTCATCTCAGATACGGAAGGGGACGGGTTGAGCATTGCACTTGGATGGGTGGGAATTATCCCAGATGAGTCCATTCATTTTGCCCTCATTCTGGCCACAGCAGACATCCTTCCAATTCTGGTCCTTTGATGCAATGGAGCTGGGTTGTGATGATAACAGGGAAGCCTCTGATCTCGGCTTTGGATTTGGAAACCTGGAGTCCAAGCTATAATGTTGTATGTTTGGAGGTTGTCAAGGGCTGTCCTCCCTCTTCCTGGACCATTGTTCCTGTCCAGACTGAGACCAACAAATTAAAAGAACTTAGAATGGAGAGAAGACCCATAGCATTCTTAGTCCCTCTTCCTGAGACTGGAACTCAAAGCTGTCTCTGAAAGTGGCTCTCCTTATTCTCTGCCTATACTCTTTGGCCTTTAAGGTGTGTTGGGAAGTTTAGGCTGAATTTTCTGTGAATAAAAACTGGTATCATTTGATGTCAGAAATACATTTGATTTTTTACACAGGCTATTCAAATAAAATACGAGTAATTCTTTTTCTTCTCTCTTTTCCACAATGTAGAACTGGCAAGAGAGCTGAATTTTTCTGTTGACGAAATTAATCAGATTCGAGTGGAAAACCCAAATTCTTTAATTGCTCAGAGCTTCATGTTGTTAAAGAAATGGGTTACAAGAGATGGAAAAAATGCTACAAGTAAGTTTAAGATTTGTGTAGAAAGGGCTGCATCTTGAAGTTCCTACAAAAAGAATGCAGCTCCTTGATAGGTGACAGGCTCAGGAGTATGTCTGTGAATGAGCAGTCATAGACCAAATCCCTCTGTGTCCAGAGTGCTTATTTTCTTTATCCAACAACCTTGGTCGTCCAACCTTCATGCATGTATAATATTGGAGAGAGACACCACATCTTGGAGAATAAGTTGCCACTGTTAAGTTTTTTTTTGATTAATGCAGCATTGTGCGTTCACTGATCAAAAGACATACTGGGATTTGATAAATAAGCAATTCAAAATGTACAAGGCACTGCAGCTCATTTGCTCCCATTTCTGATATTTAGTTGATGCCTCCTCTACGCTTCCGATGGGATCGGTGAATCCACAGGCCACCTATCCAAAGAATTCAAAGTTGCACACAAGAATTTTAATGTGTTTTGTCCTTTTCGCCCCCACAGCTGATGCCTTAACTTCTGTATTAACAAAAATCAATCGGATCGACATTGTAACTTTGTTGGAAGGACCAATATTTGATTATGGCAACATATCAGGCACCAGAAGTTTTGCAGATGAAAATAATGTATTCCACGATACTGTTGATGGTAACTGAGTTTATTTCATTTTATGTATTTTTCCCCCCAAGTGAGTAACAAATATATATGTTTTTGATCTAATAATATGGGACTTTGAGACTTTTTGTCCACTTAAAATACGTTTTTACTTAGCAAGATACGATTTGGGATATGACTAAACCAGCAAAGGTTCACTTGTTTTGAATTAACAGAGTTGCAAATAGCTTCTGTAGCCCTGAGGTGTGATTGCAAACTTTGCTGTTGCATTCTGAAACCTCCCCTAATTGGGCAATGAAACTCCAGTGTTCCAATTCTGTGCTCAGAGTTTTTCTTGAGGTTGTTAACCAAAGTTTTGCTTTCAAACATGGAGGTGCAATCAAGAACAAGTTACAGCAATTACTTTTTGGCTTTTGACATGTTGCTAGGCTGCTTACAAAACACTGTGCTGGCCTGAACATGCAAGATGAGTGTATATGCATGTGTCCACTTGCATATGCATACATCCAAGAATCCATGTTCTGGGGTGCTGCCTCCTGGGGGAAGCATTCGCTGCCTCTGAGCTGCAGGGTTCGGCCCTACATCGCTGCAGTGCAGAAATATAAGTTCTGTGGACATTTTAAGAAATTTGTTCTTGAAATGTGGCTTGTGCTGTTCAATCGTGAAAGAGGTCTCTTCCCTCTAAAAAGAATGTGCTTCTCTTGTTTTGCGTTCTGTCCTTCCTCTTCTCCAAGCATCTCTAAAGCTCCTTGTCCTCACCAAGACCAGACTGTATCTTAACTTTCTCTCCGTGGATTCAGAGAACCAACCAAGCAACCAACCACCATTATAATTAATGCACGTCGTTTCCAGATGCCATGCCTCAGCGCTGAACTTCCCCATTTTTGTCAGATGGGTTAGCCTAATATTTACCTGTGGGATTGTGCTGTACCATTCATTTGCCATTTCATATCTGTGCTGAAACTAAATGCTAGGACAGGCATGGTCAATGCGCAGACTCCTGCAATGTTCTGTACTCTGGCTCTTGTCCTGAATGCTGGGAATAATTTTCTGAGAAGCACACAGTGCTACAGTCGATGGTCAGGTTGATATGAGCCATGGTGGTGCAGTGGTTAGTATTACAGACTAACTCAGCCCCCTGCCAGGAGTTTGATTCTGGCCGGCTCAAAGTTGACTCAACCTTCCATCTTTCTGAGGTTGGTAAAATGAGGACCCAGATTGTTGAAGGCAATAGACTGACTGTTAACTGCTTAGAGAGGGCTGGAAAGCACAGTAGAGAGGTATATGTCTAAGTGCTATTGCTATTGCCATGCTTCTTTCTTGTAAATGTGAGGACACATTCATTGATCCCCTTAGAAGGATGTGGAACCTTCTCTAATATTTAGAGCAGGGGTCTCCAAGCTTGGCAACTTTAAGATGCGTGGACTTTAACTCCCAGAATTTCTCAGCCAACAGGAGAGACCCCGATTTCCACATTTTGGGATTCACCTTGATTAGAAATTGACAAGAGAGGAACCTGCTGTGTTGGCCATTCCTGTCCTGGGGAACAATGGTTCCTTTGTGTTCATGCTTCTCCTTCCCTTTTTCTTTATTTGATCTCAGTGTTTCTGATTGTACCCGTGTCACCAAGATCGCCTGTGTCTCCAAGATCACCAAAGTCTCCTCACTCATCACAATACTCCCATCTCTAGAGTTACATGGTTCCTGGAGTTGATCTATAGATTCTCTTCCCTCCCCATCCCCCCACCCCGAATAGTTTGTCTTTCCTGTCGTAGGTCAAGAACTACATTTTTCTGTCCTACCTGAAATTTGTTTCTATTTTCTACATCGAATCCATTCGCAAAGGGCACTGACTAAACTGAAGTCTTTGAATCCAGTGTAGCACAGTAATCATTATGTGTGGTGTTCTTAGGTCAATATTAAAAGGAGATGCCTATACTAAAAATGAAGGCAATTTTTAAAATGCGTGTAAAATATTTGCCTGTCTTGCAGGCAGCCACTTTATTTTTTTTCTTCCATTTAACAACTGTGAGCCATAATGAAAGCAGAAATGATTTGTTATGGTGCAAATTACCATTATTCGTGTGTGTGTGTGTGTGTGTGTGTGTGTAGTTGTTGAACAAAAATTGAGATGCTATCCAGCTGATTGAGAGATCATCAAAGAAGCTGTGATTAGAAACACAAGCTTCCAGTGTGTGTGCTGTGCTCCCAGTTCTGCTGGCTTCAGTTTTGTTGTGTTCTCTGTCCCATTCCTAATTCAATTGTTCTTGCCGTTTCATGCCATTCTCATGTTCTAAGTACTCAGCCATTCTGAATGCTTGATTTTATGTTCCTCCATTCTTCATGGCAATCAGTCCAAATGTGCTGTCTTCCTTAGGTTACCCCACCTTTCAAATGGAACTGGAAACCCCCCCTGGGTTGTGCTTCGCGCCACCCAGCCATTTCCATCAAGATGATTTGGCTAGCGATTTCTCTAGCATAGAATCACCCTTTAGAACTCCTAGTAGACTGAGTGATGTCTTAGCAACTTCACAGGGAAACCTAGAGGAGACGGCCGCAGGACCCCCCGTGGTCATTGAAGAAGACATCTCCCTGGAAGACGGCAGATACGATTACTCGGTGCCTCTAGAAGGAGCCTCTAAAGATGGAGGCCAAAACCCCCTGGAAGAAATCCACCTTAAGGATTATCCTCGCTATCTGGGTAGCTATGCTGGAATGCAGACGCCAAGCGAAGATAGTAGTCAACCCTTAGTGAGGACTGAACGCCACGAGAGAAATTGGTCTGGTGCTGATGAGGAGCCGACGGACAAAAAGCTTAAGTCTCTCTTTGAAGATATTTGCCTTGAAGAAATAGCCGAGTCTGAGGAAATGACAGAAGAGAAAGCCTTGTCTATACTTAAGTATGTGCAGCAGGCCGAACAGGAAATGTCTTCAATTGCAGGTTGGCAGAATGAGGCCCCCCGAGTGAAGGTGGAACCGACGTCTTCAGGACGCAGAATAAGTGGAGAGTTGCTAAATCGATTGGATGACAGGTACGGAGCCATAAGGCTGATACAGCCAAGCCTCAGATTGATCCCTTCTTCTGCTTTTCCCATGTGATAGACAGTTGTTTTTTTTAAAAAAAAAATACTTAACTTAATTTGTTTCCTGCTAGTTGGAAGCATGTAAACATTTGACATTTGAAAAGCAGGGACCAATAGCTTTAAGTATTTAGTTAATGATATTTTATAGACAAAGGGTGATGTTCTCAAGACATAGCAGTACATGGATATTTAGGGCAGTGAAATCAAAACCAGCACTTCAACATCCTCATTCAAAGTAGAGATAGAAAGAATTCTAGACGGAGACTGAGTGTAGCTCTCAAAGGATTTTAAAAAAGCTCAAATATGAGAGAGAGGGAGGGAGGGAGAGGGACGGAAGGAGAGGGGGAAGAGAGAATGAGGGAGAGGGAGGGGGAGAGAGAGAAGGAGGGAGAGGTGGGAGAGAGAGAAGGAGAGAGGGAGAAGGAGGGAAGGAGAGAGAGACAAAGACAACCAGGCTTTGGGGAGGCCATTCCAAAGCTCCAGAATGATCACCAAGGGTTCCTGCTCCTTGTGGATGTGCCTACAACATCTGGCAATTTTATCAGGATCTTGTTAGCTGTTCCAATAACATTGGGAACACAGAGAGATAATTTCAAAAGCTGTAGGCTGTTTCCACAAGAATCCAGGATCTGTGTGTCAATATCCTTTGGGGGAAAATCTTTCTTCCTTGTGGAGCTTGTCTGCTTTTCAAAAGCACCTTGCCATTCTGGAGCAGAGGAGCAAGTCTAGAGCTCACCTTGCTCAAGTCCAGATTTTATTTCTGAAGAGGATCACAATGATCCTTCAAGGCTCGTATTGGCTGGATCTATCCTGTGGCACATCTGGAATGATCTCAACTCCCAGAGCCACAACTTGTAGATAATGACTTGCCTAGAGCTGCAGTCTCGGGTTTTTCTGAGTCAGAAATGCCAGCCTGTTGATGAGCAGCTATGGAGAGGTGATGCAATGATACCATTTCTTATTTCTCTTGCAGCCCTGGTCAATGCAGAGATTCTATTACCTCATATTTCAAAGGGGAAGCAGGAAAGCTGGAGACCAACGGGAGCTACTCAGAATCCACGTTAGAAGCAAAGGGGAAGACTTTTGTCCAGGACTCTGTGAACAGCCAAGGAAAACAGAGCGACAAGGAAACTGTGAAACCAAAAATGCAAAGCTCTCTGCGAACTGAGCAGCAAACAATCTCATTAACATCCCACCACAAATCCTTGCAAGAGGCAAGCAAGCCAGCAGTTGATACACCTAAAACCTCTGTGCCTGTTAGCATGAAAAAGACAAGCTGGAATATTTCTGACAGCAGCAAGCCAAGGTCAAAAGCTCAGGAAGACGATGGGACAACAGCTGCTTCAGAACAAAAGGTATAAAAGCCACAAACTTTGATTTGCTCAGGGAGGAGGGGACAGGCCATCTTTTGCCACCCATTCTTGCTTCCTCTACAGCTGCTCCTCCCTCCATGTCTCAGGGCCGAGGGATCAGCTGCTGCATGCCAGGGACACTTGGGTGGCCATGTGGGAATCAGTTCCCCCTCCCCATTCATTCTCCAAACTCTCCGAGGACCTTGATTAAAGCCAGGTTCTCAATGTGTGGATCAGGGTTGAAATCCAGCAGGTTCTGGAGAACCGGTAGCGGAAATTTTGAGTAGTTCGGAGAACCGACAAATACCACCTCTGGCTGGCACCAGAGTAGGGTGGGAAAGGAGATTTTGCAGTATCTTTCCCCTGCTATGCCCACCAAGCCACGCCCACCAAGCCACACCACGGCCACCAGAGCTGGTAGTAAAAAATAATTGAATTTCACCACTGGTGTGGATACATAGATCAATGAGATGCTTGTGCCCAATACAAAACTGAGCTGAGACCCATCAGTAAAAGTCCTACAAAGGGCAGGAAATATAAGATGCATCCATCTGCCAAATGCCATCAAATCCTAGCTTAGCCCATTTTGGGGTGGCAGAAATCCCTAGAAAGTTCTTCAGTTGAGTAGCAACTTACTTACTTCCAGCTTGAGGGTGGATTCTCCATGCAAATAGTGAACTTTTCAGCCATTCTTTCCCATGACAGAATATACATTGTTGGCTGGGAAAATATACATAAGGCTGGATGGGAGAGCTAAAGCATAAGGGACTATTTTACCTTGCTGTTCTGCAGAATTAAGCAAAATTCTTGGTATAACTCAAATTTGAAACTGCTTTTTCAAGTAGTTTTCAAATCTTGTTTAACAACAACAACAACAATGTGCTACTAATCTTAGTTTGGTCTAGAAAGAGGTGGGGGCGTTGGGCATATACCACTGTGAGACTAGCTTGAGTTTTGGAAAAAATAGAGCTGTTGCTATAACATGAAAGGATCTTTGAGGGTAGCAAGGAATAGTGGGGCAATGTGTAAGAAGGGCGTGTCTGCACTCTGGTCCCTCCTTCCTCATAAAAAGCTTGTAGACACAAGAATTTACAGCTGTTGCAAGCATGTGCAACTCTGTTTTTATGCCGTAAATGATATGAGGCAAAATGACACACATTCCCAGCATGGTAGTTGAGGGAGGTGAATCTAAATTTGGGGGAAACCATTTTCCCTTTCTTCTGTCAGAGTTTGTTGCAGCAATCACATCCAGAAAGCAAACACAGATAACTGATTCAGCAGGATTCATTAAATTCTCTTTATAGGTAATATAACACATGAATAAATATACAATACCAAAAGCAGGTTTTCCAACTTGGTAGCAAATACAAGCAAACATAGGCAGAGGAGAGAACAGTTTCAGTTTCTGTTCAGAACAGCAGACAAGTTTAGAGCTCAGCACAGACTCAGAGCCCCAGAGCTAAGCCATGTTCAGGCTCCTTGCTGTTTCCTTGTTGCTCACACAGCAAATACTGTTTCAGTTTCTAAACAGTCTCCATTGTCTGACCTGTTGTCATGTCTAGCCAAACAGTCACCATTGGCTGATCTGTTGCCTATTCCAGTATGAATATTCATACTCTGACATCTTCTTGCTCAGATTAATTTTTATGTTTTCAATGAGCCAGTAAAAATGTCCTAAAACTGCATTTATCAGGAGTTCAGTGACAGTGACAGTGAATGTGAGATTCAGAGTGATTCAAGTTCAGGTGAAGAGCAGAGGATCATTACGAGGGTTTATCGCCGGCGGTTCATTCTGAAGGTATTGTGCGGTATTGGCATGGAGTGGACTTGGACTGCAGTGCGGATAGTGTGGCTCACCATTAGACACTCTCTTTGTATTGTCTCTTGCACAATCTGTAGATCTGTTGGGTGGACCTACCAGATTGCAGTCTGGGTTGTTGCTCATAATCTCATCCTTTGTTGCATGGCTGTATATGCATGACTCTAAATGCACTGGAATGTAGTTGAATACCCTACATGTGTTCAACAGTGGTGTAGTAATTGGGGGACGCTACAGATGGAAAGATAAAGTCAGCGGAAAGGGTCAAGCTCTTTGGAAGGCCCTCGGCTTGTCTGTTGCATTGAGAATCAGCAGCCAGTCTGTCCCACAACCAGGGTTGAAGGATTCAACTATCGATCCTGCTTGTGTTTGTCTATGCATAGTTGATGCCATTTTGCCTTTCATCTTAAGAGCCAAAAGGTCCTGAATCAGCCCCATAGCTTAACCGACTACACTCTCAAAACAAATGTGTTAACTCAATTTCTCATAACATTCTTCTTGATGTCTGCCTCAAAGCCTCTTGTGTAAATACCAGCACACACAATTACTGCTGTTGAACAGTAAAGAATACTGTGAGCATTAAGGGTGGGTAGAAGATTATTACAACACCTCCATCCAGGTCTTGTCATCTCCAAATCACAATGTAAACAGAGATACTGGACCTCTTCCAGTTTTGTGCCATTGTGGACCTGTTTGGGCTTTGCTCCCAATCTAGTTTGACAGGAATCCTGGGGACTTCCCAATTTTCCTAAGGCTCCTTGTGAAGGTAGTTCTGAGGAAGCTGATCTGTTTGTTGTAGGTTGTGACGCTGATCTGCTGATGCCGTCGGGATAATCATGATGATTCAGTTTATATCCTACCTTGTATGAACACTCAAAGTTTGTTCAGCTTTCCCCAGAGTTGTCAAGAGATGGAGTAAAAACAAGGACACAGAAGAGTTTGTCTTCATTTTAGCAACATAAAGACAAGGTTACCAATTGTCTAATCTTTCTATGTGGCTAATTTAGTCCGCAGCCATCCTGGTATTGTTTAAGGCTCTTAAAACTCTCATCATTCAGTGTTTTGCCTAATGTGATGATGCTTCCCATACAATGAAACGTCTTGCAGAAGTGTGATTGTGTGCTAAATAATAACCAGTTGGAGCTTCTCTTTAGATAAGTGGGGAGCCTTATCTGCCCAAAGTCATTGGGAATAAAGCGGCTCTTGTTTTTTTTTAAAACTCATCTTGGGAGAGATTCTGGTGAGCTGTTTTTCATGAAGAACTAATCTTAGTTCAAGGGTTGTACTAGGTAGGACCAGCGCAACTAAGCATGGGCTTCTCCTGAATAAAGAGCCAGAAAATTGTACAAGTAATAACTTTGTCTTCAAAAAAAGATTTATGGAGGATTGAGATGGCAGCAGGGAAGAATTATTTCAGAGGAACAACTTCTCAGGCCTATCAAAAGGAAATAGTGATTGTGCCCTATAACTTCCTGGAGGGAGTTCCTACAAAGCCTTCTCCAGGGGTTTAGCCCCAAGTTTCCTAGACAAATTTCCTACGTACATAGCACCAACCATGGCATAAATGTCTTTCTCCAGAGTGGAAAGACTGGCCCCTGTTTCCTGAAAGCAGCAGCCACCCATAAATGGCCTTTGACAACATAAGTATATCTTCAGCATGATCCACAGAATGAAAACTATGAATCATGTGTCCCCAGACACTCTAGATGTCTGATTGTCTCTAACAAGAAAATCTTGCCTGGCCTGGCATGAGTTTATTGCTTGGACTGGTGTTGAAAAGCAGGAGGTGGCCCCAAGTGAGCAGGGCTAACCCTTTGACCTGTTCTCTACTAGGGTGAGGAAGCCAAAAACATTCCAGGTGAATCAGTCACGCGAGAGCAGTTCACGGACGAAGAAGGCAATACCGTCACCCGAAAAGTAATTCCATTCTGCAGATTCATTTTTCTCCTTTCTTGAGTCCTAAATTATGGATTCTTTGTCCTTCCGGACTCGGGCTGAACCCGTATCGACTTTTGTTTTTCCTATGTTATTTCTCACAGGTTACCCGGAAAGTATTAAGACGCCTTGTTATCCCACACGTGAAAAAACCTATCAGGGTAATGAAAGAACTGAGCGGGGTGCAGTGGTCCCTCTGCGCTCAAAACGCAGTTGAATGGCTGGTGGCTTGCCAATTAACCTCTGCGCCCCCCCCCCCCCCGGTCCCTGCCAAGGCAAAATGCTTGTGCTTTTAGCAAGTGGTGTGCCTGATCTGAAAGGAGAAACTCTCCTGTGCGTCTGTGTTTGGCTGCTCTTTCACCCTCTGGCTCCAAAGGACCATCCCCAAGGCCCTTCTGGCTAGTGGGCCTTTACTAGCAAAATAATCCTCTCTCAGGCTCTTCCCTGTGGGCGCTTTGTTCTTTCCATCTTCTGCCTCCTGGTCAGTTTCATCTACCAAAGGAAGAGAAAGTTCTGAAAATTTTCTTTGGTACTAACTAAGAGGATTGGGGGGGGGGGGCATTGAGGGTGCAATTTTAGGCTAAACTTTGAGTGACAGTGGTGCAGTGGTTAGAGTGCAGTACTGCAGGCTACTTCCGTTGCCAGCAGTTTGGTAGTTTGAATTGCACCGGGCTCAAGTTTGACCCATCCTTCCATCCTTCCGAGGTGGGTAAAATGAGGAGCCAGATTGCTGGGGGCAAGAGGATGACTCTATAAACTGCTTAGAGAGGGCTGTAAAAGCCTTATGAAGCGGTATATACTGTAAGTCTAAGTGCTATTGCTAAACCTTCCAAAATGAGTCCCCACCCCACCCCATAGATACTGCAGGATGTGCACAAGTTCAGTGTGGCAAGTGATCAAGAGTCCAAGCATGAAACAGATTCTGAGCCATCCAGTGGTTTTCAACTCCTGGAAGCCACATTGGTATTTTTCCCCGTTGACCCATTACATGACCTGGTTTTTCAAGTCCAAATGGATATCCGATCCACATGTTGTCTTCCCTTCTTCCAGAACACCTTTATTCTTTCTCCCAGTGGATGAGTTCTCACACTCCAGGTGGCCATCAAGTTTTTTATCAACTGGGCAGAAAGATTTTATGTTTTAAAAGAAGACATTCAATCTTTCTAATCACCTGTCTTCTTTTAAATAATAAGGTATACATGACCGCACAAGGCCCAGGTTCTCACCTGGATGCTACTTTTGACAAACTGGAGGAATATTGAGCCTAGGACTTAATAAACAAAGGCTGTTGCTCATCCTTGAAAAGGAGACCACATGGTTAGTACTTTCCTTACCTCTTACAATGACACTAGTCCACCAGAAAAGCTCATCAGATCAAACAGCATTTGAGATTGGCTGCTGGCCTTGGCCTCTGGCACTAGGAGTGAATTGGGAGAGGTCCATGGACCATCAAAGGCAAAGAGAAGAGGGCAGATCCTGGGGATGCTTGATGGATGTGGGGTTCAAATGCTCCTTGGGGAGATGCATACCTAACTATGTATCCACTGGCTATAGCAAGGGAGATGGTGTGGCTGTGGGTGAGACAAACATATCTGCCTGCCAGACATCCAGCAGACAGAGCTGGAATCTCCATCTTTCTCTGTCACCTTCTGTTCTTGGGAAGATGCTCCTTACACCTGGAATCTGGAAACCCTGGGGCAGAACAGGAAATGTCTTTCCCCACGGCTATCGGGCCCACACTGCTTTGGAGTTTGCCCTGGTTACTTGTCAATCTAACATTGAAGTAAAAACAATAATTAAAAGGGGTGCGTGTTTTAATTAGGGAGCAATGGCAGGATGTGAAAAAGAAGATGAGATGCATCAGGTTGCATGAAGTGAAGATTGCAAAGATTTGCAAGAAAAACTAGTAACTGTTTACAAACAAATCAGGACAGGGAGGAAATGAAGATATTTTTTTGGAACAGCAAAAGCAGCATTGAAATTTAAGAGTTTGTCCAAGGTCTAAACTTTCTGTACCAGCCTGATCTGATTGTCCCTAATTCTCCAAGGGTTTTGGGGATAATTGTCCAGAATCACAGGCCTGGTTCAGAAACCTCCTAATATTTTAAGCCCTCCACCCCATCCCCAGCCAAGACTCCATGGAGTTCCCCATTTCTTTCCCACTGCCTCTCAGAGGGATTGGACCTCAGGGTTAGAAGTTGTAGAAGACCTAAATGTAAAAAGCTACTCCAATAAAATCTCCCTCAAAGCTAGTACAGCTAGTCCTCAACGTACGATCACAATTGAGCCCAAATTTATGTTGCTAAGTGAAACATTGGTTAAGTGGCTTTTGCCCCATTTTACATTCTTTCTTGCTGCAGTTGCTAAGTGAATCACTGCAGTAGCTACCTTAGTAACCTGGTTGTTAAGTGAATCTGGCTTCCCCAGTGACTTCGCTTGTCAGAATATTGCAAAAGGACACTGCAGCTGTCATAAATATGAGTCAGTTGCCAAACATCTGAATTTTGATCACACGACCATGGGGATGCTGGAGTGTGAAAAATGGTCATGTCACTTTTTCAAATGATCATTAAACGAACTGTTGTAAGTTGAGGACTACCTGTAACCCTGGATATCCATCTTCTATATTCCTTCGCAAAATGCAGCAAAACCTCAACTGAATGCACAGTTGGGGTGGAGGAAATGGAATTGATAACATTGATGTAATTGATATCCTTTGGGTAATTGTCAATGGTTTTCCCTGGTTTGTCTGCGTTGTCTGCCCTTCTTACAATTTTCTCATTAATGGCAAGGAATAGAGACAAATGACACAAAGGAACATGATGGTGGAAGTGATGCACTTGCTATAAATTAGATCAGTTGTCTGGAATGTTGTGAAAATCATGGCTTTTCTCCACTATTTAGGGATGAAGTCCATATATACATACATACATACATACATACATACATACATACATACATACATACATACATACATACACCTTTGAAGGACTTTTAGTATCTTTATTGCAGATAGGTTTTGCTTTGGCAAATATTCCCTTTTCCCAGTTCCCCCTTTCATGACTAATCTACTTATTTTAAAGCTTGGACCTACCTTAAATCAGCAGAATTTGGCTTGCAAAGGGTCTGCTAACTTGGAATCACCCAGCATGGGATATTTGCAAAGTGGGGGAAGGAGAAATTAAATATTTGGAATTCTGTTCGAACTTATTTCAGGATGATGAGCCCGGAATGGTGCTATATGTGTCGTCATCACACATGTCGTCATCTTTCGCTGCCAGCTACTCATCTTTCGCTGCCTCCCCAATGGTTTAGTACTGATCCCCTATCTTGTATAATTGCTATGATGAGATCCTCCACTTGGTGTATGATAGTGTGTCCTCTTTTTTTAAAACAGGGAGAAGGGTGTAAAGTGAAAATGAAAAAAGATGCCCGGCATGCAGAGAAGACGACCTACTCATAACAGCCAAACAGTGAATGGTCAGTTGGATGTATGACTCTTGTATTCTTAATTCTTGGATTGAGCAATGAAGAAATCTTTGCGAAGCAATGAGAAACTCGGAGCTTATTTCCTTGCCTTAGCAATTTTTGCAGGGTCCTTCCATCGTTGGGCTGATCGTTGGGCATCATTCAATAAGATGGGGGCCCTCTGGGTACAGTGAAAAGGACACCCAGAGAGAAGGGAGGGTTTTCTGGAGTTGTTACAATAACAATCACAGCCATGGCTGTTCTCTTAAATATTAATTTTCTGGATCGCCTACAGCAGGGGTGTCAAACTCAAGGCCCGCAGGCCAGACCCAGTGTGCAAAGTGCTTAGATTTGGCTGCGGGGCGGAGGTGGGTTGCTCCCGTCATTACTGCCAGTTCGGTGCATGCAAAAATTTTGCACGCGCACACCTGATTCGTGCTCTGCATGCATGCACATTTGCACAGAAATACATCTGCACATTTGCACACTGTTAAAAAAGGGGGGAAAAATTAAATTTGTGCAATTACAATTGTTCTCCGCATGCGAAAATCAAGATGGCGGCCCCATAGGAGAGCTGGTTCGGGGGCATGGCAGGCCTGGGTCACTGCCGGTTCCAGCAACCCAGGCCGCCAAATCACTACTGGTTCAGTCGAACCAGTAGGAACCCACCTCTGCTGCAGGACCACCCTGGAAACAGCAAATGACTGGCCCATGGTGCTTCTGCCAGCAAAAATGGAGCTGGGGTGAGCCGTGTGCAGGCTCTGTTTTCGGCTGTGAGGGCTTCCTGCAGCCTTTTGCCAGTAAAAATGGAGCTCGGGAGGCCGCATGTGGCCTTCCCGGGCTCCGTATATGCTGGCAGAGGACTGTAGGATGTTGAGCTGGTCATGCCCTCCTTAGCCACACCCACCCTGGCTTACTTGGGCCCCAAAGGTCAGACACAACCCTGATGTGGCCCTCAATGAAATCAAGTTTAACCCCCAGCCTACAGGAACCAAGAGAACTTTGGATTTGTTCGATTTCACTGATTTTATCTTTATGCAATGAAAACCACCCCTCAGATACCAGCTTTGGCTTGCTTCACTCTAGGCAATACTTAGGGACGCAGTGGCTCAGCAGCTAAGATGCTGAGCTTGTCGATCAGAAAGGCCCGCAGTTCGTCGGTTCGGATCCCTAGCGCCGCGTAACGAATGAGCTCCTGTTACTTGTCTCAGCTTCTGCCAACCTAGCAGTTTGAAAGCACATAAAAAATGCGAGTAGAAAAATAGGAACCATCTTTGGTGGGAAGGTAACAGCGTTCCATGTGCCTTTGGCGTTGAGACACGCCGGCCACATGACCACGGAGACGTCTTCTGACAGCGCTGGCTCTTCAGCTTTAAAACAAAGATGAGCACCACCCCCTAGAGTCGGGAACAACTAGCACATAAATGTGAGGGGAACCTTTACCTTTTTACCTGAAGATGGTTGGTGGGAGAGCAATCACATGCTGCAACAGAAAAGGCCCATTTTCTAGGTTGACAGGGCTTAATTGGTAGAATCTGAAAGGAGCCGAAGCTGCCTGATCTGACAGATATGATGTGGGACAGGCAGTCCTTCTATGCCATTTAAGTTTAGTCATCTACTAAGAGCCTGATCAAATATGAGTTACATTTTGTAACCTACAAACCAGGTAACTTCTAGCTTGGAAAATTTTGTTCTAATCTCATTTGTTTACTTTAAGCTCATTGACTTGGGAAACATTTTCCTGAACAGGTGGCTGAACACCAAGCTTGTTTAACCAGCGCAGGACTTGAAAAAAACTGGATTTATGTCTTGCTCTGGCTATGTTTCTGTTTTGTTCCAATATGGCAGCTGGGGGTGGGTAATCCTTGAACTTTAAGTACTAGCCCTCTTGGGGGCAAAGTGGCGGGGGGGGAGAAGAGGAGAGAAATGAGGAGTGGAAAGGGGAGAGAGGAGAAGGAGAGAGGAAGAGGAACTTGAGAAGGATAACAGAAGGAAGAAAGAAGGTAAGGAGGGGGAGGAGAGAGGGAGAAGAAAGGGATGGATAAAGTATAAATATGGTGTATGGAGAGCAGAAGAGCCAATAATTGTTTTTTGGGAGTTGTTGGTAAGTTGAATTGATGTAAACATTGAACAATACAATATGATGTTGGTTATGTAATAGTATACATGTGATTATATGTTATGAAAATGGAAAAATAAAAAACTTTAATCAGAAAAAAAAGTACTAACCCTCTTGGCCCTGGAGAACCTTCTTGGTGGCAGCTGTAACTCAAGAGGTCTATGGGCAGCTGGAGCTGTGGTCCAACATGGCCCAACCTGGGACAGATGAATGGGTCAACGCAGTGGGGGCTGTAGGGTGGGCCTTCTATTTTATGGAAGAGATGCGGAAATATTATTTGCGGTTGAGAGGCTCTATGCTGTTCTAACACCGGTATTCTTTTTCTCTTTCTCTCTTCCCCATCCTTTTCCACGGGACCCAAGACTGTGTGCTTTTACTGCCAGTATTCTAGAGAGAAACTCAAGGACGAATGAAATCCAACAGGAATTATCAAGTCATGGACAAAAGTGTGTGTGTGCGTGTGCGCGCGTCTGTGTGTTTGCTGCTTCCACACATTAACCGCATGGTTTTTATGTGACGAACACAACAAAAACAAATTTAATTTAGCATGAGCCAGTTCTACACGAGCATGGAAACCCACATTTCATTCACACCATTGGAGAGGATGCAGCGAGAGAAGAAAGGACGGATGTCCAGGGTGCTCCTAAGCCATGGCTTCACTGAAGCAACGCAAAGCCATGGCGAAACTGAGGAATTCCTGTTGTGAGAGATTTTCAAGTGACACTGGAGAATGGTTCAAACGACCGAAAGGCACTAAAAATTATTAAAATCCACAACAGCTCGCCTTATTTTTCTCAGACCCAAACTGTCAGGGTACTAAAATACACCGTTGTTTTTTTGGTTTTCATTTTTTTAAGACAACAACAACAACAAAGACTAACATTGCTTGTCTCATTGTAAATAACACTGTGTAAATTCTAAAGCGAAGGAGAGGATCCAGGCTGAGCAGGCACTGCCTCCTAGCTCACAAACTGGATCCTGCGTTTGCGTTGGACAGAAATCAGTGTCTCGGAGGGCCGTGACACCTGCCAAGGTACTCTGGATGTACCTTCACAGATTCTTGTATATTTAGCGATTATAATGTTTGTATATGCAAAAAAAAAAAAAAAAGGCTAGCTTGATTTTAAAAAAATCTTTAAAATCTGCTGCAAATTTAATGATTCCTAAGATGGGGAAATCTGAAGTTCTGGGAAATCAAGGATTCTCTCCGGAGTACTGATATTTTGATGCATGCGTTCCGCCTTATTTTGATGAACACTTTTCCAGTTTTGAAAATATATTAGATGGCGACGTGAGAGAGGGGATCCGGGGGGGGGGGGTGCAGTTCATCAGGGCACAGCTGCTAAGGGAGGCCTCCTCATTTCTGCTTGCAGTGGGTGGAAGATTGAGGCCGCCCTGGGCACGGCGGCTGTTTGGGAGCCGGGCTGCTTATGGGAGCCTATCCATAACCTTTAAACACAAAAGGCCCTCATCTAATGTTTGTTGCTCTTGCCAGTTTTTCTGCTGGAAACGATCTCAAACTTAACAGAAACCATAACATATACAGTAGTTGCTTTTGCAGAGGGGGGGTTGCTACCTGTCCTGCTTTCCACTGGGGGAAACGCTTGCAGCTTTTGGCAGTTTGGGGTGATGCTCTTGGGAGCGCCAGTGGGGGATATTTAAAAAAAAGGGGGGGAAAGGAAGGAAGAGAATTTCTTAGCTAACAAGAGTGGCAGCACGCTGTAAAAATATTACTATATTGTGTACTGGCTCTAAGATGTAGAATCTTTCAGGAAGCCAATCGTGTAATCATCCTAGCAGATTAATAATAGGTTGTTAAGGCTGCTGTGTTTTAAAGGGCATTTTTATTTGGGTTTTTGGTGAAATACTTTTAATTTGTTAATTATCTTCATATGGAAACAGGATTTGTTGATAATAGCTCTAATTACATATGTATGAAAAAACAACAACAACCCACCAACACTGGATGATCTAGTTGATAATTTAAGCATAAAATAAATTGTGTTAAAACACTTCAATGACATGGCAATCAGAATGCTTTGTGCCTGGCGTTAATCCCGTGAACAAGCTTTGCCTTCCCCCTTTCTCCTCCTTAGGGCTGTGAATTCCTCCACCCCTCGTCCGAAACAGTAAGAGTTAAAAAAAAGTTGGGAAGGTACCTTGGAGGTCATCTAGTCCAACCCCCTGCTCAAGCAGGAGACCTACACTATTTCTGAGAAATGGCTGTCCAATTTCCTCTTAAAAGCCTCCAGTGATGGAACACCCAAAACTTTCAAAGGCAATTTGTTACACTGGTTGATGGTTCTCACTGTTAGGAATTTTCTCCTTAGTTCTAGGTTGTTTCTCTCCTTGATTAGTTTCCATCCATTGCTTCTTGTCTTGCCTTTTTGGGGTCCCACCTGTGCCTTCAGACAGTGGTGGGTTTCAAATTTTTTACTATCTATTTCTCTGCGCTTGGCCTGTTTTGTGGGTGTGGCTTGGTCATGTGACCTGGTGGGTGTGGCCAGCTTGTAAAATGTGGTGAAACTCACTTAACAACGCTCCTGCTTAGCAACCACAATGTTTGCTCAGAAACTCTGGCATTTAACAGCTTTAAGACTTGTGGACTTCAACTCCCAGAATTCCTCCTCCAGTCATGTTGGCTCAGGAACTCTGGCATTTGACATGTGCAAGACCTAAAGCTATCAAGTTACAAGACCCTTGCACCCCTAACCGTTTACAACACCCCCCCAAAAAACCTAAAACTTTATTTTTTAAAGGATTTTGCAATGCTTTAAAGTCGGAATGGCATACCAGCCACATCCCACCTCCACTAACTTTGAAGTCTTTCTCTTGTGCTGCCGAAACCCCTCACCGCTCTTCACCTGCAGTCACCCCTTCAACCTCCCATCCGTGCAGGATGCGCAATGGTCCTCCTGGAGGGGCAGCCGAAAGACACTCCCCCCCAAATAGTGCGTTGGCTGAGGAAAGTGAGGGGAGAGTGAAGCTGCTCTTTTTTTCCACTTCTTGGCCCAAAATAAAGCAGCGGCGAGGAAGGAGTTTCTGGTGGCTGCAGTGGTAGCAGAAGCGGAGGCAGCTGAAACACACTCCTGGGCAGTCAGTTCCCGCTCTCCCTCCCCCGAGCATGTCCCATTGCTGCTGGTGCCCCTTTTGGTGACTCTGGCTCAGCGGTGATGGTAAGAAGCGGCTGCCAGCAAACCTCTCGGTACCGGTACGGGGCCTCCGGCTGCCCCAATATGCAAACGGATGCCCAATTTCTGCTACCGGTCCACGCACACTGTACCATACCAGTCAAAACTGACCTCTGTCTTCAGCGTCTGCTCTCCTCCCTCTTTCTCTGCCGCCTTTATTTCACCTTTCATCCAGGTCTGCCTTTTATCAAAAATAGATTTTCCCCACCCCAAATTCTCCTTTTCTCTCCCAGAAAAGCTGTTCTTGTTTCCCTTCCTTTCCAGGCCAGCTTATGGTTGCCTCGGAAATCTTCCATCTCAGACCTTTGGGTGCAGGGGTGAAATTCAGCAGGTTCTGACAGGTTCTGGAGAACCGGTAGCGGAAATTTTGAGTAGTTTGGAGAACCAGCAAATGCTACCTCTGGCTGGCCCCAGAGTGGGATGGGAATGGAGTTTTTGCAATATCCTTCCCCTGCCTTGCCCATCAAGCCACGCCCACCAAGCCGCACCACACCCACCAAGCCACATCCACAGAACCAGCGGTAAAAAAATTGAATTTCACCACTGTTTGGGTGGCTTGGAAGAGATGGGAAAGGACGTTGGTACTTACCTGATACGCCTCTTCAAATAGAGTGGAGATAGCATCCACTTATAGGTTAACCCTGTCTGTTCTCCTATTGGACTGAGTCTGATTAATAATTAATTAGCCACCTACATAACCCATCTCTGTGAGTGACTCCACCCAGCTTTGCAACGAAGAACAAAGACACAGACTCCACGTGTTATCCAACCTTCAACTTTAGTAAATCAAGTAGTGCAAAACCAACAAGAAAGTCCCCAAGCATAAATAAGGTAACGAACAACATCATCAACCCTATTCACAGGTAAGCACAGGGCGGGGCTGGATGCTATCTCCACTCTATTAGAAGAGGTGTATCAGGTAATTACTAACCCCCTTTCTCAATAGAGCTGGAGATAGCATGCACTTATGGGACATACCCAAGCTAGTCCCTGTAGGGAGGGAAGAGACTGTTGGGCTACCTGTCGGTATGGACTGCTTGCAGAATCCTGCGGCCAAAGGCAGCGTCCGCTGAAGCGAATTTGTCCACCTTATCATTCTGAACAAAGGGCGAAGGGGTCGCCCATGCTGCCGCCCTGCAAATCTCCTCCAGGGAGGCCTGGGTATTCCACGCCGCAGAAGTGGCCGAGCTTCTGGTGGAATGGGCCGTAATCCCCTGTGGGACCGGCTCCTCGTTGGAGAAATAGGCTGTGGCATTTTCTAACCCATCTACCTATGGTAGTGACTGAAATCCCCTGCCCCAGAGAGGAAGGCTGGAAAGAGACAAAGAGGTGTTCTATCTTCTGCAAATCCGATATCCTCTCGAGATAGGTTTGAAGGGCCCGCTGGACATCTAGCATGTACCACTGCTCCTCTAAGGGTCTCAAAGGCGAGGGGCAAAAATCAGGTAATACAATTTCTTGTGCCCGATGGAACCACGAATTGACCTTGGGGCGGAATGATGGGTCAAGCCTGAGGACCACCCTAACTTCATAAAAGGTTCACAGACCCTCCCCAATGGATAGTGCCTGGAGTTCTGATATCCTCCGTACAGATGTGATGGCAATTAAGAATGTGACTTTCAGGGAAAGAAACTGTAGAGGAATAGCATCTATGGGCTCAAACGGGTATTTCGTGAGGGGGATGAGGACCTTAGACAAGTCCCATGTGGGATATCTGTGTACTATAGGTGGCCTTAAATTAGACACCCCTTTAAAAAATCTCCTAACCGCCGGGTGTTGAGATAACGATTGGCTCCCTCCCCAGGACAACATAGTTGACGAGGCTGCTACCTGTCATCTAAGGATATTGGGCAATAATCCCTTTTCCAGCCCATCCTGGAGGAACTTGAGGAACCGAGGCCGAAACCGGTGTTATCCTATTAGAACACCATTCACGAAACACCCACCAGGTAGCGTTATAAATATGATCCGTGGAGGGTCACCTGTACACCTGTATAGTGTCTATGACCCTAGCAGAGAACCTGTCCAGTCTCAGACCCTCCTGCTCAAGGACCAGGCAGTTAGCTGGAGCCACTGGGGGTCCGGGTGCTCCAGCGATCCCTGTCTGAGGGACACCTGGTCTGACGGAATTCTCCAGGGACTCTCCACGGACAATGTCTGAAGGTCCGCAAACCATAGCCGATGTGGCCAATGCGGGGCAATTAGTATGATCTCTGCCCTGGATGTAATGATCTTGTGTACGACCCTGGGTAGCAGTCGAAGTGGAGGGAAGGCGTACAGCAGTCCCTGAGGCCAGGGCCAGTGGAGAGCGTCTGTCCCTTCTGCCCCTGTCATGTGGAACCTCGTGAAGAACCATGGTAGCTGGGCATTGGCTGGAGAGGTGAAAAGATCCATGACCGGAACCCCAACCCATTGCATAATCGCCTGGAAGAGAGAAAGATGCAATCTCCACTCTGCCTGATCCAGGGTAGAGCGGCTGAGCCAGTCTGCCCTCACATTGTCAACCCCTGAAATGTGTTCAGCGACGAGGGACAGGAGGTGAACCTCTGCCCAGTGACCCAGCTCTTCTGCCTCCCCCATTAGCTGTCTTGACTGGGTGCCCCCCTGCCTGTTGACATGGGCCTTGGCTGTAATGTTATCTGTCAGAATCCGCACATGGCTCCCCTTGACCATGCCTACGAAGCGGAGGAGGCCAAGACGGATGGCCCTAAGCTCAAGGAGATTAATACTCAAGACACTTTCCTCCTCTGACCACTTGCCCTGAGCCAAATGTGCGTCAAGGTGGGCGCCCCAACCCGTGAGACTCGCATCAGTTGTGATTGTGATCCTGTTCTCCACCTCGAAATGACACCCTCTACTAATCGCAGGAGACCTCCACCAATGGAAGGAGCAGCGTACCTCGCTAGGCAAGGTGATTCTAGCCGGGGAAGTACTCCTCTGTGCCTTCTGGAAGGGCAGTAGGAGCCATTGCAGTTCCCTGGTGTACAGTCTGGCCCAAGGGACAATTGTGATGTCCGAAACCATCTTCCCCAGCAACTTAGACAAGGTAGCTAGTGAAACCTTGCTCTCCTTCTCCACCTGGGAGATTAACTGTCAGAGGCTCTCCTGTCTCTCCTCGAAAAGGAACACCTGAGTTGCTTCCATGTCGATCCAGGCCCCCAGGTGTAAAATGTGGGTGGTAGATACCACATGACTCTTGGCCCTGTTGATGGAAAACCCATGGGACTGGAGGGCATGAACAGTGGTGTCGAGGTCCACTACAGCCTTATCGCGAGAGTGTGACAATAACAAGATGTTCTCTAGATAGGACATAATCCTGATGGGCACTGTCCTCAAATGAGCTGTCAGGGCGGCCAACACCTTAGTGAAAGCCCGAGGGGCAGATGAGAGGCCAAAGGGCAAGGCCTTGTATTGATAATGGCAGTTATTGTAGCAAAAACAGAGGAAATAGTGGTGTATAGGTATATGCAAATATGCCTCTGTGAGGTGAGGCCTTACTCCTTCTAATGTTGACTGCAAGGAATGCATTTTAAAACATCGGTATATCAAGTATTTATTAAGATGCTTCAAATCCAAAATAGCCCTGCAACCCCCCCGAGGACTTGAGAACAACAAACAACACAGAATAGAAACCCTGAAAACACTAGTCGACCGGCACCAGTTGGATGGCTTCAATGTCTAGAAGATGACGTATGACCAAGCTCATCAAGAACTGCCATTGCCTATTCCCCGAGACTGGGAATGAAAAACGTGGATGGAATGAAAGGAACTCAAGGGCCAAACCCATCTTAACTGTAGTGATGACCCAACTGCCGGAAGTGGTGGCTTCCCACACCTCCTCAAAATGAATTAATCGGCCACCAATGGGGAACTGATCTCCAGGCAGCTAATGGCCTATGGTAGAATTGGTTCCCTCCACCCCAAAAGGGCCGCTTGGACTGATTGCCCCGCTGTTGGCAGTACGGTTGCTGTCTCTGGCGTTGCCCAAAGTTACCCTGCTGCCTAAAGGTGGATGGGCTATAATCCTGGTTCCTAAAGGATCCCCCATAATCTAGTAGCCTAGGCCCTGCTTGTAATTGGTGGGCAAGACCTTACGCTTATCTATTCCCTCTACTAGGAGAGGCGTGAGGGAATCCCCGAATAGGTCTCCCCCTTTATATGGCTCCTAGGTCAGACACCACTTCTGCCAGAGATCAGTCTGCCACGAGCGCAGCCACAGGAGTCTACGGGAGGTCACGGAGGACGCCATGGCCCGCGATGCGAATCTGGTGGCACTCAATGTGGCATCAGCCAAAAACTGCAACACTGCTATGGTTTTGTTCAGGTCCTGGTGTGCTCTGGAATCCCCGGCTGGGATTCTCCCCTGTAGCTGCTGCAACCAGTTCAAGCTAGAACAATAAAAAAAGGAAGCCACCACTGAAGCCCGGACCGCCCAAGCGGCTGCTTGGTGCACCGCTGGAGGGTTTGGTCGGCCTTCTTTTCTTCAGGTTTCAGGACCTCCTCCTGGGACCACGATAACGTAGTGCTAGAGAGAAGTGCCGAAATTGGGGCATCCACAGTCGGCCACAGCAACAGTTTGTCGATGCACTCAGCCGTGTTATAAAAGCGCTTGTCCGAGCTGGATGGAGCTAAGCCTGATGTTGGTGTAGCCCATTGTCTCTGGATGGCGTCCATAAACAATTGGGGAACAGGGATGGCATCCATCTCCAACTTATGTTCCGTAAACCACATGTTGGCTGATTTGGTGGCTCCAGAGGTTAAGGGAGCCTCCACCTGTCCCCCCATATCGGCTGCAGCAATTGCCTTAGTTAGCAAAGATTTGAACAGTGTCAGTGGGAAGAGGCCCATGGCCACCAGCTTCTCTGGGCTATCCCCCTCTTCCTCAGATAAGCCGTCCTCCCTAATCTCCCCCTCTTCTGAGGCTGGAGAACGACAGCGCTCTGGGCGCTGAGGTGACTGGTCTGCCCCCATGTTGGGCTCGAGGTCATTGTGTGCGCGAACATGGGTGGCTGGTGGAGGTGGTAGTGGCGCACATTGCTGCAACCCAGCCGCAATCCCGTTTAATGGCCTCTGCAATGAAGGACTGGTAGTCCAGAGGCATGGCTGGGGCCGGGAACTCGTGACAGAGGCCCGCAGTCGTGGGCATAAATGTGGCTTCCACATGCCTGCTAGGTAGGCAAGGTTCCATAGGGGGTGGCAGCACAGATTGCGCCCAGATCCCTGAGGTATTAATAGACAACATTGGACTGAATGGACCAGGCCCAGAATCCAAGTGTAGGGGAGGGCTGCGGCCTGAGATGGTAGCGGGGGAATAGGCATGAGGCCCAGCCTTGATCTGGGGGTTGGCCTCGTCTGCCGATTTGGAAGCCTTCTTAGATTTGGAGCCCTTGCTGGAGAATTTAGAGTCCTTAGAGCCCTTATCATTTGGCTTATTTGCACTGCCACTTTGAGATGAGGCAGGCAAGGTTGGAGGATCGGGGGCCCCAGCCACTGACAGCAAGCCTCCCTGACTACTTCCTTCCATGCCAGGTTGGCCTGACACTGTGTTGTCTGCCATCGGAGGGGCCGTTAGTATTTAAAATGGCCGCTGCGCCAAATTCTCATTCAAATGGCACTCGCGCCAATTTTCTCCTCCTCCAAACTGCCGCCAGCGCTCTCTCTGGGCTTCTGATGGCTCCCTCAGGTCAATGCGGGCATCCACGCCCTGAATCGCTGTCTGCGGGCCTCGCAGGGCGTGAAGGCAGTCTATGAGGGCCATTTCACTCCCTGTGGCGTTGGCGTGTTGTTTTATGAAGGCGCAGCTGTTTCGCTCTCCCTAGCCTGGAGAGGTCAGGCAAACACTGGCAAGGGCCCCCGCAGCCGCACAGGCATGCTGTGGAATCGGCTGGACACAGCAGGTGAGGGGATGCTGTCCCGGAGATCATAGCGTGTAATGAAAGGGCTGGATTTTCAGCGCGCGATCAGTTCCACCCCCCTTGCACCTGCGGCTCAAGGCTGATAGAAAGCCCCAATGAGCCTCTCTCCAATAGCCTAAGGCTCTCCTGGGTCTCTTTGTCCCGTGATTACTCACTTTTAAACAAGTTTCTTTAAGGAAGGATTTTATCAATGCTGGATAACATGACTGTCCAGAGTGGACTGAGTCGAAAAGCTGGGTGGAGTCACTCACAGAGACGGGTTATATAGGTGGCTAATTAATTATTAATCAGACTCAGTCCAATAGGAGAACGGACAGAGTTAACCCATAAGTGGATGCTATCTCCAGCTCTATTGAGAATGCTTAATTTTCAGAACCAAGGACCCTGAGTTTCTCTTCCCTCCCTCCGTCCCTCCTTCCCATGCAGCCAAAATCTCATCTCCCTCCTGAGCCAAGTGCTTCCGGATCCTGGATCTAGGCCTTCCTCACAAGCACAGACATTTCTGTACTTCAAGTGATCAGTGAACCATTAAAGGGAGTGTGGAACTTGTTTTACTGATGCACAGCAGAAGGGTGACTGGATCACAGAGGGAGAACAAATATAACTCTGGAATTGCAAATGAAATGAAAGTAGAAACTTTCTGTTTCAGGAAATGGTAAGATAACTACCAATAATTGTATCATTTAATAATCAGTGGGAATGCCACCTATTTTCAAGAAAATTCAGTCACCAAGCTGATTGGCGCCCAGGCCGCTGAAGGGACTGTTTTTGGAGCCTCTTGGGGCTTTTCCATTCTTTCAACAAGACCATGAAAGTTGATGCATAAATTGTATTGCTTATCAATGTCAAAACCGCTGTTTCCATAAGGAGGGGATAGATTGAAATTCTAGTGTTTTCTTAATCTTTTTGCAAACTATTGTTCCTTTGAGAAGTGTTCTTGATGACCCTGGATTCATACATTTGTGTTATTTGTGTAATGCCCAAGGACTTTCAGACTCTCATCAGATTTCTTTAGGTGGACACCACATCACCAGCTGGGTAATTTTAACATTACTATTTTTCCCATTCTCATTCCCCCTTCTTTCCTTCCTTCCTTCCTTCCTTCCTCCCTCCCTCCCTCCCTCCCTCCCTCCCATCCATCCATCCATCCATCCATTGCTTGGCCTACCATCTCAGTCTGGAACAAGATGTTGTAAGAAGCATGGCCAATGGTCCTCTTCTCTGGGTGATGTTGAGTTAGATGAACCCTGCAGAAAATGAACAGCCTAAGAAAAAGTTGACTCCTTTAACATTACTAAGCATCATGGGAGGGGGTTGACCAGTAAACCTCAGTTGTCCAGAGGTAGGGAAATGGTGAGACTCTTCAATGTGATAATAGCAACAGCACCTAGACTTACCGTATATACTGTTTCACAGTGCTTTACAGCCATCTCTAAGCAGTTTACAGAGTCAGCCTGTTTCCCCCAACAATCTGGATCCTCATTTTACTGACTTTGAAAGGATGGAAGGCTGAGTCAACCTTCAGCCGGTCAGGATCGGACTCCTGGCTGTGGGCAGAGTTTGCCTGCAATACTACATTCTAACCACTGTGCCACCGGGAGGCAGGAGGAAGAGCTGCAGCCAGGGCAATGATCAGATAAGAGCTATTCAGATAAGAGCTGTTCATCTCAGAACAGCAATAGCCCTTAGACATAAATACTGCTTTGTAATGCTTTAAAGCCCTCTCTAAGCGGTTTACAGAGTCAGCCTCTTGCACCCAACAATCTGGGTTCTCATTTTACCCACCTCGGAAGGATGGAAGGTTGAGTTAATCTTGAGCCGGTGAGGATTGAACTCCTGGCAGTCAGCAGAATTAGCCTGCAATACTGCATTCTAACCACTGCACCACCACAGCTCCATTATGGCCAATGACCAGGGATAATGAGAGATTTTCTGCTCTGAAAGAAGGTCTAAAACAGTGATTAATACATTTTGTTTAACAACTTTTAAAAAATCCAGGGGTTCTCCATGTCTGATACAAATCAAAGTGTTAGGTAAGCTCCCCGTTGGGAGAGTGAATGCGTTCAGAGAAGCGTTGTGAGAGTTGTGTTGGAGAACACACAAACCAGCATACAGAGACACTGCAGTTTAAATAGGCTTTTACTTTCGTGGAAATAGAGGTATCAGAGTCCATCAAACCGTCCATGTCATACATGGATAAAACAGTCAGTCATCAATGAAAATCCAAATAACATAGTCCATAATCATACAAACAGTCCAGTACTCAAAGTTTGCTAGCAGTTGCAAAACTTACAATAGCTCACAGCACTTTCTAACAGCATTGTTACAACAGGTATAGCATTGTTACATGATTTACATATTGCCCACCCAACCATTAGATTATATTCCTAACATTCTCCCCTTTGGGTAGAACAATATATAAATCTTACAATTTTAATCCATATTATATATAGGGGACCACTTTTTAATTTCTATCTTTGAAGCTATTGAAACACTGAAGACATGCATTCATCAAACTAACATACTGTAGACTGAGATGAATGAATGAGATGAGCACAGAGACAAACTCTTGAAGCCAGATGAGCAGTGAAATGATCTATTAAATTTGGGAAGAAGTAACTGACAATGTTCTGTGGGTTGGCCCATTCATCCCTTTGTTGAACAGTTACTGGGGAATGGAGGGAGGAGGCTGACAATTCAAGCTGACTCATTGATCAGATAACCAGCAAATGGGGAGACAATATTCTTTAAGAAGCTCAGTTAACAGCAGTAATCTTTACAATAGGGGTCTCCAACCTTGGCAACTTTAAGCCGGGCAGACTTCAACTCCCAGAATTCTCCAGCCACCTGGAGAATTGAAAGTGAAAGCTGGCTGGAGAATTCTGGGAGTTGAAGTCTGCCCCGCTTAAAGTTGCCAAAGTTGGAGATCCCTGCTTTAGAAGAAGGAGAGGCATTTAGAAAATGGAGATTAGGAAAATTAGCAAGAATAGGGGAATGTAAAGCACATAGTAGGGAAAACAAGTTAGTCTCGTATCCCATTGAAAAGACAGACGCAAGAAAACACTAAGGATTTACCGGATGGGCTGTGATTGTCTTAACCAGAAAGGCCAGCTGATCATACAAATGCAAACTCCTATCCTGGCTGAAAGAGAAAGTGAAAGACGAGAGGCCAATGTGTTCCTTTCTCCTATCGGAAGAGGGAGAGCCAAGGCTAAGATGCCTGAAAAAGAGAAGGGAACCCAACTTCTGAGGGAATAAAGGAGGTATCAAAGGAAGCCATCTTGGTAGCGTAAACAAATTACGACATGTTCCCATGATCTGAAATGCCTCTCAGGGTGTTGAAGTAGCTGGCAGACGTGCAGCTTATAATCTTAGAAAATTCCAGAGGTGTCAAGGACCTTGAAGTACTCATATCTAATGATCTAAGTGCCAGAGCCCACTATAACAACATTGCCAAAAGGCATTAAGAGTTGTTAATCTAATCTTGCGTAGTTTCTTCTCTAGTAATATTGTACTGCTAACCAGAGCATACAAAACCTTTGCCAGACCAATTCTCGAATACAGCTCATCTGTCTGGAACCCGCACTGCATATCAGACATTAATACAATCAAGTGAGTCCAGAGATATTTCATGAGAAGAGTACTCCATTCCTCTGCTCGCAACAGAATACCTTATGCCACCAGGCTTGAAATTTTGAGTTTAGACAACTTAGAACTATGCTGCCTTCAGTCTGATCTAAGCATGGTACATAAAATTATCTGCTACAATGTTCTACCTGTCAATGACTTCTTCAGTTTCAACCACAATACATGAGCATTACACGAGGTAAACCGTTCTAAACTCGATTGCAGAAAATACTACTTTAACAACAGAGTGGTCAATGCCTGGAATGCTCTGACTCTGTTGTTACATCCTCAAACACCCACAACTTTAACCTTCCTAAGAGGTCTGTAAGGGGTGTGCATAAGCGCACCAAAGTGCCTACTGTCCTATTCCTACTATCCCCACTTATTCGTATCCATTTCATGTAGTCATAATCATGTTTATACTTACGTCTGTTACCTTATACATGCTTGACAAATAATAAATAAATAAAGGTAGTCTCAGCATTCAAAAATGGGGAGGAGGAGGGGGAGGCACCCTATCTGTGAGCACTTTGGGATACAAGGGATCTCAGAAGCGAGGGTGAATTTGTCAAGGATGTATCCGAGCACCAACAGCCTAATGGACAAGGTGGATGACCACTTTTCTGCATTCCCACAGATCTGCTGCTTATTCCGTACGCTCTCTTTCCAGCTCATACCATCCATGTATTTTTTAATGGCCTCCAGGTCTATTGGTTAGAAATATTGAGAACTGAGGGTCACAGCATCAGGTTGGGAAAGTCTGCTTTACGCCACAGTTAGATTCGGCTTTTCAATTAAATTCTGCTATCGGGAGAAAGTGAGGTAAGCAGTAGCCCAGGAGGTTGCCTGGGTCAGGAGGGGGATGTGCCCAGCAGATCCAGAAGGTCTCCCCACAGACTCCACTCGGCTGCCAGCCCCCAAGGGGACTTTGGTATGCTTCAGCTTGTCTGATAGGAGAGGGTGCCCCTGGGGGGGTGGCGCTGTGACCTCGAATGGTGAGATCTGCCTTAGGAAGTAAGGAGCTAGATGAAGTTGCTCTACCTGATTCTACTGTTACAGCTTCAAACTCCCAGAGCTTCAATCTTAAACTGTCTACCATGGACCTCACCCCATTTTCAAGAGGTCCGTAAACGGGATGTGCATAGGCGCACCAGCGTGCCTACCGTCCCTGTCCTACTGTCCCCATTTATCTGTATTTACTTCCTTTGTTCATGTTTATGTTTATACCTATACTTGTCATCTTGTACATGTTGGACAAACAAACAAACAAATAAGGAGAGCAAGGCTGGCCCTTGCTGCAAACAGTCCCAGTCTGCTGCTGGAAGGATGGAAAGACCACCATCAGGACAGAGGTGGCAGTCAGCAGGTTCTGACCAGTTCTGGAGAACCGGTAGTGGAAATTTTGAGTAGTTCAGAGAACCAGTAAATACCACCTCTGACTGGCCCCCACCCTTCTATTCTCTGCCTCCCGAGTCCCAGCTGATCGGGAGGGAATGGGGATTTTGCAGTATCCTTCCCCTGCCACGCCCACCAAGCCATGCCCACCAAGCCAGTATTGTTTTTTTGAATCCCACCCCCTGCAGCCAGAGCCTGAACTCCCACCAGCTGCCAGTTGCATCGGCAGCCCTGCCACGCGCTGTGCCAGGAAAGTTTTACCCAAGAGGGGAAGGGCGGGACAGAGAAAGGGACCCCTTGGAGCTGGCTGGGGAATTCTGGGAGTTGAAGTCCACAAGTCTTCAAGTTCAGAAGTTTGGACGCCCTTGCCTTGGAGGCCGCGAAGGAGAGTGCAGTGCCGGAGGGCGCCGGAGGGGCCGCTGTGGGCGCGGCGGGCGCCGCGGAGGGTGCCCTCTTGGCGGGACGGCGGGCCAGTGCGCGCCAGGCGGAAGGCGGCGCAACGGGGCGGGGCCGCGCAGGGGCGGCAGGCGGAGCGGCGGCGACAGAAGCGGCGGCAGAAGCAGCGAGAAGGGCTCCTGGCACGGCCTCCTTCCCTCCCTCCCTCCCAGGGCCGGCATGGCCGACAGCGCCAGCGAGAGCGACACGGACGGAGGCGGGGGCGTCGGAGCCTCCGAGGCGGCCTCTTCGGGGCCCGGCGGGGGCTCGTCGTCGTCGTCTGGGCCGAGCCCCCCCGGCGGCGGCGGCGGAGTGGGGGCGCCGGGCAAGGCGGGGGGCATCGTGATCTCTCCGTTCCGCCTGGAGGAGCTGACCAACCGGCTGGCGTCGCTGCAGCAGGAGAACAAGGTGCTGAAGATCGAGCTGGAGACCTACAAGCTCAAGTGCAAAGCGCTGCAGGAGGAGAACCGCGACCTGCGCAAGGCCTCCGTCACCATCGTGAGTGCCCCGCCCGGGAACCGCAGGGGGGGAGGGGGTGGGGAGGCCCCGCCCCGCAGGCCCGGTGGGTGGGTGGGGGAGCAATGGGCGCGCCCCGCCCTCTGCACACATACCCCGCGACACTCTAATTGGGCCTCCGGAGAAGGGGGCTCTGCTGGGGGGAAGACCCTCAGTCCGGAGGAGAGATTCTCTCCCCGTGGCTGAGCCAAGGGTGCAGGCGGTAGCCGCCCCAGCTCAGCCTCCTCCTCCCATCCCACCTGCCCCTCCGGTGGCGAGGGGGAGGAGACCTCCTCTGATCGCACCCGGGATTCACGGGCTGCAGCCGCCCCCCTCCACTCCCGGCGGCCCCCCGTTTCCCCCTTGCCCAGCCGGGCCTCTTCCCAGCCAAGGAAGGGTGCCCCACCTCCCCCCCATCAGCTGCCAGCCAATCCTCTTGGAAGGCAAAGGAGCTCAGGATGGCGGCTGCTTTTGCCTTGGGTGGGTGGGGAATGTTTCTGGAGTTTCCTCCCACTTGGGCCAGGTCTTTCTGTGGCTGAGGCTTCTGGATGGTGTGCAAGGCGTATGGTTTTGTGCTGGGAATCGTCGCCCAGGGAGGAAGTCACCTTGTGAGACAACCAGGGATGGATGGATGGATGGATGGATACACACACACACACACACACACACACACACACACACACACACACACACATTCTTTAAATATATATATTTCAAAGAAGCCAGAGGTTGGGCAGGATGAACTAAAAGATAATGCTGCGCTTCTTGAATAATAAGATCTATGGATAAGGGCTCCTCCTTTCAACCTAATTAGAAGTAATGAATTTTAAAATCAATCTTTTGAGTCAGAAATACATGCCTCCTTGTGAGTTAAGTTTCAGGATGTATCCGATGAGAAACCAAGATGGCACACTTATGGCTTGTCTGCTGGGAGTTCATTTGGTCTGCTTTCTATTATTGCTTGAAATGCTGCAGTCACCTGCAAAATCACTTTGACTTTCCAAAGTCTGTCTGTCTGTCTGTAACAGGCAATGGTATAACTGCAATATTATTTCCTGCTCTCAGAAAGGCTGAGAGTAACCCAGCAAGCCCATTTCTGGATTAAGCTGCAGGAGGAGTTGAGTGGAGAGTTGAGTTGCATGTGGAGCTCCCCTCCCAGTTTTGAAAGTATTCTGGTATTAGACATGGACATGCTGAAGGATCTCATTGGATGTGTCATTCATGGTCCTAATGCTTGAGTGGCTATGGCTTCTGAAGATTGGATCCATTCCGGGGGGCCCAAAGGAGTAAGCATTTGATGTATCTACTGAATTATAGTGTCTACCATCCAGCTCAGAGTTATTGAAATTTCTTTCCAGCTCCTCTTCAGGAAATCAGAAATGAATGTAATATGGCATTTCTAATCAGAAATAGTCTGACGGGCACTTTCACCTTTAAACGAACACTAAAAAGAGTTCTAATCATGTGAATGCACAATTACATGCAAATGAGTTGCACTGAAAAACCTTGTAAAAAATGCTGAAGTAGACCGGGGGAAGGTCGTCTACTTCATAAAACTGTAAGTTTGTTCTAATAATTTGCATTCATTTAGGGAGCTCTAATGTGACATACCCAGCGTACAATAGAAAGTTAATAATCACGTAGTTTTATTCATTACATTAGTATTAACTATCTGGCTTTCAAACTTATCCCATTAAAATTCAGTTTATAACAGCAGAATTCAAGCCATAAAAATAATAACGTATAATTGCCACAAATTTAGAGTGGCAGTCAGAATGCCAGCTGATTAAAATTGACATATTAAAAATAATATAACTCTTTTCTTTATCATGATGGACTTGTTTACTTACAAATACAGTGCTCTAAAGTCAGCACAAATAAATTCTTACGGACACCTTGCAAATTATGGTATTTCTCAAATTACTGCTTCTTTTTATGGTGCTATAGAATATGCATATTTATGCTGAAAATTTAATAACCATTTATCTGCATGTAAGTTCATAACGGTCGTTCTAATATTACAGAACTATAATTTGCAAGTTTGTTTGCTCCGTTTGTTGACGAACTCTGTGTTGCAAGATGTAGGCCTGATCATCCAGCCATCCAGCTTTAAACATTCAAAGATTGCCCTTCATAGTCATGAGTCATGAATGTTAAGCAGTTTCAGCATCAGAAGAAACAAAGCACACACAAAAAATATGTGTTAATGGTTTGAATGATTCTAGTATGGAAGATGATGGTCCTTGCCATCAGTTGACAGCTTAGTCATTTAAAATATTGAAATGGTAACACCATCGCTAAAAATATACTTTGAATCTCTAAGTAAAAATCATCAATTCGATTTTGAAGGATAATCTGGAAGATGAAATGAAGAGTAGCATTGCACCAGTCTTCTGGATTGCCATGAAGAAGGTCCTATTTCCCCTTTAATAATTAAAAAAGAAGCCTTCATACTCACCCCAATTTATCTTCTATCCCTCAGACTGAGGACTGTAAAAGGAAAAGAAAGAACATGAAACTATGTAATCAAATGTTGTTTTTCTCCAGAATTCACTTTTGAGTATTTTCTTAACACAATTGCCATATAATCAACATACCCAGGCAATTCACGAGGAGCTACCAACCCCTGTAAGAAGGGAAAAAAAGAGAGTGAGCAAAATCCATGGAAATGAAGATAAAGATTTTTGAGAAGATGCTTAAAAAGGAGCATGGTGGGTGCACACACTGCACACAGGCTTACATTATGCTGTCTCCCTGAAATCATCTCTTAGTGATGTCATCTTACATAGTCAGAACTCAGCCTAAAGACTTCTCTATGTTCCGAATTTCGGGAGCATAGATGAATTGTCAGATATGATGGAAAGATGAGGAAACATGGACATAGTACAGCATTTCTGTAGCTAGCAACCTGTTAGCCGCCCTCCTTTTACATTGCTGAATATCTTTGTAAAATGAGCATTAAAATATTTAACATCTTGGTTACAACATCTCTTTTGGTTTTGAAAAATCCAGTGAAACACAGTAATGTGAAATATGGAAAGGTGCTAATGGAGTCACTTGAAGCAGTTGGACAGACTATAGAGCCCCAGGGACAATGCAAAGAGGTTGCCATAAGTCTTGGATTCTTGCTATTATCACAGCGCTTCCTCTTTTTTTGGTGGTCGAAATTTCAGTTCATATTTTAAATAAAAGTAGGAGTCTATATGTTTAGATCTCTCTCTCCCCCCCTCCCCACTCTCTCTGTGTGTATGTATGTATATATGTATGTGTGTGTGTGTGTGTGTGTGTGTGTATCTCAGTGATGGGTTGCGGGCAGTACCGATACAGGCGTACCAGTGCCTGCTGGGAGCAGCAGGCACCATTCCAGTACGGTGCTTTGGAGGGCCCACCCTCGTTCCTGAGCTGCATTTGAGCCAACTGGGCCATTTGCGCATGCACACACAGCGTACGGCACCTGCATGATGTTCCATCGAGCAGCTGGAGCGTTGTGAGCGGTGGGTGCACGCGTGTGCATGTGTGTGCACAGAAGGCGTGCACGTAGTGGACGCCTGGGCCCGTCGCAGCATACTGGTTCCAACGGGATCTGGAACCAACCACTGGTGTGTGTGTGTATGTACACACACACACACAAAACTTTCATCTGGTGAATTTAAGATGAAGAGAATTGAAGTAGCCTTTATAAAAGGTTAGAAGAAGAATGTTTATAAGATAGTTCTGCAGTCTTGGGGGAATAATCTTTGGAAACTGGAAAACACCCTCACCAAACACAACACATCTGTTTCCCAGAAGAGAATCTGGGGAGGGGGTTCTTTGCTGCCACCAATCCTTCAATTTCTGAGAGGTTCTAAGATCCTTGAATTTCTTGGTCTGTTTCTGCAGCTCCACCTTTTTAAAAAAAAAAAATTGGGGAAAAATTACGATACCTGCAGATGAAGGCCATCTGTTTCGATCCTAAAATCAAAATGGAGCAGAGTTTATGGTCTGTATCACTGGAGGGGTGAATGTTTGTTGAAATCGGCCAATTTCTGACAGTAGGTGCCTTTCTTGTTCTGAAAGAGAAAGAAAAACGGGGGCAGCCTTCAGTTGGAAGCCCTCAAACAAACCACTTTGCTCTACCTAAGAGGATTGGTTGCCAGAGGAGCTTTTCTCCAAAGGCTGAGATTATTTGGAGTAAGCCCTTTTCTGAGCGGAAATCAAGAGGTAATTGCTTTTGATTCAGAAATGTGGCCCAATTATCTGGCATTCGGCTGGATGGAGGAGTCACATTGAGATGCATGGGGACCCTGCCTCCTCCACAAATACTTAGAGTATGCTCTTCTCGATGTTTTCTCTCCACCTTAGATCAGCAAAAGAGTGTTTTCCCAAGCGCTATCCTGCTATGTGCCTGATCCAGATGGCTCTTGGGTCATCTGTAATGGCGGTTGATCAGCAGGCCATGGCTAAGCATTTCAACCCAACGATGAAAGCTTATTGGAGTTTCTCATTCATGTTGAGGCACAATGCTGGGGAAAAGGTCTGAGGTTTTGGTGATGAAGATGCTTGACAGGAGAAGGGTGGCCAAGGAGCTAGCCCTCTCCCTGGGGGCCTCTGGGTCACTCCTTCTTCTTGGTCCCCCCAAGTCAACGTGGACTTGAACTAGGAGCAGAGCGAAGCCCAGGTCCCTTCATTGGTCCTGGAAGCTTCCTGCAAATGGATGAAAATGGAGCCTGCCTGCAGAAGAGTTTCTTCTCTGTGTCAGCTCTTGGTAGAAGAGAGACCGAGTCCAAAAGGGATCATCTTACTCTTGGTTAATAAAGTGACCCATTCTCCCCACCCCCCCTTTCGATACTAAGGGCTGCCTCTGGGCATGTGCGTATGGACCTGGGCCTAGACTTGGCTGAGCTGAGGTGATCACAGAATTACCCGGTCCTGTAGGTCCTTCCCCTGCTCTTGGAAAGGAGACCTCAGGGGATCTCAGGGCTCATCAGAAGTCAAACGTAGCTCAGAAGAGACTTTAGGACTGGGGTCTCAACCTTAGCAACTTTAAGCCTGGAGGACTTCAACTCCCAGAGTTGGAGGTGCCAAGATTGGAGACCTCTGCTTTAGGGGACTTAGGCCAGACTCTGGAGGTCCTCTGGGCTGCTCAGTTGCATGAAAGACTGCTGCCAGTTGACATGAGGGAATATGGTCAAAGCAGAGCAGCTCACCCAGGATTCTTTGGCCGTCTTCTGCTTCCTTGCAGGAAGAGAGACAGACGTCTTGCCTTAGAGAAGGAATAGGCCCCCTTTCAGATGCAGCTCCCATAACTCGGGAGGGGGAGGGGCTTAGAGGGGCTGCAGTCCAAAGCCTGTTTGGGCTTAAGCAGCTGCTGCTCTTTTTTCCCCTCTCATTTTCCTTTCTTTTTCTTTTTACTCCATCCAATTCATCCTGTGGGTTCTTCCTAATGTACAGCGCATGGCATGGCATTGCTTTAATAATTGGCCATTCCCCTCATTAAGAGAAAATCAAAAGGACATTTCAGGGAGAAGGCCAAAATGGAAAGGTGCAAGGGGTTTGATAGAATAGTTGAGCACACTGGAGATTCGGCGTGCTTTTTTGTCTCTCTCCTCCCATGTGTGCTATAAAAAGCCACCAACAACTGAACTCTACAGTTTACAGGGGCAGAAATGCTAAATATTGTGGCAGGTAAGCTTTTTCAAGTTGCCAGGAATAACACCTCCTTCCTGCCAGCCTTTTGACACCAGCACTGTGTCTTCCACCACATTCTGTTTTTCCAGTTGCTTTCTGTGAGAGACTGCAAGAAAACAACACATGAAATAACAGCCTTCTTAATTTACCAACATGCTCTCCTGTGGGGGAGTCTACCTGGCCTTGAGCATGCTGTCAGTGGGCCTTTCCTTGCCTTGGACTCACGGTCTTCCACCGTGAGTCCAAGATGGCTTCGGGAATTGAAGGAGAAGCAAAGGAGAAACGGAGTAAAGAGCTGGAGGGAAAAGTAGAATTAGTCCTCCACTTATAACCATTTAACAGCGATTCTAAGTTACGACAGCCTGGGGGGGGGCAACTTGCAAACTGTCCTTAGTGTTCTTACCACTCTTGTTTTCCCACTCCATCTTTGAAGTTAAATGAGCGCATGTTGAGGAAACTAAACACCAATTGCCTGAAAGTTTCTTCTCTGGATAGTTTTCAAAAGCTTTAACTTTTTTTGAAAGTTCCTCTGACTTTGTAGGAAAAGATGGCCTTTCTAAAACGCTCTTGAGGAGGAGAAATTTTTGAAGACTTTGCCATCCTTCCATTCTTCCAGGCAGGAAACCTAAGAGGCTGCTTGTGAATTTTCACTCTCTAGCGCTGATAGGGGTGAAGGCTATGGCTCGTATATTTTATTCCTTCTAAAAGTCAAATAAGATTTGTTCTATTTCAGGAATTTATTTTAATTTGCATGAAATTACAAATTCATTTATCATTGAGACCACTTAATCCTTTTGACTTACTTTTCACATCTTATTGATGACTCTGGCTGCTTCCTCTGTACAAAAAAACCCCCAGTTTTTGCTGGGAGCAATGTGAATAATTGATAGCCTAATGCTGGAGCTTGGTTTCCATACGTGGAGATGTTTCGGGTCAAAAAGATTTGAAAAGTGTAATCTTGCAAATTAAAGGAAGGATACTCTGTGAGGCGGTATCTTTGAGTGGGGCTTTATGTACATTTCAAAATAGAATTTGGAATTCAAGTAACAGAATCTTAGTGCAATAAAGATGCAAATTCAGTATCTTCCTTTTAACATTTGCAATGGAAAGAACAGTTGGAAGGCTCATCTGTAATTCTAATATCATGAACATATCCTGAGGTTAATATCGGCATCTATAGTCACAATTAACTTTCAATTCCAGACGTTTAAAGAAATGAGGAAGATGGAGGCCAAGGGGTTGCCAGCCAGCAAGTCATTTTGATTCCATTTCTCTCTTTCTATGCCTCATTTCCTTCTCAGGATCATCAAGCTGAAATTCCTTTGCTTAGTTTTGGAAGTCTGTCTACCCCCCCCATCCCACCCCCAGTTTCCTTGATGCCCTGTCTTCCCACACCAAATCTAGTGGGTGGACTGGAACTGCCCCCATAATGCCCTTTCAGGAGAAAATTGGGGTGTGGGGGGGCTCACAGAAGCCAAAAACTCCATTAGCCCATTTTAACCCTCTGGGTTCCTGCCTTTGTGGCTGTGTCAGCGTCCCTGAGAGAGAAACTAGTGCAAAGGTTGACTTTCCCCACAGAGCTCTCGCAAAATGCCTGATGAACTCCAAGACTAATGAAAGTTTAAGCCTCTGGAGATCCATTCCAGCTCTGTAAACACAAAATAATCCTCCCTTCCCCCTGATCTTATTATGCCTTCACAATATGAAAGCAAGTATTAACACTTTCAGGCTGTAGTTCCTTGTTTCTTTCTTTTTTTTAAAAAAGACCCATATGGCCAGCCTAAGCTGTCCAATGTTTGAGTCTTTTTGCTAGGCAGAGGAGCTTTTCCAGAGGGAGATAGAGGATCTTTCAGGATCCTGCTCGGAATCATCTGGAGGTTGCCTGGCTTTTGAAGAGAGGAGGAAGTTCTTCCTTTGGGGCTCGGCTTGGGACAGTCACTCAACCGTAGCACATTGAAGTCTCAGTCGTAGAATATTCCTTCTTTTTCCTTTCTTTTCCCTTCATTTTAGCCCTGTTAGTGTTATGGCCCGCCAGCGGCCTGTGGAGCTGGTAGCAGATTCGGACAGTGAGGAGGTTGGGGAGGAACATAGGCCAGTCCTGGAGTCTGGGGAAGGTTCTGATGAAGGCTCTGTGTGGGAGGCAGAGAGGGGGCCAGAGCCATATGCCATTCTCAGCTGCCTTCATGGGGCAGAGGAACAGCTGGAGCCTGTTCCCAGTGTGCGCATGCGCAGAGTTGCAAGATAAAGGGAACAGCTAAGGAACAAGGGTAGACTTTGGGAGTAAGGTGGATGATGAATGGGCCCTCCCAGAGTGAATAAAAGAGGAGCGAAAGGGGAGTAGAGTTTGCAGGAGGAGACCATTAGTTCGCTTCATTGCTTCGTGACTCTCCGAGGCTCCTTGCCAAGTTTTACAGATATCAGCCTGTCAGCTCTCCAAGCCAGATAAGGTCTGTGACTGTAAATCCTCCATCGAAAGACTTTGCTGGATGAGAATGAGCAGAATTCGCAGTCAATTCATAAAAGGTTTTTTTTGTCGGGACAAGGAGTTTGCTTCATGCTCTCGGGAAGCCTCGGTCAGAACAGCTCAGTTTCCCTGCTTGAAAAGTTTTGGCAAATCTTCCTTGTTCTTCTTTGTAAGCCTTTTCGCCTCAGCTTTACATCCTCCCCTTTCACAGCCCGTTGCTTTGGGGAGAAACTCCCCTCTGAAGATTTTACCCCTGCTGGGGCTCATTAAGTAAACTCTGTTCAGGGCACTTGGGAGCAGCCCTTGAGGTGATGCCCTGGAGCCCTTTCGGCTTCCTCTAGAGCTGCTGTCCAGGAGCTGCCTGGGGATGATGGTCTCTGCTGCTCCTGGGTGTGCCTGAGGGAGATTCCTGGGCTTCAGCTGTGCCGCCTTTCGCCCTGGAGAGATCACTGGATCAAAGGCTGCCTTACCTACCACTAATGCAGGCAAGCTCCTTCTTAGCTGAGATTTCTTTGCCTAGTTTTGGGAGAGGACTTGGAGAGGAAAGAGAGTCTTCCGGACAGAGAGTCTTCCAGCAGCCAGCCCAAAACCATACAGCACACTCCTAGAGTGGCCACTGCTGGAAGACTCGGCAGCCGAGTTTTGGAGTTTGGAAGCCGGAGAAGAAATTATGCTTGGAGCGCCGCAGTGGCGAGGTGCCCTGGCTCTGCAAGGGGAGCTGGGCCAGGGCATGGTGAGGCTGGGGGCGGAACAGGTGCTCGTGCAACTGCCTTCTCCAGCCGGGCAGAGCTCCATGCACTGACCTAGGGGGGTATCCCTAATGTGCCAAGCTGGGGGGCGGGCAGAGCGCCATGTGCCTTGGCGATTTAGGGATACCCCCTAGGTCAGTGAATGGCGCTCTGCCTGGCTGGGGAGGGGATTTGCCGGGCAGCTGCTCGTGAGCGTGGTCACCTCATGGCTACTTTGCCCCTGAGGCTGTGACCGGCTCTTCGGTAGCCAGTTTGCAAGGGAGCAGCCTCCCGGCAACCCCAAAACAATAAGTCCTCCCCCTATAATAAGCCCAAGGCCATTTCGTGGGGCAAAAGAAAATAAGAACCTGTCTTATTTTGGGGGAAACTACTTCTACGGTCCTGCTGCCCCATCTGGGTAAAAGAGGCTGGCTTAGAAATCATTCAGTCTCTGCAATAAAATGTCTTTCTGTGACATGCCAACACAGCTTCTGCAAAAATCAAAAGGTGTGAAAATTTGCAAGAACAGCCGTTAAGGAGATTGTGGTGGGCTGTGGTGTTGCAGAAGATGGGAGCTAGAATCCGTGCACTGGATTTGATGTCAGGGGCCGCCTCCTTGCAGCTCCGATAGCTTTCCAGTACTGCTTCCCCTGAAGTGTGTTTTTCCTGCATGGATGATTAATGGTACTTGTGCCGCTTCTCCAGCCCAAAGAAAGAATAAAAGATGGCAGATGCGTAATTGTGGTCAAGTACTGCTTGCATGTAGCGCTAGCCAGGAATTTTAAAGTCATGGTTTGCAGAAAATGTCAGAATGACCTTTTCTGCAGTTGACAGCAAATCATAATATAAATTGCACATTCTTGCAAAGCTTAAGAGAAATGTTGGTTTTGTGTGAACCAGATTTAACTTCCAGCAGGGGGTGCAGTGTCTCCTATTTCCCCCCTCCTACACACAACACAACACAAACACACACACACAAACATTAATCAAATTGCTCTCCTACTTTTCTAAAGTTAAATCTTCCGGACCAGGATATTCCAGACTTGGAGATCCTGGATTTGAGTTCCAAAGAGAAGGTTAAATAAAAACCTAACAATAGAGTCAACTGTGCTCTGGCTCCAGTTAACTATTTCCTGGGGTCACAATGGTTCAGCAGAGGAACCAACTTTTCCAGCGCTCTCTGAAGGTTTTTGACATACCCCTTTCTCCTGCACCTTTGTGTGTCTGCCCCCTCCCTCCCTCGTGTATCCTTTTCTCATCATGTACCTCCCTGCATCCTTGCATGCACCCCCCTCCCTGCAGAGCTCTAAACCTCGTGTGTTCTGTGATTTTCCACGTGCTTCCACAGGATAATCATTAATTTGTGAGGGGTAATCATGCCATAATTTGTTTACTTGTAATGTCAACTTGGTTTCCATCCCTTTCTCTTGGTCCTGATCTTTTGCCTGCTCTTTCTTCTCAAGTTCAAGGCATCAATCTCTTTCCTGGCTAATGGCATCACACGGAGATCATTTGCGGGCATTTCGTGAGATTCCAGGAAGGTGGAGAGTTCTCACATTATATTTGACATTTCACTTTCTAGCCAGTTGGGTTGCTTTGGCTCTAAGCTGTCAGGCTGAGTTAAGTGACCCTTGTGCTCATAGGCTCCTTGTTCCATCGGTTTTGCAATTGCCTGGCAAAACAAGAATGGCAAACCAGATTGGCGGGTTACATCAGTAAGATTCACTTCAGTCCAGGAAAGTCGTAAACTCCATGGGACATGGGTGGAACAGCTTGCATGGAAGCCCCGACTTGGCTCCCTTCTTGTTCGTGGTTTGTTCACGCTTTGAAGTTTGCTTTTGATTTTATTCTCTGGACTGTGAGATCTGTGGTCTTATAAGAGTAGAAGCATAGGAAGCTTTGGGAAGAGAAAAGAAATCTCTTGGGTTGCCCTGTGGTTTCATCCTGCCCAGGATGGGTTGATGGCTTCTTGTTCACCGAGAATAGGTTGTTCTCCCTTTCCTCCTCTTCATCCTCCCCCTTCCTCCAGGGGTGGGATGCTGCTGGTAGTTGCGAAGTGCGGGTGCGCCGGCACTATGCCTTGGTTTTGATACCACGCACATGTGTGCAAAGGCCCACGCATGCGCAGATGGCGCACACGGACATTTTCGATGCTGGGCGAACTGGTTAATTTATGTGCCCCCCACCTCTGCTTCCCTCCCAGCAGTTCATAACCTTGTTTACAATAAAGCCAAGCACGGTGGGCAGCTGGGACTGAGGACTGGACTCTATTCCAAACAACTGGCTCTCTGACGGGTCTGGTCTGCAGTTGAGCAGGAGGAGAGTGTGCATCAGTGATGGCTCAAAGTATTTGCAGTCTGTCCCAGGAAGCTCAGCACAGTGACAGGAACACATCTCTGCCCACAAACTCCTTGAAACTGAGAAATGTGCTCTCTGTGTCAGAGCATTACAGAATACAACAACCCCCCCCCCCCATACCCTTTTCACACTCACATCCATATCCTGGTTTGTGGTTGGCGTGGCTCCATTTCTGGAGCTAAGCATTGATGGTGCCGGGATCCCTGCCTTTCCTCCGTGGCAACCTAGAGCAGAGACCCAGTCCTTGATCCATGAACAGGATGATGTCCATGGTGGCGGCAGCCAAGAGATCGCACTTGGGTTTTCCTGGCAGATCTCTTGGCATCCGCGTCCTTGTTTAGTTGAGTGGCATCAGAGCATCAGCAGAGGAAGCGACCAGATGCCTTCCAGACCAGTTGCCTGGCTCTGAGATTTTCTTTCTCTTCCAGCAAGCCCGAGCAGAGCAAGAAGAAGAGTTCATCAGTAATACCCTGTTTAAGAAGATTCAAGCTTTGCAGAAGGAGAAGGAGACGTTGGCCGTGAATTATGAAAAGGAGGAGGAGTTTCTCACGAATGAACTCTCCAGGAAGCTGATGCAGGTATGTGTTCTTTTATCCCGCCCCCCTCCCTCCCCGGCCCTAAAATAAGAACTGCTTGGGCCATTCTTCTTGTTAGAAAGGGAATGCGTTTGTTATCACTGGAACCATGGTTTCCTTAAGCAACAGATATTAGAATGAAATATTGATTCTTCGGAGCTGAAGAAACGTCTTCAAAGAAAAACCAGAGCATCCAGTTGCCTCTTGAAAAAGGTCCTTTGGGATATCAAAAAGGATTACAGTATTTTTCAGAGTATATAAGACACACTCCCCCCCCCCAAAAAAAAGAGGCTGAAAATATGGGTGCATCTTATACTCCAAATGTAGCTTTTTCTAAACTTTTTTTCAGCCCTAACAAGGTGCCAATGAGTGAAGTGCTTTGCCTGCTTTTCTCATTGCTTCGCTCTCCGATGATCAGCTGTGCTTTATAAGCTGTTTTTTATCCCCAACCAGAGAATAAAAAGTGTGCGCACTCAAAACCAGCAAACTTATGTGCTGAAGCTGACCAGGCTAAGGATGCTAGCCAGATGAAAACCTGGTAGGCAGAATTCCCCCTCCCCTATTTTCCTCCCAAAAAACTAAGGTGCGTCTTATACTCCAAAAAATACGGTATGCCTCGGAAAAATGTCTTAACTGCCATTATCGCCTAAACATTCCCAACAGGGGAGTGAACAAACCAAGGGAAGGAAGGAAGATGGCTGCAAAAGAGAATATTTCTCCTTTAAATAAAAATAAAAAAATTAGAGGTCAGGGAAAACGAAGCCTGACGGCTTTGAAGGTCTATTTCCAAAAATTAAAACGATAAAGGCTTTTTTTTTTTCAAAATCCCATAGTAAAATTATTAATATGTGAGTTGTGGTGTGTGAATCACCCCAAGATCCCATTCAGTGACACGTGAGCTCAACTCACTTGACATTAGCTGTTGTACAGAGATTCCCCCAAGCACCTAATGCAGTCTTAGGTACCTGTGAGATGTGTTGACTTCAACGCCCAGAATTTCCATGCCAGGGTTAAGGTTAGGGATGGGAAAATCGGGGCATCTCAAAAGTGCCAAGTTTGAAAAAAGTGATCAAGTGTCTCTGATACAGATTGAGCAGATTCATCACCCGATGTGTTTGGATTGCTTTGGAATTTGCCTTGGATCAACTCTTTGTACTCCCTTTGCACTTCATCAACTCAGAACATTTGTGTGTGTGTATGTGTGTTTCTGTGTTGACTTCCAAGGCTGCCGAGGGAACAGCTACGGTGTTTATATTTCACCTTTGCTCTCTTGACAGTCCAATCTGTATTTTGTCCTTCCAGGATCCACTAGGAATGGCCTCTATTTAAATAATGTTGTGTATCCAAGTGGCAAGGTTCAGATGATACTATCCAGAACCTAGAAAAGCAAAGTACAACAGCTCCTCCTCCTCCTCCTCTTCTCTAATCCACCTCATCTTCATTGCAAGGTTGCTGATGCAGAGTTGCTGAATTTACCATTCTTGGATCGAGGCCTTTTATGATTTTTGAAAGCAGAGTTTATCCGTACCTTCCTTAGCTTCAGCCACATTGGAAAAGTTGCCAGGCTTTGCTTCTTCTTAGGCATCCCATTCAAACCCTTCTGTGGCTTCTCGGGGTTCCTGGGGGACCACCTTCCTGGGTCCACACCAGGGGTGGGTTCCTGCCAGTTCTAACCTCTTCTATAGAAGAGGTTCCACAAATCTACAGTGCCATTTAGAACCGGTTCCAGCTCCCTCCCCCCGCCCGTCCTCACATCATCAAGATGAAGAGTGAGAGGAGGAATTCTGGGAGTTGAAGTCCACAAGTCTTAAAGCTGTCAAGTTTGAACACCCCCGGGGTGTGTTTTTTTCTAAAGTGTTAGGGGTGCAAGGGTCTTGTAACTTGACAGCTTTAAGATTTGCATGCTTCAAATACCAGAGTTTTTGAGCCAACATTTTGGTTGCTAAGCAAGAGCGTTGTTAAGTGAGTTTCACCACATTTTATAAGTTGGCCATGCCCATCCAGTCACATGACTGCCAAGCCACTCCCACAAAGTAGGAGTGGCTACTCCCATGGCCCACAAGTCACTCCCATCCAGTCACATGGGCGGCAAGCCACTCCCACAAAGTAGGCCACACCTACAGAAGAGGTTCTAAAAAATTTTGAAACCCACCACTGGTCCACACACTACGTTTACTCAGGTGTGACAGGAAGTAGGATAGGAACCTGTAGCTGTAGATAGACGCACACATCTTGGTTCATCACAAAGAGATGCCCTGTGGAGAGCAAAACTAGTAGACCCTGGGTTTTTCTGTGGAGGATGAGCAGGGCTCCTAGATTGCCCAGAGAACCCTGGATTTTCTCTGAAGATCCTGCAGGGGACGGTGTTGCATCAGCTGTTCATCTCTCTGTTTTCCTGCCATCCTGGGAATGAATAGCTCTCATGCGAGGAGGGGAGGGAAGAGGAGAGAGAGCAGAGGAGGGAGGGAAGAGGAGAGGAGACAGCAGAGGAGAAGAGGAGAGGAGAGAGAGGAGAGGAGGAGGGCGAGAGGAGAGAGAACAGGAGAGAGGAGAGGAGGAGAGAAGAGAGGAAGAGATAGAGGAAAGAAGAGAGGGAGAAGAGAGAAGAAGAGAGAGGAAGAGATGGAAGAGAAGGAGAGAGAAGAGAGAGGAGGAGGAGAGAAGAGGAGAGAGAAAAGAGAAAGGAGAGAGAAGAGAGGAGAGGTGGGAGGGGAAAGGGTCTCTTTATGGATATATTTTGCTGAGCAAATCTGAATTTTACTGCCTTCTAATCCCTTACCCTATTTTAATTGGCTTATTTCCCATTTTGTAAATTAGCCACATTTGAGGTCCAGCCAACCCACAGGTAGAAATGCTTTGTGTTTGTTTGCAACTGTATTACATTTGGAGTTTCCTTTTCAAATGGATTGCTATTGTTGCAACTGTTGAAGGGTTGGTTTATTATATTAAGTTACTATGTTTTCAAAGCTCTCTCTTCTTCCTGAATCATTCAAAAAGTACTTATGGTACTTTTGAGGTCTGGCAACTTTTATTGTTTGAGCAGGTAGAGTAACCAGGATCCCTTTTGAGATTTAAAATGCAGATCTTTATGGCTGAAAGAGAGAATCTTTTCCAGGGGATCTCCTGGTTTTGCTAAAGAGCTTCAGAGAAGTCAGAAGTGTGTATGTCCTTTGTAACATTTGGACTGGGTTTTATATAGCCTATGACTAATCTGACAGGGGTCCCCAACCTTGGCAACTTTAAGCCTGGAGGACTTCAACTCCAGGAATTCCCCATTCCGCAGCAAGCTGGCTGGGGAATTCCTGGAGTTGAAGTCCTCCAGGCTTAAAGTTACCAAGGTTGGAGACCCCTGATGTGAGATACTGTTTATTTCTTAAGGCAAAATATTTCCAAATATTTATATGTTGGAGGAAAGGAATATTATAGTTGAATTTCCCCTTGTCTGCTCATCTGGCAACCCTCTGGGGACTCTCCACCTGTGTCTGCCCCTATCATTTCTTTCTTTTGAAGTTTTTAGTGCTGCTCGGTCCATGGGTGTACATTAACTAATGGAAAAAATGTGCTTGACTCTATAAAACTCTCTACCAAAGCTTTCAGGCTTCCCTATATTAGTTTGTATAACCATTCAAGAGGACTTTCTTAGGTAAACAGAGCTAAAATATAGGAGTAAGGGAAGATATTTCTCTCCCCCCGCCCCCGCCACCAAAATGTTGTGTTGCTCTGTGTATAAGTGTAAGTAAGCCTTCATAAATGATTTAGATGAGGGAATAGAAGGGGAACTCATCCAATTTGTAGATGATACTAAACTGGCAGGATTGGCCAACACCTCAGAAGACAAGCTCAGGATCCAAAAAGATCTTGACAGATTTGAACAATGGTCCCTATCCAGCAAAATGAATTTTAACTTGGAGAAAAGCAACATTTTACATTTAAGGAAAATGCAGGAAAAAAACCAAAGGTATAAGTACAGATTAGGTGAGACCTGGCTCAAAAACTGTGAGAAGGACCTTGGAGTCCTAGTGGACGATCACTTGAATATGAGCCTGCAATGTTAATACAGTTAATGTGTTACGGCTAATACAGTTCCTGGGTTGTATAAACAAGAGACATAGAATCAAAATCATGCGAAGTATTAATACCGCTTTATAAAACCTTAGTAAGGCAAACACCTGGAATACTGCAACCAATTTTGCTCACCATACTACAAAAAAGATGTATGTATGTATGTATGTATGTATGTATGTATGTATGTATGTATGTATGTATGTATGTATATTTTTCTTAAAGAAAAGACAAAACAACACATACAAAACAAAAGCAAGAAAAAAACCCACAACTTTCCTCCATTTCATCAAGCATGTCGTTTGGTTACAAGTTTTTGTGCATCAATTCTTAAGATTAAGAATAACATCACTGGTTTTCCGTTAAACATAACTAAATATTTCACTGTCATTGAGCATTATGTGTTCAAATTACCATTAATATTATTTCATTTGTAACAATCCTTATTTCTTGAATTCATAATTATCTATCAAATAACAATAAGTCTTTAAAGTATTATAATATCACTTATCTCTAAGGAGAAAAAGTGGATATTAGAACAAAGAATTCCCATTAATTTATAATATACATTCATATTTTCAATTGACCATAATGTCACCAATCATCCAGAGTTCCAAGAATAGTTTTCCATTATTAATTACTACAAAAAAGATGTTGAGACATTAGAAAAAGCTCAAAGAAGAACAACTAAGATGATCAAAGGCCTGGAGGCTAAAACACGAAGAACGGCTGCAGGATCTGGGTTTACCTAGTCTAGAGAAATGAAGAACTAGGAGTGATATGATAGCAGTTTTCCAGTATTTGAGGGGCTGCCACAAAGAAGAGGGGGTCAAATTATTTTCCAAAGCAACAGAGGGCAGGACAAGAAACAATGGATGGAAACTAATCAAAGAGAGAAGCAACCTGGAATTAAAGTGGACAATTAACCAGTGGAACAGCTTGCCACTAGAAGTTGTGTGCTCCATCACTGGAGGTCTTTAAGAAGAGATTGAACAACCATTTATCTGAAATGGTATAGGGCTTCCTGCCTGAACAGTGGGTTGGACTAGAAAACTGAAAGGGTTGGTCTCTTCCAACTCTGTTATTCTATTCTATTCCATTCCATTCTGTTCATATTCCACTCCACTCTACTCCATTCCACTCCATTCCACTCCATTCCACTCTACTCATCTGGTGCATATCGTCCTTGGAAGATCACTTTGTTCTTTCAGTAGCAAAATCATTGGTTCCATAATGTTCTGCAAAGATACCATGAGCCCCTGTTAGCAGGCACCTTGAAAGGGAAGCAGAAGAGATGAAAAGTGAGGCAGGAGATTATTGTAGAATAAAACATACATGGAGCCATGAGATATTCTGGGTATAAGAACAGCTGTCTCCCTCATGATCGTCAACGGTTTGCATTGTGATATTTATTTGACATTTCCAACCTCCATATTTCTCTTCAGCCCTGTTGGATTCGCACCAGTTCCTTTAGTGTTTTAAATGATGTGGTTGGAACCCTCCTAAGAAAAGTTATTTCTTGCTTTGGTATCCAGCTGCTTCTTATTACGTTGAATCCCCCCCCCTTAAGTTTATAGAATTATGGTTTACTCTGCATCCTTTTCAGAGAATTTGAGAAATTGCTTTCACAAAACAGAAAATGGACAAAACTGGATTTCCAGCCCTACACAATAAGGCACATTGGAAGGGTCCTTGCATATTTGTTGCTCTCACTTAGAAACATTTAGGCTTTGTCTGAACTTGTCTACAGTTCAGACTTCTGCTCATATGGAGGAAGTCGGCTCTGAAAAGCGAGGAGGGCTTGTTTGATCTCTGTCAGTTCTGAGTTAATGTATTTATCAAGGAAGTCTAGATGATAAGACCAGTCTTGCATGTCTCTTTTTGGAAAGAAGCAAGGCAGAATAACTGCTTTTAAAGTGACAACTTTTTTTAAAAAAAAAGGAACAAAAAGATTAGCAATAGAATATTCTTTTGAGAAATCAAAGTTCCTAAAATAATGGATCACAGCACTTGCTTGGCACAGCTGGCAGGATCCACTGCAGCGCCTTGCAGGAGCAGCCCAAATGTTTCAGAAAATGGGTGGAGGCAGGAGGGTCCAGGGTTTCAACTGAAGTTACTCTTTTGGTGTGGGGTCTGATCCAGGGGTGAAATCCAGCAGGTTCTTTCAGATCCTGGAGAACCAGTAGCAGACATTTTGAGTAGTTCAGAGAACCAGCAAATGCCGCCTCTGGCTGGCCCCAGAGTGGGGTGGGAATGGAGATTTTGCAGTATCCTTACCTTGCCACGCCCACCAAGCCATGCCCATATAACCAGTAGTAAAAAAAATTGAATTTCACCACTGGTCTGATCATGTGTTGTCCTGGTGATCTACCATGTGCCTATTCAGACAGGAGATATATTAAGTTGATCCCATAAGGTTCATGACCAATCGAGTTTATCTTAGCAGTGGAATCAGGCATATTCAGGATGCTGGCCTCAGAAGGTCCTTTCCAGAATGTGATGCTTTGTAATGGAGCAAGCAGCAGAGAAAGGCTTGATGCTTTCAGGTGTCCGTGGGAAAAATACACCTGGGACTTTAGGGAGGAGCCCACTGTGAAGCTCCCCTCTGGATTTAGGAGCATGATAAAACTGAGCCTTAGGGGAAAGCCTGTTAAGAGAAAGGTTGCGCCGGAAAGTCAGGAGATAGCCAGAGGTGCCCAATGGAGTCCCGTGTTAATGCAGAAGAAATATATGGAAGTCAGAGAAAAAAAGTTAACAGGAAGTCAGAATAGAGCTGGAAGGGACCTGGGAGATCCTATGCCAGTGGATGGCTAACCTTTTTGCCATCGCGTGGCAAAAGCAGGTGGAGCATGGGATTGTGGACGTGCATGCCCACACCCATAATTCTATGCGCCCTCCCCCCATGCATGCGCACATGACCCTCCCCCCCCAAGCTCCCCCTACCTTTGGCACGCAATGGCATGATTGCCCCATTTTTCGCTCTCCCCAGGTTCCAGAGCCTTTCTAGGAGCCTGGGGAGGGCAAAAATGGCCTTCCCCACCCCTCCCAGAGCTCCCCCCTGGCAGCCTTAAATGGCCCATTTGCCAACTTCCAGTCAGACCAGAAGGCCCGAATATCAGCTGGCATGCGCCGGAGCTAAGCTCGCGTGCCCACCGATATGGCTCCTGGCACGCGTGCCACAGGTTTGCCATCACGGCCCTATACCATGTCAGACGGGGCTGTCCAGTCTTCTCTTTAAAAGCCTCCTTCAGCGTCATCCAGGCATAAAATGTCTAGAAATGCAATTTGCTGTAGATCACTACATTTTGTCCCTATTTGTAGAACACTTAACCTGTTCCAGAGAGAGAGAAAACACAATAGAAATTTCCTAGTATACCGAAGTTGCTCCTTCAAAAGGCGCAAAAGCATTTTCTGGGTGGAATTGCTCCGTACATGATGTGCCCTTCACGTTTACTGTTAATATTGCATTTCACTTCCAATCTGGGTTTGACCAGGGTCAGTTTTTATGGTAGTTATGTAATATACAAGTTGGTTTGCTACTGCAGAAGGTTGACCCCTTTGGCCTTTGAATTCTCCCCTAATCCCAGCTGCAGCATGAGAAGGCAGAGCTGGAACAGCATCTGGAGCAGGAGCAGGAGTTCCAAGTCAACAAGTTGATGAAGAAAATCAAAAAACTGGAAAATGACACCATTTCCAAGCAGCTCACTCTGGAACAGGTATGTCACAGAGGCTGGGGAACATGGGCACTGATGGGGGGGGAGGCGGTTGCCATCATAGCTTGCAGCCCAGCTTTTTTTGGGGGTGGGGGGAGATGAAACATTCTTTCGGGGGGGGTTGATCTCCTCTATGAGGAGACAGCTGGGAAGTTGCTGGGTCTGGAGGGAGGTTCAGTGGGGGATTGTGCTTAGGGAAACGTCCAGAGCACAGATGTCAAACTCGGGAAGTCACGTCGTTTCGTGATGTTTTTCCCATTCACAGAGCTGGGGTGGGTGTGGCCTGTGTGTGACGCATCCAGCCCATGGGCCGCCAGTTTGATACCCCTGATCCAGAGGAAAGGGAATCCCTGAGGACCCATTAAGAGACAAGGGGAGCTGGGCTCCTTTGCTGCCATCTATCAGGGGCACCTTATTACTGACTTCGGCATAGGGAATGAGGTGATAGCTTTCCCTTCCCCCTAGTAATAAAATAGGAGAGATTTGGCATGTGCCTGCTTAAATATGCTAATTGGTGACATGCACTCGAAATTTAAAAAAATGTTTTTCCTCCTCTTCTATGGTGACGATTCTGCCACTTTATTATTTTTTGTTAAATTTATTTTGCCCCCTATCTAGCTGTGAGGCTACTCTAGGCAGCTTACAACAGTAAAAAATAAGAAATGAAGAGAGTGTGATCAGCACCGAAGTATGGTAATAGAGCAATAAAATAAACAGCGAAGAAGAGCACAAGGGGCAATGCAGCTATGTGATTGTCTTAAAAGAAAAATGGGCAGGGAGAGAGCAAAGGCCAAGGAGCACGGGGCAGGGGAGTCCGCCATCAATCCCGCAGCCACCTCCAGCTGCTAAATATAACTTTATATTCAAGATCAAATCTTGCATTGTTGATTGGAATGGTTCTGCAGGATGGTGTGTGAGAAAGAATGAAGAAATGCTTCCTGGGGAGCAGTTAGATAAAAGAGGGCATAGCCTGCAGCTGCATAACAGGAGGAGAAAGAGAGACCCTCCCAGGCTGTAAGGGAGGGGGCCGGAGACTTGCATTTTCAGACCTGCAAGATTCTGTCAGTGTAGCTTTACAACAAATGTAGCATTAGCTCATCTGGTCATGTTTCCTTTCTGGTCTACCCACTAAGGGCGACATCTGTTTTCTGAATTTTATGCAGATAGACACCCGGTGTTAAGGATAAGCAAGCTAGCCAGAGGACTTCCTGATACAAAAGATTTTGCAGTTGAGCCCTGAAGGGACTTTTGCAATAGAAGGAAAAGGAGCTCAAGGAGGCTGCTTATTCACATGCAAGAGACTTACAGTACCGTATTTTTCGGAGTATAGGATGCACCTTTCCCCCCCTCCCCCCAAAAAGAGCATGAAAATCTGGGTGCGTCTTATACACGGAATGCAACATTTTTGGCCCACTGAAACCCCGCCCCCTTTGCAAAAATGAACGTGCAGAGGCTTCGGGAGGCTTATAGAGTGCTCCTGGGGGCTGGGGAGGGCAAAAACAAGCAAAAACCAGGCCGTTTTTGCTTGTTTGTGCCCACCCAGCCCCCAAGAGCACTCTACAACCCTCCCAAAGCTCTGCATGCCCTCTCCTTTTTTATTAATACATTTTAATCAAAGAGAAATATAATTAGCCTTATGACAATTTTGCACTCACTCACTTAGCAGTGTAGGATCCAAACTGGATTGGCCAGTGGGACCAGAGTTTTAGTGTTCTGAACTCCTAAGCTTCTAAATATGATACATTCTGGTGAGTAAGAAGTTCCCTGAGGATGGGCTCCAGCATGAGTCAGAAAGCTGAAAACCTCTGGTACCAATGACCGATCCAGATTGGATTCTAAAACATTATCCTGGGACAATGTATATTTTACTTCATTCACTAAACAGTGTCTATTTGTTTGTTTGTTTTTTTAAATAAAGTTTTTTTATTTTTTGTTCTCTACATATACATTCACATAATAATTATTCTTTTTTTTTTACATTCATAATTCTTATACATTTGTCATTCCATTTATAAAATTGTAATTTTCCATTTGGGTTGTTTTGTTTACCATCCCTTGCTTATTTTGACACCACCTTCTTCTCTTTTTCTTTTCTCCCTCCCTCCCTTCTCTACTTCCTTCCTCCTTTTCCTTCCTTCTTCCCTTACCTCTCCTCTCCTCATCTCTTCCCCTTCCTACCCTCTATCCTTCTATCCTTCTCCCTTCCATCTTCCTCTCCTGCTCTCTATCTTCCTTCCCTCCTCTTCCTCTCCTCTTTTTCTCTCTTTCTCTCCCTCCCGCCCTTCTCTACTTTCTTCTTTCCTCTTCTCCTTTCCCTTCCTTCTTCCCTTACCTCTCCCCTACCTCTCTCTCTTCCCCTTCCTATCCTCTCTCCTTCCATCTTCCTCTCCTCGCCTTCTCTCTTCTTTCCCTCCTTTTCCTCTCATTTCTTCTCTTCCTTTCTGTTTCTATTGCTGCAGGTGTCTCTTCCAGCTCTTAATTTATATTTTCTTGGGGTGGTATTTCTGCAAACCCAAAAATCTTTGTATATCATTTCTTGTTCTTTTTCCTTCTCTCCCTTTTTTCTTAAAAAAAAAAGAATATTTTCCTTTTTTGGTCAGACAAAGTCAGACAACACATAAACACATAACACATAAAACCTTCTTCAATCACTTACAGTATGTTGTTTGGTTGCAAAGTTTTTTTGCATCACTTCCATAGTCATCACTTTCAAATGTATGGAAGATCACAAATTATCAATCTAGTATATAGGTATACATTATTATCATTATTAACATTGTAAATTATCATTTATTTGACTATAATTATTCATTAATTTTGAACGAAATATTCTAGGTATTGGCTTCATTTATAAAATGAAGCCAATAAAATAAATTATAAAATAAACCATATCTTATAAAATTGTTCATCTTATTCTCAAATTTCAGATGTCAATTTACTCATTTCAAAAAATTCTCATATCATCAATCCAGTATGTTATATAAAAAACTATTATAATTATTAAACATTCATTTGACTATAAATTGCTTTTACATCCTTTTGTATGAAATATCCTAAATTTGAAGTAAAACTATGTAATGGCATTCCATTAAATCCTCCTAAGATCATCCAATAACATTTCATCTTTCTAATATATTCTAAATAAAAATTGACTATATTTAATAGCAAATACTTTTAAACCTCCTCTCATAGTCCTCATTTGCAGTTTGTATAAAATTTCATGTCCTCAAACTAGTATATATATATATGTATTATTATCATTATTACTCATTTATATGACTATATATAATACTCTAAATTTAACTAAGTTTGACTTAATTTTTATTGTAAACTTTCATTACATCAACCTGTGTCTTTCCAGTAATAGTGCAGTTTTATATCTCGTGTCATTTGTGGAATTAATATTTTGGTTGTTTTCTTAGTAGATCTTTTATGGACTTCTTTTTGCAACTTGTTGTTCATTACATATCTTATGAGCACTCGAAACCCTCCATTTGTTCCTTTCATCAACTTATCTTTGGTTATCGCCGATGTTTTTGTCAAGATTTCTCTCCTTCCATCAAATTTTCTCTTTTTCCTTCTTCTGTGAGGTCTGAGATAGAGTTCTAGTCCACCTATCTCCCCTTTCCATTGTCCACTCTTGCTATTTCCAACTGCGCTCAATTTGCTGTCAGTATCAACAATTTTCTTATCTCTTTGTTCCTTTTCTCCTTCAATTTTTGGAACTCTGTCCTCAACTTTCTTTCTTTGATAAATGTCCTCAATTTTTCCATCTCTTTTTGTTGTTCTTTGTTCTGCATCCTCCATTCTCGCCTCAATTTTCTGATATTTTTTGAATTTTGGACATAATCATTTGCAATATTAATGTTTCTTTTTCATATTGCACCATCCTTCCAGCTTATAAACACTGCCACCATAGCATTCAAGGCTTTTGTTGTATTCCAAACAAGTTCATTATAATCTTTCAGATCAAGGCTTTGTCTTCACTGCAGTCCAGCAACTGATAGAGATTCCAGAAGAGCACCTGTGTAAACAATCTGTGCTCTTTCCACTATCACTCTCAGTAAACAAACTGAAAAGTCTTGAAGTGTAACTGATCAAAGGGAAGAGAAAAGAAACAATATTTCCAAGCCTCCAGCCTCTAAGTGACAGTGTTACTTTTTTCTCCCTACTGTTACAGCCCTCTTTAAATACCAGACTTATGGAGAAAAATTCTTAGTAAAAAAACCAATCCAATCAAATGTTGTAAAAAAAAATCCACAAGTATATCTAAAAGAAAAATAAAAGAAGAAAAAGTAGAAAAAAACCTAACCCTTCCAATTTAAAAAATAGGAAACATTTGCAGAAATTCCATTCGTAAAAAGAAAAATTAAAAAAAGAATAACGCACTAAGTTTAATGTAGCTTAATTTTGCTGCTTATTTTCTTTTGTCTTTTGTCTTCAATTTTAATTTAGTTATAATTTTCTTTGGGTAGTCTCTTTTCTAATAATAAAATTTCCTCACCAATCCGAAACACTTTCTCTTCCGCTTTCTTTCTTTCCGTTCCGGAGCTGTCCCAACTTCAGCAGCTTCAAGGCTGGGTTTCTGTCATCGGAAATAAGAGCTTCTCCTGGATCAATAAGGGACTTTGCGGTGTCCCTGAGATCGGCAGGAGGTGCTCTTCTCTATCACTGTCTCTTCGGGATGGTTTAGGTCCAAAAGGACCGTCCAGTGGCAGAAATATCGACTGTGATCTTGGAGCTCCTAGATCGCATGTCATATCGTCGCAACATCATCTCCCTTTCTGCGTGCCCTCCCCTTTTTTATTCTTTGCAGAAAATGAGGCGTGCAGAGGGTTTGGGAGGCCTGCAGAGTGCAAACACTTTTAAAAAAAATATTATCTCTTCAAAATCATGGTGCGTCTTATACTCCAGTGCGTCTTATTCTCTGAAAAATACATTATTTTATCACCATTTTGCTACAGTTTTTCCTCATTCCCCTCACTTTTATATTCGAAGAGCCTTTTATAACCTCATTATTGAAATTACTGGTGGATTCTTTGGTCTTAACCATTTGAATCCTGCATTTGATTCCACTATCAGTTTCTAAAGTAATGGTATTCTGTTGAAAGGTTTTTTTGACTGGATTCTTCTCTTTAAAAGAAAAATGAATCTGCCTGCTGCAGAGCCCTGATATGCTCTCTCCTCGGTCTTTGTGCTCAAAGGACGTGTGTGCACAGAGAAGACTCCTTGGCAGCCCTGCCCATAGTGGGTTACGCTGCCTTTGCCTCCTGGTTAAACCAGAAATATTCCCTGTGATTATGCAGGGTGGGTGGCTTTTGTTAGCCAAGAACTCCCTTGGCCAGCCCGTCACATGGGAGCAGAGGGCACTGTGATTACTCTGAACTCCGAACACCACTGCAGTGTTCCTCAGTCCTGAGAATGAGAGCTTCCTTTCTGCCTCCTCCCAGTCTTTGAGGAAAAGTTAGTTGTGTCCCTGAATTCAGCACTAAGGGCTAATACTAAACTGCAAACACCTGTGTGGAGTTTCCTTTGATTGGCACATCCTTATCAGGAAATCTCTTCCCTTGGGCTCTGCTTCAGTAGCTGACCTAACCCATCATCTCTTTTTAGAAGGGTGGTTCAGGTTTTTTTTTTGGTTTTTTTTTGTTTTTTTTTAGTTGCCCTGCAGCAGCTAGGGCCGTTCTGGGCAGTTGTTAATTTTTCATTGAAATTGAAAGTGTCCTATTATAACTTTAGGTGGCTATTTAGTTGGCTTAGCTTTCCTCACAAGAGTGCAACTCAAGAGAGTTTAGCAATCCTGCTCCCAGTGCTCATCCCATTTCATTCTGAGTGAAATGCTGCTTACCCCAAGGAGTGATTTGTGGCAGGGAGTGGTTGGCTGGCAGGGCAGTTGGCTCTGATGATCCAGGCAGGGGCAGAACAAGCCCACTTGCTCCTGGAGTGCAATTTGAACCAAGAATCAAGGATCGGTAATTTGAAGGCATCCATTTCCCAGACTGGTAATGTGCCTGTTTGCTCCTTTACACCAGTCATCCTGTGCCCCTTTCATGCCAAATGGCCAGGCCCTTCTCCCTTGGGCTCCTGATGCTACTGCTCCCCTTCCCCAAGTGATCTTCTGCCTCTTCTCACCATCTTGGCTGGTGACCAGTGCCCCCTTCTTTCCACTAAGCCCCACAAGAAGTGCCCAGCCCAGCCCTGCAGGACAGCTCAGCCACTCTGCTGGCAGAATGGGAATTGCCCCATGCTTCAATAGGACCGTCTGCTCTCCCCAGCAGGACCCCGGGATCAGCTCACCTTCCTTCTTAGGATTTCCCCAGAGACTAAAAACACCTGCAATATGTGCCATTATGTGAAAGGCTGGGGAAAGAGTTGGACCGGTGTCAGAAGCCTGTAAGAGGGACGGGTGGTAGGAATGGCTCGGGAGGTCATCTCTGGCCAATAGATGAAGGGCAGCACCCACTCATCAACCCCAAAAGATTAAACTCCCCCTCCCCCCCCCAGCTCTGAGATAATCCAAAAGTCACTAATCTGGATGTTTGAGCTGGCATTCTTAGATCTTCTGCTTTGATAGCCTCTCCCAGAAACCACCAACTGCAGCTGAGTTTGGGGACCAAGTAAAATTTATGTTTTGATTAGTAAACCAAGTGAGACTTACAATTGTGCCTGGGTGACTTTAAGCTTAGCACGCCTTCCCTCCTAGGATGATAAAAAGAGGTCTGGCCTTGTCTTGAACTCCTCAAAGCAAAAATAATCCCAGGATGACAGAGAATAACATTTTGCATTCTAGCTAAGACGGGAGAAGATTGATCTGGAAAACACACTTGAACAAGAACAAGAAGCCCTTGTGAACCGTCTCTGGAAGAGGATGGATAAACTTGAAGCTGAAAAAAGGTGCGTTTTCTCCTTTGCTCCTCCCAACCATTCACTCCATTGGGGGGGGGGGGCATGCAGATTTTACAGCTTCTCCCTGAAATGTAGCTATTACAGGAGGCAATAAAAAAAACAAGAAAGAAACAGTAAACTACTATATTTTTCGGAGTATAAGATGCACCTTTCCTCCCCAAAAAAGAGAGTGAAAATCTGTGTGCATCTTATATACTGAATACAGCATTTTTGGCCTCCCGAAATCACACCCCCTTTGCAAAAATGGCCGTGCATAGCCCTTAGGAGGCTTCCAGGGTGCTCCTGGGGCTGGGGAGAGCAAGAACAAGCGAAAAACGGGCCATTTTTTTCTGGTTTTGGGCCCCCCCCCCGGCCCCCAGGATCACTTTGCAGGCCTCTCAAACTCTCTGCATGCCCCGTTTTTCACAAAAGAGTGCAAAAACTTTTTTAAATTTACCTCTTCGAAATCTTGGTGCGTCTTATACTCTGAAAAATACATTGTGTTACAGAGAGTAAATATAACATGGCATTTCAGACTTGTTCACTAGAAAGGGCCCTTTCTGTCCCGTTCACTATGCTTTTCTTTATGTGTCTCACATTAAATATTAGCCACTGCTATTTATAAATCTTTGTGCTGAATCCCGATTTTTGTCAGAAATAACCTGAACATTTCACAAAAGCAGCAGAACTCGAAGGATCCACAAACACATAGATGTGGGTGCCAGCCAACGAAAGGGTGGGCCACACTATGATCCTTTGTTCCCTCAACTATTTTTTAAAATTTTCTAAACCTATAAAAAAATTAAAGTGGTTCTACGAATCTTCCTTCTGAGACTGAGGCAGTCTTGTTCAGAGGGAAGGGAGCAAAAATGGACCTCATGCTTGGGGAATTCCGGGTGCGAATCCTGCCTCCTTCCCACCCTGGACACGGAGTATAATGACCACTTGCCTGGCCTGTTAATCAGAAATCTGGCGCCACCAGGCTTGGCCTTAGTCCTGACTCTTCCCACCCTCTTCATGTGGGCTTATTGATCCCCAGGCGTGTGACAAGTGGTTGTCCACATCCCACAGGTGTGGCAGATAATGCTTTCTCACCATTCCTACTTGTGGGCATTTGGTTTCTTCAGCACAATCCACGCTTACCTTCCTTTGCCAAAAAGAGAATATTGCCCCAATCTCAGATCATCTTGATTTCTGTTAATGCATTCCAACGAAGAAACGAAGCCAAAAGTGCCAATATAAACATTTTTTTTTAAATTGCAGAATTCTCCAGGAGAAACTGGACCAGCCCGTTTCTGCTCCTCCATCGCCAAGGGACATATCAATGGAAATAGACTCTCCAGAAAATATGATGCGGCATATCAGGTTTCTGAAGAATGAGGTAGAGAGGTTAAAGAAACAGCTCCGAGCAGCACAGCTACAGCGTAAGTCCCGGCTTCTTATCTGGCTCTGCTGCCTCCTGCTTCATGTAAAACGATCCCTGATCCAGAAGGGGGGGGGGGATTTCCAGGCCAAGTTCCGAAAGAGGAGAATGCTGTTTTTTAGGCAGCAGACTGTCCGTACTGCAACCTGTGTTTTCCTTGCTGCTCTTTGAGCTTGTTCGTTTTCTTGCAGACATTTCATTACCCAAACTCAATAACATTATCAGCGCTGATGTTATCTAGTTTAGGTAATGAAATGTGTGCAAGAAAACAACCAAGCGCAGAGAGCACCAAGGACCTCACAGTCCAGCCCTGAGCTACAATTATTCTCTTTTACTGGTACTACACTTTCCCCTCAAGTAGGATCAGATGTGATATTCAGCCGGTTCGGACCAGTTTACCTGAACTGGTAGCGGTAAACTGCGGGTGGGCCCATCCACCTGAACCGTCTCCAAAGCGTCCTATGTAGCCTCATTTTCAATGCATGCGAGAGCAAAGTGCATGCATGGAAGGCCACACACATGCACGGAAGGTGCGCGTGTTCACAGTTGCAAACCGGTGGTAAACCTAAGTGAATCCCACTGCTGAGTAGGATGAATACAAGTTTCAGGTCATTTACCTTACTTTAGTGCACTATAAAATGATTAGATGTGTTTTTACAAGTCTCTAATCTGCTTTGCTAAACGATAGTGTTGTGTTTTTCTTGACAGTACTGAATGTACATTTTGGGGCAGCGGAAGAACATTTGACCATGTTTAGCTGAATTTGAATTGCCAACTATTTGGACAAGCTCTCTTCAAAAGATGTGAAAATGCCACAGCCTGATTTTTGTATTTTATTATGTTTCGGAAAGCTCTAGAGAGTGGCTCTAGAGAGAAGATTTTAGCTGTTAATGCCTTAATATTATCTAATAGCATTATGCCATCCTCTGGACACACAGAGTGCATGGTCCTTTTGTTGTGAGCCAAGACGGGCAACGACATGGCCACAAAGCAGCGCAAAATGGAAGAAAGGAGAGGCCTTCTCCAAGGAACAACAACTAAGGCATAAAATACCTGAGGAGGCTCTGTAGTGACAGAGTAAAGAAATTTACCAAAGTTTATCCTCTTTTCCTCCTTATCTCCAACCTGGTGCTGCAGTGCTGAGATTTGAACAGTCCAGAAGGGCCCTGAACATCTAGAGGAAATCTAGATGGTCTGCTGGTGGGATCACCTTCCCTGTGCATGTCTTGGGGGAATCTTGTCATTTTGGGGAGAGAAAAGGAGACCTTAATGCTCAGAATTTGATCGTCAGATTCACATTGAGTTCTCCAATACTTGCTTCAAATCCGAGATATTTAAATTGTAAATAAAACTCAGGAGCTTTCTAGAGTAACCTCAAAACAATTGCTGCTTGTTAGTGACTTCGGCGAACATCCCATCAGAGGGATCCTGTGGTTTGAGGGCTTTTGTCTCCACAGAGAAAGAAGTGTAGGGAGTAAGGGTAGGATCCAGGGGCAGTACTTTCCCTACCAGTTCGCAAATGTGAGTGCATGCGCTCACACATACACTCGGCCTTCCGCGTATGTGCTTTTGCTTGAAAACGTGCCTAAATGGGACAGCATAGAGCCAGGGCAGGTGGCCAGTCCCACCCGTGATTTATACTACTGGCTTGGGCGAAGCAGCCCGAACTGGCTGAATACCACCTCTGGTAGGATCCTGAAGTCTGTGCTTAAGATGGGGAAATAAATGGGGGAAGAGGCCCTGAATTTCAGATTCAAACTGAAAAAGCAAAGAGAGGAGCCGTCTTGGCTGATCCTATTCCTTCCAGCATTTGAATGTAAAAAGTTAAGCTTTTTTTTTTCCACTTTCTGCTCTTGGATATTTGTGGGTCGGCGACTTCTCTGCGTTCGGACTAGGTTGAAATTGGCAGCCTTTTTTCTAGGCAGAAATTAGGGGCAATATTTCAACTTCGCTTTCTTGAGGCAGAGCATTTAGCGGCAATCGACATCCCTTGTGGAGGGAAATGAAGAAGACATTTGTTTTTAGGCTGAGTCCTCGTTGGCAAAATTAGCGTGTCCCTTCAAAGGGGGTCAGAGGCTGTAATCTTCGTGTCCTTGGCTGTCCCTTGGAAGCAAGCGCGACAGATGTCTGGGAATCCGGGCAGCCAATGTGCAAATGTTAGCCTGCAGCATTAGAATGCAAGAGCCTCTTGTGGGCCTCTACCCTTATCTTCTGTCAGCCCCATAGTTGTCCTTGGAGGCCTGGTGGATGACTGTAGCAACAGGGACATGACCCAGGACAATTTATGGCTTTCTGGGCCTCCATTAGGCTGCAGCACTCTGGGTTATCTCTTTCCCCCAACTCTCAGTTTAGGCCAGGGGTGTCCAAACTTTGGAACTTTAAGACTTGTGGACTTCACTTCCAGAATTCCCCAGCCAGCATGGAGTTGAAGTCCACAAGTCTTAAAGTCCCCAAGTTTGGACACCTCTGGTTTAGACTAAAACTCTAGGGAAGGGATTGGCAACTTTACTGACCTGTGGACTTCAATGCCTGGAATTCCTGAGCCTTCTCCCTCTCCTTATACTTTGCGACGTTTTGGGGTATTTATGTTGTCATTTCCACCATCACGACAGAGACTGCTGTCCCAGGGTTAGATGTTTTCCCCAACTCAAAGCTTGCTCCTGGTATCTTGGTAATTGTGGTGTTACTCCTTCGGGACAAGAAGTATTTATTGTGGGTCACTCCACAATTGAGGTTTTCGGAGCTAATATTGACGCTTTTGAGCAAGGGGTCTCCAAACTTTGGCAACTTGTGGATTTGTGGACTTCAGCTCCCAGAATTCCTCAGACAAACCATGGAACCTGAAGTCCACAAGTCTTTAAAGTTGCCAGGTTTGGCAATCGCTGTTTTTGAGGATGGCTGCTAAGCCTGTCTGAACCAGGCACCACCACTCTCACTTTTACCTAACCAATAACTTTCTGATAGGTATGAATTGACCTTGGGGAACCATGGACCATGGTTCCAATTGCAGCCAGTTCAATGCCAGTTTAAGGTTAAACTATTATTTGTTCTGTTCTCAGTATTCACCACCTTTGATTCAGCTGAATTAAGGGTTGAGTTGCGCAATGTTTGCCAGTATCTGTGGTCCTTCTAAAACACAGCCATGGGCTTAATAATCAGCCACCTTGAAACCCCAGAGTCCGGAAAGAAGAAAGAGGTGAGGAGAGGAGGATGAAAGGGAGAAGGAGAGAGGGTAGGAAGGGAAAGAGGAGGAGTAGGGGAGAGGTACGGGAAGCAGGGAGGGGAAGGAGACGAGGAAGGAAGAAAGTAGAGGAGGGAGGGAAGGAGAAAAGAAAGGAAAAACAAGGTGGTGCTACAACAGGAGGAAGGGATGGTAAATAAAGCAACCCAAACTCTATATTATAACCTATTAAATGACATAATAAATGTATGAGAATGACAAATGTAACGATTATGTGAATGTAAGCTTAAAATGCTATGTAAGAGAACTAAAAAATAAAAATAAAAATTCTGGAAACCCCAGATTCAGAGAAGATGGCCCAGTACCTGGAGGAGGAACGTCACATGCGGGAAGAGAACCTGAGGCTCCAAAGGAAACTGCAGAGGGAGATGGAGCGAAGGGAAGCCTTGTGCCGGCAGCTGTCTGAAAGTGAATCCAGTCTGGAAATGGACGATGAAAGGTTTGGCCTTTGTTTATTCTGGAGTTCAGGGCTCCGGGGCTGCAACTGGGAACAGACTTTTCCAAGTCCGTCACTTCCTCTTTTGCAATTGACAGCACACCTTGCCTTGGGCTTACCTGAAGCCCAGGGTCACTCCAGGCCTCTGCAGGGATAGGCCAGCAGCAGCCTCAGAAGCAGGGACCATGTTGGGCAGGCCTCTTTCAGGAGGCAGTCCTGGCTTTCTTATTTCAATCCTTCTGCCCAGGTGGCAAGGTCTGCCGGGTTGATTGATGGGGATTCTCCTGCTGCTTGATGTGTATGGCTCTTGTTAATTTTGAGGAGCCCTTCTGATATCTGGAGTCCACCAGCTTTGCTGGTTGGAAGGGGCGAATGCTGGCAGCCTATTTACTTTGAAGTTAGCACTGTCGTGCAGTGAAGCCGGGCGTGGCCAGCCTGTAGGTTTGAATGGATAACTTAGTTAAATCTGCAGTGAATTCCTCTGAAGAACGGACAGCTCTCTTTGAAGAAGGTTGGATGAGTTGTTGTTGGCAGCACCAGGAGAGAATTCTGTGCTTTTGGCACTGAAGCATTTTGGAAATGAGCTTTGTTACCCACGTTCCTTACACATTTGTGTAAAAGTGTAATGCAGTATTTATGGTGATTGTGTAAAATACTTACTATGCCTTAAAATATCTGCTTTATTAGAATCATCCTTGTAAATGATTTAAAATGTTCTTCTTTAGTCAGTTGTACTAACTTTATCATGATGTTCCTCTAGAATCTTAGATTAGATTAACAGAGTTGGAAGGAACCTTGTAGGTGATCTAGTCCAACTCTCCCACCCAAAAAAGCAAGAGTCCTACACCATTTCTGACAAATGGTAGTCCAATCTCTTCTTGAAAGCCTCCAATGATGAAGCTCCCACAACTTCCAAAGGTAAGCTGTTCCATTGGTTGATTGTTCTCACTGTCAGAAAATTCCTTCTTATTTCCAGGTTGAATCTCTCCTAGTTCAGTTTCATCTGTTATTGTCTGGCCTTCGGGTGCCTTAGAAAATAGCTTGATCCCCTCCTCTCTGTGGCAGCCCCTCAAATACTGGAAGAGTGCTATCATGTCTCCCCTGGTCCTTCTCTTCACTAACTAGCCATGCCCAGTTCCTGCAACTGTTCATGTTTTAGCCCTAATCATCCTGGTTGCTCTTCTCTGCACTTTTTCTAGTGTCTGAACATCTTTTTTTTACAGTGGGGTGACTAAAACCTGATGCAGTACTCTAGGTGTGGTCTTACTAGGGCTTTATAGAGTGGTATTAGTACCTCACTTGATCTTGATTGTATCCCTCTGTTAATGCAACAGGATTATGTTGGTTTTTTTAGCTGCTGCTGTATACTGCTGGCTCATATTTAACTGGTTGTCCACTAAGACTCAAAGATCCCTCTCACAGTTACTGCTATTAAGTCTGGTTTCACCCAGTCTATATATGTACTTTTGGATTTTTTTGCCTAAGTGTAAGACTTTACTTTTCTCTACATTGAATTTCATTTTGTTAGATGGGGCCCAGTGTTCAAGTCTGTCAAGCTCCATCTGGATTTTGAGCCTATCTTCTAGGGTATTATCTATTCCTGCCAGCTTAGTATCATCTGCAAATTTGGTAAGTTCCCCTTCTATTCCCTCATCTAAGTCGTTTATGAAGATATTGAAGAATACTGGCCCTAAGACGGAACTTCATGGTACCCCACTGCGTACTTCCCTCCATGTAGGCGTAGACCCATTAAGGACTACTCCTTGAATATGGCTTGTCAGCCAGTTACAAATCCATCTGGTGGTGATGCTATCTGTTCCACTTTTTTCTAGCTTACAAAGAAATAGGTTGTGGTCTACTTTGTTGAATGCCTTGCTGAAGTCTAATTATTTTATATCCACAGTATTTTGTTGGTCCACTAATTTAGTCACTATGTTGAAGAATGAAATAAGATTGGTTTGGCATGATCTGTTTTTAACAAATCCATGCTGGCTGCTAGTTATTACTTTACTTGTTTCTACGGTAGATGTTGGCAGATCTGTTTTTTTATTATCTTTTCCAGTATCTTCCCAGGTATTGGTGTTAGGCTGATTGGTCTGTAGTTTTTTTGAAGATGGGAACCACATCAACTCTTTTCCAGATGCTCCAGGAGTTTTGGAAGATGTGGTACAGTGTTTCTGAGATGACATCTGCCAGCTCCTTTAGAACTCTGGGATGTAATCTGTCAGGTCCCGGTGATTTGTATTTATCAAGATCAGACAGGTGTTCTCTTGCTATTTTTTTGCTTATTTTAACTTTTATTTCCAGTCTGTCTTTTACAGTTATGATTTTGGTAGGTTGGTCTATAGTTTCTTTTTGCGTGAAGACCAATGCAAAGAATGAGTTACGCAGCTCTGCTTTCTCTCTGTTGCATGTTACTTCCTTGCTGGCTTCTCTCTTTAGTGGACTGACTGTTTCCTTGATTTTTTTTTCTTGTTATCTATATGTTGAAAGAAACTTTTTTAAAAATTATTTTTGACTTTTGTTGCAAGTCTTCATTCTGAGCCTTTGCTTTCCTGATTTCGTCTTTGCAGAATCTGGCTATCTGCTGATATTCTCCCTTAGTTGTGTGTCCCTCTTTCCATTTTTTCTACTTGTCCTTTTTGTCTTTCAATTTGTCAGAAAGATCTTTGTGCCACCATGCTGGTTTCTTCTTGGATTTCTTGTTTTTCTTTCTCGGTGGTATTGTGCTGGTCTGGGCTTTTATATTTTTCAGAGTTTTCCAAGATTCTTGAGTTGTTTTCCCCTTTAGGATTTTCATCCAAGGAATCTTTCCCAAGTCTCTCTGAGTTAATTAAAACCAACTCTTTTATAATCTTTCGTATCCTTATGTTCTATTGCTTGTATTTTCATTATGTTGAATTCTAATATGACATGGTCACTCTCACCCAATGTTCCTGCAGTTTCAATTCCCTCTATCACTTCTTCTCTGTTCATAAGAATTAAGACCAGTATGGCTCCTCTACCATTTGGACAATAAAATTGTCAGCTAGGTTGGTTAGGAACATATTTAATTTCTCACTTGGTGCAGAATTAGTCTTCCAATTGATGTCAGGGTAATTGAAGTCTCCCATTACTATTGTAGTGTGTTTCCTACATATATTTGTTAGTTGGTTAGCAAAAAGGACATCTATTTTTTCTGCTTGATTAGGTGGCCTATAGTATACACCTATGGCCATGTCATTCTTTTTTTTTGTTTATATTGACCAATATGCATTCTAGGAGGTTTTCGTCTTTGGTTTCATGTGTTTCTGTAGCAATATAGTGGTCCTTTACATACTATGCAACCTCACCTCCTCTTTTATGGGGTCGGGGTTTTTTTAAACAGTTTTTATCCTTCTATCAGTATGTTCCAGTCATGGGTAAATCCCACCAAATTTCTGTTATTCCAACTATATCATCATAGGCACTTGAGATCTTTATGCCTGACTCTGGGTATGCTTCCTATGTCTCCTATTTGGTGTTGAAGTTTGCCTTCCTTCCCATCCCTCCTTACTTTATTATTTGACTTGATTTCTTGGGGTTTTTGCTTGGAATTAGGTCCTGGTTATCCTAAAGATTGGTCATCCTCCCCCTTCAATTTTAGTTCAAAGCCCTCCTGATAAGTTGAGCCATTCGTTTTCCAAAAACATTCTTCCCAGTCTTTGTGAGGTGCAGCCCATCCCTTGCCAAAAGCCCATCTTGGAGGTAGTATAGACCATGCTCCAGAAATCCAAAGATTTTTGGCGACACCAACCCTTTAGCCAGTGGTTCTCTTCTAGAATTCTTTGTTGTCCTTTCGTTGGCAGTACAGATGAAAAAACTACCTGTGCGTCTAAGTCCTTGACTTTCTTGCCTAGCTGCTCTTAATCACTCAATAATGTTTTCAAGTCCTTTTTTGTGTCATTTGTCCCTATGTGTAATAATAAAAAAGGGTAATAACTTGTGAGCCTAGTTATTTTGGTTAGGTTGATTTTTGCTCCAGGGAGACAACATACCTCCCTAGATTGTATGTCTGGTCTTCAGATGGCTAGTTCTGTTCCTTTGAGAATAGAATCTCCTATCACCAACACTTGCCTTCCTTTTTTGGGGTGGTGGTGTTGCAGTCTGGGGTGCTTTTCTGTTTATCCCAGGTAAATTTGTTGATGTGACTTTTGGGGGATATTGGTCTATTTTCAATGTGTTTGTATGTTTTCTTTGAGGGGGAGGTTTTGGGTCTGAGTATTAACAGAGGGATACAATCAAGATGCAAGGAGATACTAATACCATTCTATAAAGCCCTAGTAAGACCACACCTAGAGTACTGCATCCAGTTTTGGTCACCACACTATAAAAAAATTTTAAGACTCTAGAAAAAGTGCAGAGAAGAGCAACCAGGATGATTAGGGGACTGAAGGCTAAAAGATACGATGAACGATTGCAGGAACTGGGCCTGGCTAGTCTAGTGAAGAGAAGGACCGGGGGAGACAGGATAGCAATGTTTCAATATTTGAGGGGCTGCCACAGAGAGCGGGAAAGGGGTCAAGTTATTTTCCAAGGCACCTGAAGGCCAGACAAGGAATAATGGTTGGAAACTGAACAAGGAGAAGTTCAACCTAGAAGTAAAAAGAATTTTTTTCTGACAGTGACAACAATCAACCAATGAAACAGAAATTGCCTTCGGAAGTTGTGGTGGCTTCATCACGTGAGACTTTCAAGAAGAGATTGGACTGCCATTTGTCAGAAATGGTGTAGGGTCTCCTGCTTGAGCATGGGGGGGAGGTAGACTAGATGACCTATAAGGTCCCTTCCAACTCTGTTAATCTGTTATTTTGTGTTTGCTCAGCTTTAATGGGGCTGCTTCTGATTGGGTTAGATTGGGCAGCAAGAGTTTGTTAGATGTGTGCTGCTGCTGCTTTTTATTATTGTGTTTCCTTGTATGTGTGACATACCTCCATTTGTCTTCCTCCAAGGTCAGGGTCAAATCCTCTGGGAGTTATTTGTTCATTATATGGTTTGATTTGGGCATAGCTTTCTTGCATAGGTTGGAGTTCGGCTAGAGCTGCCTCTAGATTCCTTACCTTTTCCACTAGCAGTTCACATAGTATACATTTAATGTATAGTTTTGGGTGTTCTTTGGGCATAAGCACATCCCTGGAACATATATTGCACAACACAGTACAAGCACAATCTTAGAAAAGCATCTGGAAAAACTAGAAGGAAGCCTAAAGTAAGGAAATAGATTTGTGGCAAATTAAAATTAATTGATCTGTATCTCTTAAATTAGATATTTTAATGAAATGTCTGCGCAAGGATTAAGACCTCGCACTGTGTCCAGTCCAATTCCATACACACCTTCTCCAAGTTCCAGCAGACCCATCTCACCAGGTAAGAAATAAGGGAAATTCTGCGTTTTTGCCTTTGGCACACGTGTATCTTGCTTGGGTATGTAAGTAATCTTCCACTAGCACCAATGAGTGGAAACTCTTCAGCCTTCAGGAAGTTAAAGCATACAGATTATATTGAAATCTGAGTATGTAATTAGTCAACAAACAGAGCTTAGGCATTTTTATTTCGGCGATTTGTTGGAAACTACAAACCCTTGTTAAAATTTATGTAACTCAGAGATTTTATAGTTTTTTGACATGTTTCCTTTTATAATCCTTTCTTGGCCTTAGATTTTTTTTAAAGTTTTATTTTATTCAGATTTTTACCACTCAGTCACTCCTAAGGTTAAATTTCCAATTCAGATGGGGCCATTTTATTTCTTGCTTTGAAACTTCTGGGATGGGGCAAACTATACAATTAAGACGCTTAAATGGCGTCACCCCTTTTGGCCTGACCAGGAAGCCCCCCACAATACCTTGTCAACAAAATTGGAGACCTCTTACCTGCCTTTCCTTCTTCCTCTTGGACGGGCATGTTGCTGCCTCTCCCTCGGTCTTGACAACGCCTCTTCTCGCTTTCTGGTTGCAGGTCTCTCATATACAAGTCACACTGTTGGCTTCACTCCCCCAACTTCACTCACCAGAGCTGGAATGTCTTATTATAACTCTCCTGGCCTTCACGTGCAGCATATGGGACCATCCCACAGCATTACGGTGAGTTTCTACGGCTGGGCTTTCCAATCGTGGCAACATTTAAGAGCCGTAGATTTCAACTCCCAGAATTCCCAAGGAATTCTGGGAGTTGAAGTCCATAAGTCTTAAAGTTGCCAAGGGAGGAGAGCCCTGCTCTACAGTTCCTTAACCCCCTAGGGCACAGGGGTGTCCAAACTTGGGAACTTTAAGAGTTGCGGACCTCAACTCCCACAATTCCCCAGCCAGCTGGGGAATTGTGGGAGTTGAAATCCACAACCCTTAAAAGTTCCCAAGTTTGGACACCCCGGCCCTAAGGTTTGCTGCTTCCTATTTTCTTCAGACTGGGGTCCTACCAAGCCCATGTTTCTCTTTTTAAACTAGAGCAATGTTTCTTGAACTTGGCAACTTTATGTTGGCTAGATTTCAGCTCATAATGGCTGGGGAATTCTGGGAGTTGGAATCCTTACATCTTAAAGTCGATGAAGTTGAAAATCCAGTTCGTAAACATGGGAAAAATCATCAATCAGCTACATTGGGCACCTGATTGATGATTTTTTCCATGATTACAAACTGGATCATGTGTGTGTGTGTGCGCAGGTCTTCTTTTTCTTTGTGTTATGCATTTGTGTGGACCATTTTTGCGCTACTTCTCACTAGCACCTTTTACAGAACAAAAGGTCAGAGACTTTCCTGAGCATGAAGATTTGTAAATATCTATAAGCCCATAAAACCCCCAAACCATAAAGAACACAAACTGCAAAGTTGTTCTCCTCCCCCCCCCCTCTCCCCTCCTTAACAAATGAATCATCCCAGGCTGATTCAGGTTCAGGGCCAACCATCAGTTTATCATCATAAATGGTATCTTCCATTTTTTCTTCTCTTTTGTTAGTTTATTAAGCTTTCACTGCCCAGTTTTCTAAAAATCACAAAAAGACATCAGGACTACTTTTTGCTGTTGCAACATATGAGGGTTTTCTACTCAGCAAGTACCATATTTTTCAAAGACACTTATAAGAAGCACCTAGCTTTTGGGGAGGAAAACAAGGGGGGGAAATCTGCCTCTGCCTCCCAGCAATTTGCCTCCTTGCAGCAAACAGCAAACAGTTGGGAGGCAGAGGCCAAAGAGTGGGGGCTGGTGGATGGATGGGGCTATATTCAGTGTTTTCACCTTCTTTTTGAGGGGGGGGGGTGCGTATTATACTCCAAAAAATACGGTAATTTTGACAAGGAACTGAAAGCCTTGCCACAATGATGTACCCTATTAACTAATATCTCCCCCTGCTCCATGTGTGATCAACTCTAGCACTCTTGCCACCAGCTCCCCCATCTTCCTTTGCCTCCAGCCCTTCCGGAATGGAAACCCACCTCTCTGGAGGCCACAGGGGTGGGTGGAGGGGTGCAGTGGGTTGGGGGCACAGAGGAGGAGATCAGCGTAGAAGGATCCTCCAGCCCGCTCTACAGAGGCAAGGTTTTAAGGAGCGCTCCAGCCAGATTTCGGTTGCAGAGAACGTGGCTGGAAGTCATAACCGTAGAGGTAGCGAGGGTGAAGGGTCAGATGGAAAATGTCTGTATGCCCCTTCTAAAAGAAGTGATGAATTCAGAAAGTCAGAGTTGAGGCTGTGCTGTCCCCCCACCCACCCCCGCCCGCCCCGGTGGAAGCATTTCCTCCTCACTGGCTTGGCCTGCTGGGGGTGAGTCTTAGAGAAGGGCAGCCCTGCTAGGATTCCCGGCTGGGACTGGCTCTCCCAGCAGCTCACCTGTGCCAGCATGAGGGCATCTCTCCGCGTTTGGTCTTGGCTGTCCTTACCCCAGCCCTTGTTTCTTTCCTCCTGCAGAGGCCTTTGCCGCGAAGAAGCAACAGTCCGGACAAGTTCAAGCGTCCCACGCCCCCTCCCTCTCCGAACACGCAGGCCCCACTGCCTTCGGCACCCCCGCCTCCCCCTCCGCCTCCCCAGCCGGCTCCTTTCCAGCCCTCCACTCAGCCTTAGTGCCCTGGCCAGTGATCCTGCCTTCAGAGTTGGACTCATCCCCCGGAGCAGTTTACTACAAGCCAAAGGCTTAAACCACAGTCAATTTAGAGTTGACTTGACTTGCACTGAAGTTGTCGAGGCTTCACCGTTTCATTGTGTTGTACCAGTTTGCCCAAGGACCTCCTCCGGCGTTAGTGTCTGACCCGCATCCGAGGCGCTTCCTTCCAGGGAAGGGGGTGGGCAGCGGTGCCTGAGCATCCCCCCACCCACCCGGGGGGCCCCGTCTGCACAAGAAGCATCCTCTCTCAGTTACTCCAAAGCTCAGCCATGAGGGTGAGATCTGCCGCATCCATCTGAAGCAAGCTAACCCCAACCCCGACCCCATCAGTGTCGACACGGGAGCATCCATGTATGCGCCTGCCGCGGCTGACACACCAGCGCCTGCGTTGGGTATTGCTGAGCTCCCCGTAGAGCCTCTCCTTTAACACCCCCCACCCCTCTGCTTCCTCCTTTCTGAGATACAAAAGGGAAAGTTCTCTCTGGTTCTTCCCAACCCCTTGTGTTCTGCAACTAAGGCAGGGGCTCTGCGTTAACAGCTCCCAGGTATGACGGTGGGAGTTTCCAGCGTATACGACAAATTGGCTCTACATTTCAGTACAGCTTTTAGTGCGAAAGTGAAAGCCCGACGCCTCATCTCTCAAATTGTGTCCCTTAATTTCCAGACTCAAGTAAAGCATACATGTGCAGCCCACCCCATTTATCCAGTGTGTTGGTACTGTCTGAAATGTCAGACCCTGTAAGACGTATGGATCTCCCTCCCTTGCTCCCTCCTTCCCTCCCTTCTTCCTTCTCTCTCTCTCTTCCTTTTTACTTCCCTCCCTCCTTCCCTTCTTCTCTCCTTCCTTTCCTCCCTCCCTCCCTTTCTTCTCTCTCCCTTCCTTCCCTCCTTTCTTCCTTCTCTCTCTCCCTTTTTCCTTCCCTTTTTCCTTCTCCTTCTCTCCCTCCTTCCCTTTCTTCTCTCTCTCCCTTCCTTCCCTCCCTCCTTCCCTCCCTTCTTCCTTCTCTCGCTCCCTTCCTTTTTCCTTCCCTCCCTCCCTTCTCTCCTTCCTTCCCTCCCTCCTTCCCTTCTTCCTTCCTTCTCTCCCTCCCTCCCTCCTTCCTTGTCCCTCCATCCCTTCCCTCCCTCCCTCCCTTCCTCCCTCCCTTGTAAAGCCCATCCTGCTGATTCATTATAATGCTTGGGGCCCTCTACAGCTGTTCTCTGATTTTTCTGCTATAGGAAAGCAGTTTTTATGAAAAACAAAACAAAAAAAGCCTGATCTCCCCCCTTTGTTTAAACTATTTTAATGGTGGGGCCCTTCCTCTCTGAAAGTTTAAACTGCGACATTAGGCTTTTGGAAGAAGAAAAATTGAAGCTGAAGGGAGGTGCTCATTTATAGCAGCCTATGGTAAACAGCCAAAAGTGTTGTATTGCTTGGTAGAAAAGGATCAAGAGAAAGTTAGGTGACAATAGCAAATGCGTATTTAGCAGCATAAGCCGGTACAATGTGTAAAGAAATGTATTCTGGAATACATTCTTTCAATTCATTTAGCACAAATAAATGGTTTGTTTCACTTTGCAGTGGAACGGAGTCTCTTTTTCACCCCCTTTCTTGAGGTTCCTGCTTGCTAACTTTGAAAAGTCTCCTAACTTGGGTGCTTAAGAGAGGACGAAGCAGGAGGCAGTTCTGTATTTTTGTCATGCCTAAGCATACTGTTGAAGCCCAGGCTTAAAACATCTGACTTGAAACGTTGGTACGGTTTCATGTTTTTCTTTATGAAATGGAAAGTAGGCAATTGAAGGCATAATCCAGGGGTGTCAGACTCAAGGGCTGGGGGCCAGATCCAGCCCACATGGTACTTAGATCTGGCCCACGGGGTCGCCTGGAAACACCGACGGACTGGCCCGCGGTGGTGCTGCCAGCAAAAACAGGCTCCCGAGCTCCGGTTGCGGCTGCTGCAGCCTCCTGCAACCCATTTTCACTGGCAGAGGGTTGTAGGAGGCTGCGGCAGCTGAAAACTGAGTTCAGGAGCCTGTTTTCGCTGGCAGAGCATTCGGGCCACCACAGGCACTCCCGACAGGAGTGACATCGAGCTGGCCATGCCCACCCCAGCTCCCCTGAGGTCAAACACAACCTTGATGCGTCCCTCAATGAAATCGAGTTTGACACCTCGGGCATAATCCCTTCAAATTCATTGAGCACGGCTGCTTCTTCTTAATTTTTGTTTGGGAGCATTAAGCACAGGTTGAAAGAGCTCTAAAGTTTCCCCCTGCCTAGTCGTGACCAACTCGAAATGGAAGGTGCTTTGTCTCCGATTCTCAGCCGACGAAGCCTGTGTTGTCTGAGAGATGCTTCTGTCATCCTGTGGCCGGCATGAAGCTGTTACCTTGGTACCTATTTATCTACTCACATTTGCATGCTTTCGAAGTGCAGGAGCCGGGGTGTGTAACAGGAGGTCACCCTGTCAGGACTCGAACCTGGGCTGTTGGCTTTCCAGCTGATAAGCCCGGCATCTTAACCAATTTGGACTCCTTCAACATTTTCTGCCGACTGTTTTTGGCTTTTAGAAGCAGATACTTGTATTAAAGTATTTTGGGGGTGACCTTAAGGAGCCAGACTTGGGTTTAATTTGCACACTGTTTGAAATCGTTATCAAATATATTGGCACTCAGCTCAGATCCCATAAAGAGGTGCATTTTTAGCATACTGCCTTTCCTGGGAAAATATATATAGTATATCCTAAAATAAGTCTTGAATGACTGAAAATCGGTGCATGGCTCCTCTCCCCAATACTATAAGACAGTGATGGCTAACATTTTTGTTGTTGGGTGCCAAAAATGCGAGTGCACGTGCGCGATAGCATACACATGTGCTGGCACTTTTAATGCAAAGCCACCGCCCCTGCGCATATGCGCACAATCCACCCCCCACTCCACACTGTTTGCCTCCAAGATGAGCTTGGTATTTCCTTGGGAGCGGGGGTGGGTGAGGCTGTTTTTGCCCCTCCCCAGGCTCCGGAGGCTTTCCTGAAGCCCGGGGAGGAGGAAAACGGCCTCTCCCACCCTCCAGAAGGCCGAAAATCAGCTGGCCCGCACATTCATGCGCGCTGGAGCTGACGGCTCGCGTGCCAGCAGATATGGCTCCGTGTGTCACATGCGTGATAGCGAACCATCACGGCTATAAGATAAAAAATCATAAAAGGTTTAGCATGTGTTCCAAAATCCGTTTCACGTGGTTTAAGCATATATGAATCCAAGACCGGGGTGGGGGTGGGAGTGGGGTGGGGGGACGGGACAGTGCCAGAAATACATCCACCTCCTTCCTATTTCCCCCACTTTTAAGTGTGGCTTCTTCTGAAAGTCCAGAGTTTGTCCGTCCCTGCATGAAAGGACCAGAGGAAATGGGTGTATGATGTGTCAATGTGAGAGCAGGCATCTTGGTTTGGACATAATGCTAGACTTCAGCTTTGGTTGGCCGGTTGGTTATTTCAGTTGCTTTGGCTGGCAGGAAGACTTAGGGAGGGCAGGCAGATGAGCCCTTTGAGACGGGGGAGTCTGGCTTACTCCTCCCAGGGTCCTGCATAGCCACCTGCAAACAGAAAGTAGATCCTGGCAAGCTAGAGAGATCGTGATCCAATCAAACAATTTCTCCCATGCGGCGTTAAGGTTTGGACAAGTGACGGCCACTCATTGGGCTGCTGAAATAAGAAAACAGACTGAAGTGAATGCTTGTCTCCAGTGCCATAGGAGTGTCAAAAAAAAGGTGTAATATAACATTAAAGTTCCTCTTTAAAACTGCCGTCACAAGCCATTGTCTTTTTAACATGGTCGCCAATCTCCCCCCCCCCCTCCAAGCACACGATTCCTGCTGCTGTATAATGAAAACCATCCGAGTGTCTTGTGCACTTTTTTTTTTTACAGGACAATTAGATTGCATGGAAAAACACTTGAAGAAAATCCATTGGATCTGTGTATGGTGCAGAGGATCTTTCTGTGGCTTAAATCTTGGGCAAAGTCCATCTCTATCTTGGACAGATAACCATTCGCATTTGTACTTCCCCTGTTTCACTTGGGCCTCTCTGTCATCCTCTCTAAGACTTCCCTGCTCTCAACGTTTTAAACACAGACACACACACAAACACACACCTTTCTTTGGAGTCCCAGAGCTGGGGGGGGGGGGATGCTGGGTGGATGGTGCAAGGAGGGCCAGATTTGGTGAGATAGAAATGTCATCCATTCAGCCTGACATTCCTTGAAACGTTTAACATTAATGCGCGGTGAAGGAAAAAACGCCGGCCGGCGGGGATGAGTGACAAGCTGAGCCAGAAGAGGCTGCAGGCCACTCAAAATTTGAAAACAGGCCTCAATTGGCCCCTGGGGCAGAATTTGGACATCCCTGCCTTAGTGTTATCCTGCGCCCGTCACCGCCTCAGTTGCTGTGCTGAAGGGTGTCCGTCCTTGGAAAGAGGCAGGGGCTGTTTCAGTCATGAAACCGAAGAGCCAAAGCCCAAATTTAACACAGTCTAACCCAAATGGGTTGGCCTTGGGCCAGGAGGGCTTGGCTTCTCCTTCCTTGGGTGCTGCATCTGGGTGCTTTCCAAGAAGCTGCAGGTCCACAGCTTTGCTTGGTTGCCTTTTGTTTGGCCAACCAGATTTTAAAGCTCCCCTCCTGTAAAATAATGCAACTAGGTTGTATTTCTAAGGCCTCTTTCCTACCCATTGGGTTTACTTGAGTGTTTTCATGCAGAAGATCCCTAGAGTGCCTCTATCAGCTCCTTGGACATAGTTCTTATTTCCTAGGAGCAAGTTAAAAGAGCCGCTGTTCCCTAAACTGGCATTGCCTGTTTTCAAGCCGGTGAGGTAGAAAAGAGTTGTTTATCTTGGCTTGGGCAGTTGGGCAACAAAAGCGTCAAAAAGAATTGCCTTTCCACAATGGTCATATAGAATCCCCTAATCTCCCTCTGAACTGCTCCGATAGTGGCACCTTTTGTTCTCCTATTGTCTAAGCTTTAGAACTTTGAAGCCTAAAAGCTACAAATGCCACCTAAGGGGCACATGGTTCAAAGAAGCCAACGTAGGATTGGCAAACCGCAAGCTATAGGGTTTTGTTGTGTCCTAATAAATCATGCTTTCCTTACTTCTCCTGAGGGTTTGGAAAGAAGTATACTACGAGGAGAGGTCCCCGACCTAGTCCCCAACCTTTCCGACTCTCTGGACTGGCAAGGCAGGGGAGCGGGGACAGGATGGTTTTCCTGCACATCTCACGCATGTGCAAATGAAACTTCGTGCACTTTCCCACCAATTGTGCTTCCTGCTTCCCAGCAGGCTGGTACTGGTTGAAGACCTCTGCACTAGAGAGTTAATGAGCTCATTTTTAATACTTAAGGAATTACCATCCTGGTATGAAATACAAGTAAGGATGCAGTGGCTAAGACACTGAGCTTGTCGATAAGAAAGGTTGGCAGTTCGGCGGTTCAAATCCCTAGCGCCACCTAACGGAATGAGCTCCTGTTACTTGTCCCAGCTTCTGCCAACCTAGCAAATCGAAAGGACATAAAAAATGCAAGTAGAAAAATAGGGACAACCTTTGGTGGAAAGGTAACAGTGTTCCGTGCACCTTTGGCATTTAGTCCTACTGGCCATATGACTACGGAGACGTCTTCGGACAGCGCTGGCTCTTCAGCTTTGAAACAGATGAGATCTGCCCCCCTAGAATCAGGAACAACTAGCACATATGCGCGAGGGGAACCTTGAAATACAAACCAGGATTGGTCTGCTGATCATCATTAACTGGGTAATTTCCTTAGTCAGGTATGAGAATCCTATAGTCTTAATATAGCTTGATAGGAAAGTACCTGATAAAATATCTCACAATATTCTGGTGCACAATTTACTTTATGTGGATTGCAAGACCTGGCGATTGCAGTAAGTGTATGCATAAATGGCTCCAGAAAATACTCAGTGCTCATTGGAGAAAGATATTGAGAGGTTTTCCCAAGGATCCATTATTCATCCATATTTTCTCTCAATAAGGCCTTGAGGAGAAGGTTATCAGATTTACAGGTAACAGAAAATTGTGTAGGATGGCTGATGTTCCCTCAGATAAATGGAATTCCAAACAATCAAGTTAAAGAAGTGAATGTACATAATTATTTTTTTAAAGTCAAACACCTGAAAAGTTTAGTCGGAATACCAAAATTATATGCACCGGTGTAGGACAGCAAACACCTGGTTTAGCAACGGTCAGCAGGACCTGCTGGCAAAGTGTCGGCCTGTTTGGTGGTGGGGTTGCAGAAAAGCCCATGTAGTTGTAGGCTGTGTGAATTGAAGTGTAATTTCCAAAGTGCAAGAAGCCATCACTGCATTTTATCCTGCGTTGGTCAGAGCCCCCCCCCCCTCCCAAAGTCCATCTCCAATTCTAGACAGGACGGTTTAAGGAGAGTCAGACAAAGTGGAACAGGTTCAGGGAGGCGTTGCAGGTGAAGCCTTATGAAGAGCGATGGATGGAGCTGACCAGAAGTCAGGCTGAGTGCAGGTCTCGCCTGCAAGAGGGCGCCCCTGATGGCTTCTCTCACACTCTTTTGAGTGCAGAAGACAGAAAAACAGAGTAGGCTCCAGCCAGACACCATGGGAAATGGCACCAACAGTTGGACGGTGGAACCCGTGGCCCTGAGAAGATGTTCCAGCAGAAGCTACATTTGGGGAGGGGGGAGGCCAGCCTCCCAAGTAGACCAGACAGGAAACACAACAAAGTGAGCCAATTCTACTTTCCCCTAAAGCTCCCTTAGCAGATCTTGCAAGTCTGAAGATGCAAATCTCCCCGTCTCCTTGACAGCCTGATCCATTAAGGCGGGTCATTCCCAAATGTCTTCCTCTGCCTGATTCAGTTGTCATTCACTCCCCCTCAAGGTTCTTTTTTTTTTAGAAGATTCTTAAGGGTTGGGTGCAAATACAGCTACCAGTTTGCCAATTACCTTGTGTCTTAAGCAAGAACTGGCTCCCCCCCCCCCAGTTCTTGCTTAAGACACCAGGTAATTGGCAAACAGGTAGTTGTATTTGCATTGGTTGCAGCTTCCGTAAGAGCAACCTCATGGACATGTTGTAATATTTAGATTTGGGTTTCTTCTCCCAAAAGAGTTGTATTACTTCCCCTCCACCAAAGATTGAAGAGGATGCGTCTCCTCTTGTTTATGCTGAGACTGTTTGCACTCATTGTCACGCAGCTTTATTGAAATAAATGTGTTTTGCCTAGGTTCTTTTCCAAGTGCCTATTTTGGAAAGGACAGTATTTTAAAATGTCAGCTCGCTTAAAAAGCCTAGAGTGCTAAAAGTTCCCAAGCCCTGTTTGGATATTACCTAGGACTGAGTGTTTGTTTTTTGGTTAACTGTGGCCTAACTTAATCCTCAATTCTTCTAGTGTAGGATTTCCAAATTAAGCTCAGGAAAGCTTTCCTTTATGCAATGTTTATGAAAGACAGTTAGTCAAGTATCTTTTTACAGTCTTTGCAAATGTGAGCCGAGGACGGATATTCATTTAAAAAAGATGACCCAGAGCATCTCCCTCACCAGACAAAATTAGACCGAGGTAGCTGCTTCAGAGTAACTGAACTAAAACTCCAGAAGGTGCCAAAAAGCAGCGTGTGAAGTAACACAACCTGGGGAAAATCAAAACTTCACCTGTGTGACAAAGTTGACGGATTTGGTTCTCCTTTTTCTGGTGGGAATGAGAGCCGATGGTTTTACTCTCTCTCTCTAGTCCTGGGCTCCCTGGAAAGAAAGGATAGAGAAGGGGGGGGTGCCAGTGGTTACTAGGATCCTTCTCAGAAAATGAACCAGAGGGGTTTTGCTGTGGGGAGAGAAACCAGCAAGAGAAAAGTCTGCTTCAAAAATGGGGCCAGATCTGGCTGGGGCTGTAGCAGGAGACATTCTGAATCCCACCCGCCAACTGGAGGAGGCAGCAGCTCAGAACTGATTACCAACTGTTCCTTATAAAGATTGCCTTCTGGGCAGAGACCCCCCGCAGGAAGAGCTCATAGCCCAGAGTGGGGATAGTCTAGTCCTGCCCCACTGATTCCCCTTCCCTCTTGATATACCCTGCATCTCGGTTGAAGGGGGGAAGAGGAAGGGATTCCAACAGAAGATGCAAATGCCCCACTGCCCCACACATTCTGGCTGCCTGTTGCTGGGGGTGGCCTCTGGATCTCTTGCAGGCTCCAGTTCACCTCAGCTGACCTCTGCCCCAGATGATCCAGCTGCAAAAAAAGTCTGTGTGTGTGTGTGTGTGTGAGAGAGAGAGAGAGAGAGTGTGTGTGTGTGTCTGTCTTCATTTGTATTTCCGGCTCTTGTGTGTCTGGAAAGCAGCCAAACACCAGCATGAAGCCACTTTCAGATTTCTCTGGCTGACATTTTGCACCTCCAGATCCTCGGTGGTGTTTATCAACAGGAAGAAGAGGAAGTGAGGAAAGAGATTCGGCTGTGCTGATCAACGGAGTTTTGACTGCAGGGGTGGGGGTGGGGGGAGATGTTCTACAGAAAAAAGGCCCAGCGCAAACCAGCTGTTGGAGGAATAGCAGGTGGCCCCCATTTGCCGCTCACAAAGATCCCTGCGAGTGTGAAAAGGACCAAACACCCCACCCCGACAGAAAAAGCGCCTGCTTTCTGTACACCCTGCACCTGAAAGAGCCTGAACTCAGCCGGGTTGCCTGCAGATGTTCTGGTTGACTCCCTCCATCTAAGCCAGTGTTTCTCAACCTTAGCAACTTGAAGATGTCTGGACTTCAACTCCCAGAATTCCCCAGCCAGCGAAGTCCAGACATCTTCAAGTTGCCAAGGTTGAGAAACACTGATCTAAGCAACTAAAAATCTTTATTTTTTTGTTTGCCTTCAGCTCAGCCAGGCCTGTGGACCATCCGGTCCTGTGTTTAGGGGGCCCTGGCAATTGTTTTTAGGGAGCTCACGACACAGGCAGGGGTGTTTCTGCTCCAAGCGACTCCCCTAATTTCAGAAGTGGCAGACTGGCCTCCATGCCACCTTGCCACTGGGAAGCCTGTCCTCCAGAGACTGGCCCAGTTCCCTTTAGAGATAGCAATAGCACTTAGACTTATACCGCTTCGCAGTGCTTTTACAGTCCTCTCTAAGCAGTTTACAGATTTTTTTTCTTCTGTCTAACAAACACAGGTAAGAGGATACTAGCTTTATTCTCCAGCTGGAGCTAGAAATCCAGCTTCCTACAGCCCTAATTCAAGAAAGATAAATTTGGGGGCACAAGATCCAAAATACCACTGCATTTAAATTGGGCTCTGTTCTCTTAAAAGGAGCATTCTTCCACATTTTCATCCACAGACCTCAAAGCATTAAATCAAAGATCCCAGCAATCGAGATTTATAAAGCAGGGTCCAAGATAGAAACGGGAGCCTCTCAAAGGCTCTTCTACCAGGATACAATAATTCAGGATTCTACTTACAACCACAACTGAGTGCAAAATTTCTGTTGCTAAGTGAGACCATGGTTGAGTTTTGCGGCCTTTCTTGCTGCAGTTGTTAAGTGAATCCCTGCAGTTGTTAAGCTAGTAACACGGTTGTTAAATGAATCCAGCTTCCCCATTGACTTTGCTCATCAGAAGGTCACAAAAGGGGGATCACTTGAACCCGGGACACTGCCACCTTCATAAATACGATTCAGTTGCCAAGCATCTGAATTTGGATCACATGACCATGGGGATGCTGCAACGAACTTAAAGGGTGAAAAATGAGTCATAAGTGCCTTTTTTCACTGCCGTCGTAACTTTGAATGGTCACTAAATGAACGTGTAAGTTGAGGGCTATATGCCTTCTAGTTTAAAGATGGTTTTGAAAGCTGCTTTTTGGAAGCCTTTCCATTTATCACTCAAGGAGACAGCAGGGAGTTCTCTTTCCACAGGCCAGATGCCTTGGGAGAAACTCCTGCGGGTCCCTTGGACTGCAAGGTGACCCAACCGGTCAGTCCTAGAGGAGATCATCCCTGACTGCTCTTTAGGAGGCCGGATCTTGAAGATGAAACTCAAATACTTTGGTCACCTAAGGAGAAGGAAGGACTCCCTGGAGAAGAGCCTCATGCTGGGAATGATGGAGGGCAAAAGAAGAAGGGGACATAGAGAATGAGGTGGCTGGATGGAGTCACCGAAGCAGTGTGAGCTTAAATGGACTCCAGAGGATGGTAGAGGACAGGAAGGCCTGGAGGAACATTGTCCATGGGGTCACGATGGGTTGGACACGACTTTGCAACTAACAACAACTCCCTTGGGCAAGACTTTCTCAGCTGTGTCTTGAGAGCCAATGAAGATTGCAAGTCTGCTTGATGGAAGTCACTTTGGAACCCCTTTGATTGGCTTGTTGCTCTTTATGTTTTGCATAAATTGACAACCCCCCCCCCCCAAAGGTACTTTTTCCAAAAGGCAGTTGGACTTCCTTTGCTTTTGCTTGAAGACGTTTTGCTTCTCATCTAAGAAGCCTCTTTAGTTCTTCTTAGAACTGAGGAAGCTTCTAGGATGAGAAGCGAAGCATCTTCCAGCAAAAGCAAAGGAAGTTCAGCTGCCTTTTGGAAAAAGCACATGTTGGGCAACCATGACCTAGATGATTGAGAATCTCCATTGACATAAATTGACGTCTCAGAAAGACATATAGCTGAGACTTTGTATTATAAAACGATGCAATCCAGAGGTCTTTAAACTTGGCAAAGCTGGTTGGAGAATTCTGGGAGTTGAAGTCCACGAATTGCCAAGTTTAAAGAGGTCTGATTTAATCTTATTTAATCTAGATTAACCTAAATCAAATTTTTCCTTTCTATATTTTTAAAATGTCTTCTTAAAGAAACAGCTGGTCAATGAACTCTCTTTCCCCCTCCAAGGGTCTCCTCCATCACTCCCCCTCCTTTACTTCCTCTCTTACCGCTTCAGGTGTCGAAGGATCCTATCTCCATCATTTCTGAGAACCAGAGTCCATAGTTATTTATTCATCCTATGTAATCCAAGGCCCAATAAACAAACAGACCAGGAAAGAGGCAAATAATTGGAAAAGAGAAGGGGAGAGGGAGGGGAAGAGAGAAAGAAGATTTACAAGGCCAGAGAGGGAAGGAGGGAAACTTGATTTTAGAGTTCTGTACAAGTCAAACCATTCCAGCTCCTCTTCTGTATTCATCTTTGACACACTCTTCTACTTTATGCTTCCCTCTCCATATTCGACTCAGTTCCTTGAGCAGCTGAAGTTATCAGCCCTGGTCTCCATAAGCCCCCGATGACCACCAAATGGTAGCTGAAGAGCGGCAGAAAACTTTCTCTGTGTCCCCTCATGGCCTTTGGGATCTGGCTCATGTTATCTTTTTGCCAAACATTGTTTTCCAACAGAACTCTTGAATCGAGCAGCAGGGAAGCTGGAATAACGACCCTCTGAGTCCAACTTCACCTTAGCTGAAGGTCTCCAGGTAAGAAGAAGGGATGGAGAAGGAACCAGAGGCAGGGAAGGGCGAGGGGAGGGGAAGGATTTTGCTGCCCAGAAAGAAAATTTCTTAAGATTTTGCTGAATCTCTGGCCACATAGGAAAGACTTTGAAGGGAGGGTGGGGGCAGAGCAGTTCCTGCCAAGAATTGTCCGGGTGGGCTCGCTCCCTTCCTCAGCCCTGGGGCTGCCTGACTCCTTGAGCAACCCAAGGACAAGAGAGTCGCCCCTTACCCGGCTTTCCAGATCTCCCCGAGGGGCTCGTTTCATAGGATTCCCCCCTGACTCAAGGGGCAGCGGTTCGGGCACTGGGCTTGGCCGGCTTTTGCAAAGGGATCCTGCTGCTGCTCCAGGGCTTGCGGCCCAAAGGAGCCGCCAGGCGCGAAGGATGCGCGGCCAGGCCCGGCGCTCTCCAGCGCGCAGGCTAGAGCCCAGCTGGGGCTGCGCGCAAGGCGGGGCGGGCGGGCGAAGGATCCGGGCGGGCCCCTTCCTGGCGGCCGGCGGGCGGGCGGGCGGAGCAGCGCAGCTCGAGCCTCCGCTATGCCGCCGCCTTCCTCTCCCGAAAGCGCCTCGCCGCCCTGTCGTCGGTTCCAACCGGTTTGGACCAGCTGCCAGCCAACCGGCGGCTCCTCGGCTGCAGCCAAGCGGCAGGAAGGGAGCCCCGCGGACACTCGCCAGCCAGGCTCCCCGAGGCCGGTGGGCTGGGCCAGACAGGGCGCCTCGAGCAGGTAAAGAGAAGGGGAGAGAGAAGCCGAGGGAGGGAGGGGAGGGCAGGGGGCGAGCCAGCCTGCCTGCCTGCCTGCTACTCGCTTTCTGCCGCCGGGAGAAGCCGAGGCAGCCGAAGAGGGATGGAGAGCCGGGTGCAGCTTTTCCGCGGACTCTGAGTTGCAAAGAGACGCTGGCGGCTGCCGGGGAAGAGGGCTCGCCGTTTAACGGGCCAGAGGGAGGGAGGGAGGCGGGCGCGTTCCCGGCTTGGTACGTGCGGACCGTGGCCGCCAGGCAGGGGAGTGTGGGCTTTGTAGTCCGAGGCCTTGCCCGGAGGAGGTAAGGCTGCCTTGACAGCAGCTGCAGGGCTGCAGGGAGGCTGGCTGCTGAGTAAAGGCGCTTCAGGTGGGGGCCCTGGAGGGAGTTGATGTGTGTCTGTGTGTGTGTGTGTGAAAGCCTAAAGCTTGGTCTTGGGGGCGTCCCAACTCTGGAGAAGGCGCTTCTTCTCCCCCCTCCTAAGCTGCTTTCCTACCCGCACTGGCTGCCTCTTCGCCCATCATCCTGGGCAATGGAAGAGGCTCTCTCGGCCCCTCTCTCCCTCCGCTCCTGGCGGGTGACGGGAAGACCTTGCGGGTCTCACCTGTCCTCGGTGTACCTGCTTCACTGGCGGCCATGCGGAGAGTTCCCGCTGGAAGAAGACGCCAGATCCCACCTCTGGGTTGCTGTCCTGGAGCTCGGGCGGCATGTGACACCGGCCCCTCCTTGTGGTTTGGGGAGCCTGTTTTGTGGTTTCACACTCCAGTGTGAACACATCCACAGGGCCCGTCACGAGGGAGATTTCCCTACTGCTTCTGGCAGCCTGCGGTTCGGTGCAGAAATCGCGGAGCAAAGCGATAATCTCCCAGCAGCTTTTGGAGGACTGGGTGGAGGGGTTTATGTGTTTAAGGTGTATCCTTTCTCCTCCTCGGTTTAGGTGCTGGAATACTTTCAGTAGAAACAACCCCCTCCCCTCTAACCCCCCCAGGAGTAAACCAACAAGCAAAAGCATGAGGCCAATTAATTGGGTTTAGCATCAGGGGAGGCTGGTGAAAATCAAGAGTAAAAGTCCACCTTTCCATGGATTTGAGCATCTTTCAAGGACCCTGCCTTGAAAAGTGAGGATCCCCCCAATCCCGGTGGGTCATATCAGAGGGGGGAGGGGCAAGCAGGGTTTTATTGTGGAGGGCAAACATCCGTAGAACAAGAGATCAAAAAGTTTGAATGTCAGTTTCCAAGCTTCTTTTTTTTATTGAAAATTTTAGAAAATTTTTTTTACAAGTGTTTACCTCCCCCCCTGCCCTCCCCACATGAACCCCCCCAACCTTCCCCCCCCCACAACTTCCCAAAACCAATACAAGGTATAAATCTTTAACAAAAATGTTCTAAAATAAACTTTAAAAAAGTTAGTATCTTTCATTTGAGCTTTAACTCCTCTTTGCTAGGCTAACTCTAAACAGGTTATATCATTCCTTGTTTCTTCATCATAAACTATCTGGAATTTCTTAGTCACATATTTATTTTGAGTATAGTCAATCCATCTTCTCCACTCCAGTTTATATCTCTCATTTGAGTGGTCCTTGAGATATGCTGATATTTTAGCCATCTCTGCTAGGTTTGTTACTTTTAATGTCCATTCTTGAATAGTAGGCAAATCTTCCTTCTTCCATAGTGGCTCATAATTATACTTATATAGTTTCCCATTTGAGTTTCCAAGCATCTTAAAGACTCAAACGGGACAAAGTTTGTAAGTTTGACGTATAGGATATCTATTGCAAAAAGTGACATTCTTACAGTTACCAAAAGTTTGAAGGGGGCTATACGTATCAGGTGTAGAATGCTCTTTTTTATTATTATCTTGGCAGCAGTCTTGGGGGGGGGGGGAGAGAGAAGAAAGAGAAGAAGAAAAGGGAAAAGAAAGACAAAGTCTTAGGACACAAACATTGTACTGAAGAAATGTTGGATGAGAAGGAATTCCACTGATGCGCTGAATGAACATAAGCCTGAATGAGAGCTTGAATAGATAATTAGTCAGGTAGCATCAAGTGGGGTGGGAAATGTTTACCCAGAGGAGGGAGGGCCTGCAGTGCTCCTGTCCTGAAAACAAATTCTTTGCCTTCTCTCCACCTCTGTCTACGCACAAACAAAATGTTCCATCAGTTAAGAAAGAAGCCGTCTTGAGGACACAAGGAAGCAGAGGGCTCAGAGCCTTAAATCTGCAACATAAACATTTACAAATGGTGTTACCTAATCTGGCAACAAAACAACTGCAGGAAACAAAAAAACTTGGACAACCAAGAGCACAGCCGTTCAATCCTGAGTCACATCTACTCTCTATATGACTGGAGATGGTAGCTGTTGTGTTCATCTGCATGTGAGATGAAGTGGACTGGGGTGGGCATTTGTACCTTCACCGTCAGGAGAGAAGCTGTTTGGGCAATTCTGGGCCAAGACCTTTCAGTGGAACAACTCGAACAGAAAGTGGGCCAGAATATAGGGTGGGGAGGCTACTCCTGTACTTTACGTCCTTTCCCACCTGTGTGGAGGGAAGGAGAAAAACATTCTGACTTGGTGATGTGTCCTAGCGTGTTCCTCTCTGCTTTAGCTAATTGGAGCCAAAATAGTATTTTAGCATTTTTACTTTCTTCATGCTGAATGTCATACATCAGGGGTGTTACACCCAATTTCATTGAGGGCCACATCAGGGTTGTGTTTGACCTTAAAGGCCAGAGTGGATGTGGCCAGCTCAACATAACTCCTGTCGGGGACAGCCGGGGTGACCCAAATGCTAAGCCAGTGAAAACGGGCTCCTGAGCTCCATTTTCGCTGGCAGAGGGTTGCAGGAGGCTGTGGCAGCCGAAAACAGAGCTTGGGCGCCAGTTTTTGCTGGCAGAAGCACTGTGAGCTGGTCCTTCGCTGTTTCCAGAATGGCTCCATGGGCCAGATCTAAGTACCCCATGGGCCAGATCTGGATCCCAGGCCTTAAGTTTGACACCCCTGTCATACACGTTCAAGGAGAGCTCCTTTTCCTTCCAATTACGGTCTCAATAGCCCAGTATAATGCACAGCTGCAGTGGTGGGAGGGACATTTTCCCCCAGGGCTGAGGAGGTGTAGGAGAACAGCCTTATCAAATATGCATCACCTCTCTGGAAAGAAGCACTCAGGTAAAGCAGGTTATTGAGGTAGAGAGGATATTTTAGAAGGCCCTTGCTTGGATTGCTGAAAATCAGAGAGTTGAGTGTTTTGATGGGGACATTAATGGTTGCTGTAAGGACAGGAGTGGCGGGACGACTTCAAGATTAACTTCCTTTCAAGTTAATTTAGACAGTAATCCAAAGTCCTTCTCCAGGAGTGTACTGTATTTTTCAGACTATATGATGCACCGGAGTCTAAGACGCATCATGACATTGAACAGATAAATTTTTTAAAAAAGTTTTTGCACTCTACTGTCCTCCCAAACCCTCTGCATGCCTCATTTTTTGCAAAAAATAAAAAGGCATGCAGAAGCTTTGGGAGGCTTGTAGAGTGCTCCTGGAGGCTGGGGGGGGGGCAAAAACGGCCCTTTTTTGCTCTTTTTTGCCTTCCCCCACCCTCAGGAGCACTTTGCAAGCCTCCCAAACCCTCTGCACATCCATTTTTGCAAGGGAGGGTTTCAGGAGGCCAAAAATGCTGTATTCAGTGTATAAGACACACCCAGATTTTCACCCTCTTTTTTGAGGGAAAAGGGTGCGTTTTATACTCCAAAAATATGGTATTTCATTCGCCAAATGGGACAGTGAAGACTGGGCACCCAGCTCCCTTAAGGAGCAAGCAGCTCAGATGTCTTACACATTTCATGAATTTGATTCGTCCCCTAGAAGGTCTGTTAATTTCTAGTTATCCGCCTCATGAAGGCCAGGATCTGAGAGTGCAGAAGGGCAAGTTCTCTAGGCAACAAGACTTGGCAAAAACTGCAGGATCAGAAGGGCAAAGTCTTCTTAGATGTGACCCGCCTCAGTGCCGACGCACATCCCTGAGTCAAAACTAGCTGCAGAAATACCCAAGAGCTTCACGTCTTCTGTTTTCTAGTCGCAGCATTTCACAAAGAAAGGGATAGGACCAGTGGTGGGTTCCAGATCCTGTTGTAACTGGTACAGTGCCCACCACATGAACGCGCATAGTGCACGCATGTATCCTTACCTCTTGCGATGCCCCTGCGAGCCTCTGTGACGCTCCAGCTGCTCGGTGGAACGTCGCGCAGGGGCCGTGTGCTCTGTGCACATGCGCAGAAGCGCCAAAGAGCTCAAATACAGGTAAGGAGCTTGGGCAGGCGGGTGGGCTCTCCCGAGCAGCATACTGGAAAGGCACAGGTACGCCTGTACTGGGGCATACTGCCTGCAACCCACCATTAAATAGAACCCTCCCCTTGGGCTAAGTGGTGGACAAGGAGTAGATGGTGGCAAGCAAGATTCTTGCCCTGTTCCCAGAGATGCAGCTCCGAAGGGCCACTTTTCTCCTGCAAAAAAAAGCCTGATCTACAAAGTGGTGTTCTGTCCCAAGCCTCTACAATATATACGGATGCAGACTTGGCTGTCTGCCACAACTAAGGAGGGAGATAAGCAACCCTTTGGCTGGGAGCCCAGAAAGCTATCTCTATGAAACAAAGCTTGGACTCACGAAATTCTCCCAATCTTTCTCTACGAATGGATCAGTAAATTGTTGTTTCCTGCAAAATTCCCCTCCCATCGCCCCACCTATAAGCTCTCCGGGAGGGGCCAATCAGTAACCACCTGTTCCTATTTCCTTCTGTGACCCTTTTTCCAAAGCTGCTCCCTCCTCCTCGCAGCCCTACGCATACATACGTCAGGGACAGCCTCCCTCTGTTCTTCTTTACTGTTCCCTGACTCAGACGCCACCTGGTGGCCAACAGGCCTCTCTAGTCCCTGCTCTGACTCTGAACACCCCTCAGAGCCTTCTTCAGCCTCCAGGGCAGTCCCATAGTGTTCATTACTGTCAGACTCCACCAACAGCTTAGCCGGCCACTGATGTTCTAGATGTTCAGATCTTCACACTGGCAGCCAAGGAGGGGAGCTGTCCAGGCCCCAAAGCCATGTCTATGGTGATCATAGAAGTGTTCACTTCAGTGATACAGAGAATCCTAAAACATAACATGGTGAGTCCATATTCAGTACAAAATCTTCACATTGCTGCTATTTTATGTGGTCCGTTATGTCCATGTAACATATTTATGGAACAAAGAAGCAGGTACGGTGGTACTGTGGTACTCAAATGCGTTGAAACTCATCAAATTTGGTACTCAATGCATTATGACACAAAAATGTTGTACCAGTATTCGTCCTTTGTTTAGTACTCAATGCATTTGCTCAGCAACCTGCATGGAAGCTGCCAAGGCCAGGTGGCCCCACAGCTTCTGGATCATTGAAGAAGAGAGAGAAGAAGGCAGTTTTGTGGCATCACCTTTAGGACTGTTCCAATTGGCTGCTTGTCCAGAGGATCACAAAAACCACATACCATAGTCCAGCCAGTGACTGTGAGAGAAAACATCTGGGCTGAATGCAGCTTTTGAGAGCCGTTGGGTGTCAACCAGGAATTGCTGGCCATTTGCCTGGGCACAGGTTCCCAAGGTCTTGTGCATCACCCACCCCCTCTTCTCATCCTTGAGCTCAGCTTCCTGATGGCCTTCAGTACATGCCCAGCATTGGGTCAGCTGTCTCACCCCATTTGTTTGCCTTTCTCTCTGCAGGGCTCGTGATCCCGCTGGAAAATGGTGTTCCAGAAATCACCCGACGGTGGGTGGGGCTGGGTGATCGTCCTCAGCTCCTTCTTCACACAGTTCTTGTGCTATGGGTCACCCTTGGCGGTTGGGGTGCTCTACATGGAATGGCTGGACCTCTTTGGAGAAGGGAAAGGAAAGACAGCCTGGGTCGGATCCCTGGCCAGTGGAGTGGGGCTCCTTGCAAGTAAGTCCACTTTGCAAGAAAGAAAGGAAAAATATCTAACCCTTATGTTTATTTAGAAGACCTTGGCTTTAAAGAAATAAAACCCCACTGAAAAGAGGACTGACATTTCCTTCAGTGGGAAGATCAATTCCAGCAATGGCCTTTCATTGCCAAATGATGTATAGTAGCGGCCAAAATTGTGGAAACCTTTTGGGGAAAGTGTATTTTCTAAAACTAGCTATTCACTGGGTTTTATTGCTGGGTCACTTCTGATTAACAAGTTTCTTTAGTCAGCTCCATAGATTATCAATTGGGTTAAGGTCTGAGCTATATTCCCAGGTCATTCTAGCAATGATTATCTTGAAACTCCCCCCCCCCAAAGTGGTGTTATTAGCCATCAAACCTCAAAAATACACTTTTCCCAAAAGGTTTCCACAATTTTGGCCATTATTGTACAGCTGCAAACCAGTAACCTTTATTGCAAGGAATGTAAGAATAATCACCTAGTTGCCATCAGTCAAATCTCTTCAGATAATCTACTCAAGTCATTGCCGTTATACTCAGTACGAGAAAACATGGTGGCAATGATTTCTGTGGGAAGTTGCTTTCCATTTCAGTTTAGCAGGCAGTTAAAAGTAGGACAAATGTTGTGGTTTTCGCTTTGTGAGAGCCACGCAATATCTGAAGCACTGATGACTAACAATTTGCAGCCCCTTTCTTGCAGTTAGGATTGAAATACAAATATATATATATATTTCCATTCTAATCATAGAAACAGCTACTGTATCTTGGCAAGCCTCCAACTTTTCGTATTAGATGATGTGAGAAATAGGGAGTCTCCAGGACTGCAATATTTGCACACACAGCATCTTTAGTGTAGGGAAAATTGAAGGCCAGAATTTCACAAATTAGATAGTTCAGTTCTGTGTATTCACCACAAGAGGAATAAATTACACTAATTTCAAAAAGAGTTAAACTGGAAGTTGCCATTTGCAGAGTTAGGTTTTTATAAGTTGTTGACTCTTTAGTATGTCTGCAGTTAACCTGATTCAATTCAGTGGAAGGACAAAGAGCTATAAAATGTAAAAATATCCATCATGGCCCATAAATAAAGAATCTGTTTTTACCTCCAAAATTGTCCTCTGAAATTCTGCAGCTCTGACATTTGTAAGGGAATTGTGGAGTCCAGGGATTAATATGGGATTTTTGTTTTCTGTTTCTTTTAAATATTACTTTAATTATTGTAAACTACTTTGCCTTTTTTGTTTTATAAAAAAAATGGTAGTGATGGTGATAATAATGTATTTATTTAACCCTAGCTTAAATTCATGTGTGAGAAGCAATGAAGGAAAATGCTTTTAAAACTTTGCAATGTAAAAAATAGAGATATGCAGATGCAGATTGCAGGAGAAGAAGCAATAATTGGTTCTCTGTTTGTGATAGTAATAAGAGATTGAATAAATGATCTGGCAGAACTGCATCTATATGCAAATTTCCTTAATGCAGGGCAGGGCTGATAAGAGGTGATTTTTGACAGCGCCCATTGGAGGCAATAATAACTTCTCTAAAATAATGATTTTGACCTTGGTGGATTTTGTAAGGGTACCACAATGACTTTGCATACTTTAAAGATGTTAAAAATACAAAGGCTTTTTGGATAGCAGTGTGAGTTACAGCAAAGGAGATGTGGTCACTGGCCCTTCTCTAACTGCTTTGTGGTAAAAATAGATTTAAAAGTGGAAACACAAATGCAGGTTTGTGTAGGTTTAGCAGGCCTTGCAAAATGAAGTCCAAGCAATGAAGAATAGAAAAGCAAGAAGAACAGGTGGGGGAGAGGAAGAAGAAGAGAGTGAGGAATGGAAATACAGTAGTGGCCAAAAATTATGGAAACCTTTGGGGAAAAGTGTATTTTTGAGATTTGATGGCTAATAATACCACTTTTGGGGGGAGTTTCAAGATAATCATATTCCACTGCTGGAATGACCTGGGAATAGCCCAGACCTTAATGCAATTGAAAATCTATGGTGCCGACTAAAGAAACTTGTTAGTCAGAAGCGACCCAGCAATAAAACCCAGTTAATAGAAGCAATCATTCGATCTTGGTTTTACATTATAACAGCTGCAGAACTGAAAGACTTGGTTCGCTTCATGGGAAGACATTGTAAGGCTGTAATTCATGATAAAGGGTACCCAGCTAAGTATTAACTGACGTGATAATTTTTGTGTATCTCATTTTTTCTATGGTAATAATTTTTGTATATCTCATTTCATTTTTTTCTTTATAACTGCTATTCTAATTGCACATCCTTCATAAAAGTTATTGCATTACATTCCAGATTAAATTATCTTTCCATTGATATATAACTTTATGGTACTACTAAAAAAAAAGTGGTGTTATTAGCTAGTTTTAGAAAATACACTTTTCTCAAAAGGTTTCCACAATTTTGGCCACTACTATAGACCATTCCCCAGGAGTGACAGAGAGGAGTGTGAATCTCAAAAGAAAACCAGCCTTTGTTGCTTGTAAAATGCTGAGAGAGGAAGGAAGCTGCTTCCACTCAACAGAATAACTGAATAACAGAGTTGTAAGGGACCATAAAGATCTTCTAGTCCAACCCCCTGCTCAAGCAGGAAACCTTGCACCATTTCAGACAACTGGTGGTCCAATCTCTTCTTAAAGGCCTCCATTGTTGGAGCACACAGAGCTTCTGGAGGCAAGCCGTTCCACTGGTTCATTGTTTTCACTGCCAGGAAATTTCTCCTTAGTTCTAGGCTGCTTCTCTCCTTGATTAGTTTCTATCTGTTGCTTCTTGTTCTGCCTTCATATTCTTTGGTGAACTTGGTAGAGAAAGGCTGGAAACTGGGGATGTAAGTTTCCCAAGAGATGCTTTCCCTGGGAAGGTCATGAGGCGCCTAGAGCAAGGTTTCCCAACCTTGGCAACTTTCAGTTATAGGGACTTCAACTCCCAGTAATGAACCCCTCTGAGTCTCAGGTTTAGGACCAAGGGCAGAAGGGGTGGATGAAGGCACTCCATTTTTAGCAAGGGCAAGTTCTTCCTTGGAGCTCCCCTGGTGTTGCAGTTGTAGGGCTGCCTCTGCCTCATGGTGCATGGACATCACATCACCTTCATTCCTGGACAAATTGGCTTTGCAGGTTTGGAAAACCTGAAGACACTTGCAATGCCTGTTCCCCAAAATCAGCAGACATGGACAGCATTGCTTGAAACCCCCAGAGGATTACGGTTAGGGTTAGGGTGGTGCTCCTGCCCACCTCATTCAGTGTCCTGCCCCACCTGACTTCCCTGCTGCAAAATCCTGTAGCGGGAAATCCTAATCCGTGGTGGACAGAGCAAAACCATGAACAATTCTAGGTGTTTGCCTTGGTAAGAGCGGTGAAGCTTATCTAGCCCTCGGCTCTTGGTGCCAAGTCATGAAAAGGCACAAAAACGCAAAGGCCTACTTAGTGGCTCTCTATGTTACAGATTACCTTCAGTCTCGAGTTTGTTTAAATTAAAATGGTATGCCAGGCTGAAAACTGAAACTTCTAGTAGGCTTAAAACTGGTCACTGGTTCCCACATCTCACTTTTAGTCTACCCCTCCCTTCAGTTCTCCATTGAGTTTCCTTGAAAGTCTCACTTTACCTCCTTATTTCTGTTTCAGTCAATTCTGGCTGTTTTAACTAGAGGTGAAATTCATTTTTTTTAAACTACCGGTTCTGTGGGTGTGGCTTGGTGGCTGTGGCAGGAAAAGGATACTGCAAAATCTCCATTCCCTCCCCACTCCAGGGGGAAGGATACTGCAAAATCCCCATTCCCTCTCCATTCCTAGGGGAAGTATATTTCAAAATTCCCATTCCCTCCACACTCCAAGAGAAAGATACTATAAAATCTCCATCCCCTCCCCACTCCTGGGAGAAGGATACTGCAAAATCCCCATTCCCTCCCCTCTCTGGGGCCAACCAGAGGTGGTATTTGCCGGTTTTCTGAATTAGTCAAAATTTCTGCTACCGGTTCTCCAGAACCTGCTGAATTTCACCCCTGGTTTTAACTATTGCAAAGTGGTGGAGAAGGATAACAAGAATAGAGATACCACAAATCTATGGAGGAAGGGGAGCGGTTGGAAGGAAAGGAATTATTGCCCTTTCCCCTCCAGAAATTGCTGCAGAGTTGCAAATTAAGCATGCCCATCTCCTCATATGGTTTGGTTCAGTTTAAGAAGCCTACAGTCCTCTGAATCGAAAATCAACCTTATGGTCCTCAGTTAGACTGATCCCTGTGCAGGCACACCGGACATTGGATGGTGCACACAGGAGTTTATCTAAACACTTGATGGGGAAAAAAGATGGCTTTGTACCTGCTGATAGGCAGAGAGTGGGAGAAACCAGCTGCTGCTGCTGTATAAATCGTGCAATGAGTTTATTGGTTGAGTCCATAGATGACATTATACATACACAATCACCTGAGCATTAGCCAGGTAACTGCCTTTAGGGCAACATCCTTGCTGACCTGTGGCAAAGAGTGGAGAGGGTTTGGCATGGTGCCACTCCACCCCAACTCCAATGTGGTTCTCAGAGGCTTAGTTGGTGGGAGAAGATCCCTGGTGTAAAAATGATGAAATAAGCATTAAAATACCTTGAGCCTGTGGATTTAAGAGCGTTCAACCGATCTCTTGATCGACTCCTTTTAATCATTCAGAATAAGATTGTTCCTGTGTTTTTCTCTCCCCTCCCCCACCCCAATTGTCCCCCATGAAGGTCCCCTCTGCAGCACCTGTGTCTCCGCTTTTGGCGCACGGCCAGTCACCATCTTCAGTAGCTTTATGGTTGCAGGAGGCCTGATGATCAGCAGTTTTGCTCCCAATATCTACTTTCTCTTTTGTTCCTATGGAATTGTTGTTGGTAAGAAAATTCACAAGGTCCTCTTTGGCCCCATCAGACAGCAAGAGAATCAAACACTCAGGAGTTAAAGGCATCTTCTAGAAGGGGAACTTTCAACCTGGACCCTAATCTTCCCTTGTGGGAGGCTGATTGCCCAAGAGACTTGTGGAGGGAGCCAGAATTTGCCTGATATTGTGGGGAATGGTGCAGGTGTTTGGGGTCCCCTCCAGAATGGTTCCCTGCGTCCTTTCATTGAACATTAATCACATTAGTCAAGAGTGCTGGGGCACTAATTCAGTGGTGGGTTCTGGCTGGTATGGCCTGGTACGGCTTATACCGGTAGTAGTCGGGAGCAGCGCCCACCGTACCGGTACGGTAGCTCATTTGGTGCCCCTGCCTGCCCATGTTCCATACCTGTTTTGGAAGCAACCAGGCCAATCGCACACACACACACAGTTTGTGGTGCCTGCGCGACCTCCAATGAGCAGCTGGGTATCACAGGGGCAGTGGAGTGCGCATGCGTGCGCAGTGCATGTCAGGCGTGTGCATGAACAGACCACAAGCAGCATACCAGTAAGCAACGGTCAGAGCAACCCACCACTGCACTAATTATATGCCATAAACTTTTCTATGCCTTTAGGACTTGGATGTGGCTTATTGTACACAGCCACCGTCACAATCACATGCCAATACTTTGACAAACGTAGAGGCCTCGCCCTCGGTCTCATTTCCACAGGTAGGTTCTTTGAGCTGATGTAAATCTCTGGGTAGAATGACCTTATGCCACAGTTCGGTTGACTGGGATTATATCATCCAAATGCCAAAAGTTTGTCTGCGTTTATCATGGTTAAACATGACTTCTGATGGGTTTCAGGTTATTCCTCCACTTCCATAATTTTATCATGAAGACGTTGCTGGTCCTTTGGATGAGCTAGATTTTGATAGGATAATTTAAAGAGTAAAAACATCTACAAAACCCTCACATCCTGGACATAAATTGTTTCAAGTTCTACTCTTAAAATGACACTATAGGGCACTGCACACCAGAACAACTAGACACAAGGACAGTTTTTTCCCAAATGCCATCACTCTGCTAAACAACTAATTCCCTCAACACTGTCAAATTATTTACCAAGAATGTATTACTATTATTCTTCTCTTCCTTCCTAATATCTATCTCTTCCCACTTATGACTATAATCATGTTGCTTGTATCTTTCAATTTATATTGTTTTATTTGTTTACTGGTACGATTTGATAGCTTATTAGTAACCTTGACTATCACTAAGTGTTGTATCATATGATTCTTGATGAATGTATTTTATTCTCCTTATGTACAGTAAGAGCATATGCACCAAACACAAATTCCTTGTGTGTCCAATCACACTTGGCCAATAAAGGATTCCTATTCTATTCTAAAAAGAGAGAAAAAGAAAGAGAAAGAGAGAGAGAGGGAGGGAGGGAGGGAGAGGGAGAGGGAGAGGGAGGGAGAGGGAGAGGGAGAGGGAGAGGGAGAGGGAGAGGGAGAGGGAGAGGGAGAGGGAGAGAGAGAATATATTAATGGGCTCAACCAGGAATGGGCAATCTGGTTCAGTCCTTTCTTTCTTCCAGCCTCTGTGGAAACACCAATTTTGAAAACCAAAACTGTTGGTTTTGCTCTAGAAACCTTTTGATGTTCTTGCTCTGCTCTGCAGCTTTTTACATTATTTTTACATGATTTATTTACACTGGCAGCCAAGCCCATCAGACGGTGATCTGGATCTACTGACATGCTCTTCTCTTCTTCCAGGGTCAAGCGTTGGCCTTTTCATCTATGCTGCCTTACAGAAAGAGCTGATTGAACTCTATGGGTTGGATGGCTGCCTACTGATCACTGGCGCACTCTCTCTAAACATCCTAGCCTGTGGCAGCCTGATGAGGCCTCTGCCGGTCTCTGTCCAGAAGCCCGATCTGGAGAAGGTTCCAGATCAATACCTCATTTATAACAGAAGAGAGAAGCCCACTCACGAAGAACACATCACCATACCTGAAAAGGCCCAGAGTGAGGAGAAAGGGGAGAATCAGGTGCCGGTGAGCAACCCCCAAGCGAACGGACTCCCAGTTCACAGCCAGCTGCTTTTGGCCTCCCCGAGGGAGGCAGACAGCTACCCAAAGAAAGTTGCAGAGCAAACCTACCTGTGCAAGCAACTGGCTAAGCAGAAATGGGGCCTATATTTAAAGTACTGGGAGGACACTCTAAGTCTTTTCAAAAACAAAGTCTTTTCCGCCCTCTTCATTGCCATCTTCCTCTTTGACGTTGGCGGCTTCCCTCCTTCCTTGCTCATGGAGGATGTGGCAAGGAGCTCAAAGATAATTGAGGGGGACTGCGCCATCCCACTGATCTCCATCATCGGCATCATGACTGCTGTGGGGAAGCTAGCCCTGGGTGTCCTGGCAGATGTAGACTGGATCAATGCTTTGTATCTCTACATCCTGACGTTGATCTTGACGGCGGCGGCCCTGGTCTTAATCCCTTTCGCCCAAAGCTACAGTGCTCTGGCCACGCTTTCAGGGGTTTTAGGGTTCCTGGCGGGAAACTGGTCGATTTTCCCTTATGTCACAACCCAGATGGTGGGGATTGAGAAACTGACCCACGCCTATGGCATACTGATGTTTTTCGCTGGGCTTGGAAACAGCCTTGGACCCCCAGTTGTAGGTAAGTAGGCATTTCAGCCAGATGCCATTCCTTCTTTTCAAAAATGGCCTCCATCTACAGAACCTGCTAGTGTCAGGGTTCCAAATAGCATCCAAAATAAAATCAGAATCTGAGGCAAAGGATTCCTCAAAGTTCCATTTTATTAAAAGAGCCATGTTGGCACATCTGGGAAAACCCGAATCTGAAAGTTTCCTGGTTTTCTCCACTCAGTTGAAAGTTCGAGATCAACTGATCCCCCACACCCACAAATTCATCACATGGCCCAATCTTCCACTGCCACAAAGACAGATTCCTCTCATACAGTTCCGGCCAGGTGTAGAGACAAAGATGACCTTGAGTTTCTAAGGAGAATGTTATTATGGCTAATACCACCCAACTCCGTATAATCCCATTTCCCCACAATAGAAAGTAGACAGTAGAATGTGTGACAGGCCTGAAGTCCAAAAGAAAAGATAGCTTGCAGGTATGACAGCTAGTGGAGATGTAGCATTATTCAATTACATTGGAAAAACAGAGCGGTATATTCTCAGTATCCTTAAAAACTCGTGTCCTTGTTTGTTCTCCATACAGTAATCCTTTCCTCTGTGATACAACAGCTGGAAAGATAGCGCCATTGGTTGCAATTGTGGCTTGTCTGTTCTGACCTAGGACTCCCAAGATCATGAAGCAGACTCTTCATCCCGATAAAACCTCTTTTATTTAGTTTAAAGTGAATTCCTCTCCAGCAAAGTCCCAGCCAAGAGTCTTTCAAGAGATTTCACAACTACAGACCTTTATCTGGCTTGGAGAGTTGCCAAGCCGATATCTTACAAACGCCAAGCTGTAGCAGTAATTACTTGGCAAGAAGTCAGGAACAGATCTGAATTGAACTAGTGGTCTCCTGCAAACTCCCCTCCCCTTTCACTCCTCTTTATTCCCTATGGGAGGGGCCATTCACCATCCATCTGTGCCTTTACTCCCAAGTCAGCTGTTGTTCCTTAACTGTTCCCTTCTCCTGACAGCTCTGCGCATGCACACACTGGGAACAGGCTCCAGCTGTTCTTCTGCCCCACTGATCTCCAACTCTGAAGGCAGCTGATAACTGTCAGACGGCCCTGGCCCCCTCTCTGCCTTCGATGCAGAGCCCTCATCAGAGCCTTCCCCAGACTCCAGGACTGGCCCATCTTCCTCCCCAACCTCCTTGCTGTCTGAGTCTGCCACCAGCTCCACTGGCTGCTGGAGGGCCATAACATTGTCAGTGGCTCAGTTTCAAAGTGCTGGCACCCTTGATTGGCAGCTTCCTGAGCAATCATGCTCTGGTATGACATTTTTATGGAAGAGGAGATCTTCTTTAATGGCTGTGAGATAAGAGGGCTTGGATCTGTTTTTGGCATCTCTCTCTGTTCTCTTTCAGGTTGGTTTTATGACTGGACTGCCTCTTACGACATGGCTTTCTACTTCAGTGGCCTGTGTGTGCTCTTTGGAGGACTTCTCCTCCTGGTGGCCGTGCTTCCCTGTTGGCGTGGGACGAACCCTACCATCGGACCAAACCCCAAACACTTACTCCTCCACAGCTGCCTCCAGAGTGTACATGGCCGTATGGAATAGTTGCTGCTGTTTTTATACCGATAACTTTTAGTAATTTTTGCATCTATTTATAAAGGTTTTTATGACACTTTTGATACTTCTTTGAAACACTTGGACCTTTGAGCCAAAACACCAAGTCCTGGCTAGTGTGGCTAAGTTCCAACGACACAACGGGGCCTTCTGCTTTGCCATTGCCCATAATTAGCAAAATTCTGCTGGTGCCTAGGAATGACAGTGCCGGATTGCGACTGACGAAGAGACTTTAAAGGTGCAGTGAAGCTCAGCTGTGGAGATGGAGCTTCTCTTGATGAGCTTCCCCCTCCCTGATCAGGAGGCTGAGTGTGCAAGCCGTGGCAAGTGTGCAAAACGGTTGGCTGTAGAACCGGCATATTCAGTCTTCCGAGCGAGGTTCCTCTTCTCACTCACATTGTATTGTACTACAGTTTTGCTAAGTATTTTCTGGTGCAACAAATGTATTTTATATTCGTTTACATGTAATCCTTATACTTAATTTTGGCCAAGTTGGCGCAATGCTTCTTCCCTCTTCAGGAATCTTAATGTTTCTGGATAGGGAGAGGCTGCCTCACTCTGAGTCTCATGAAAGTGACCGAAGACCCTGTTTTCAAAAGATCCCGTGGGTTGCCAAAAGATCCTGTGATCTATGAAGTAAACAGCACGACAAGAATGTAGCATTTAATACCAATGAAGATGCTGGGTGGCAGAAAAAAGTTACTGCATCTTCCGTTTGGAGCTGTTAAAAATTATTCAGTTGAAAACTATAAAATCAAGGAATAAATACAATTTATTAAAGAAACCACCAACCACAGAACTGAAATATTGGTTTTATTTATTTTACAAATTCAAGACAAGATTTATAAAGTTGCAATGTAACAAAACTCCTAGTTAAGAACATAAAAGCTCCATTACATTAGAAGAAGAGGAAAAAAATCCATCTCTAAAGTTTCCAAAGAGTTTAACTCTTGAAATTTTCCATGACTCAGTTTAAATCTGACCAGCTTGTCCCAAAATGGTTCCTTATTTCATTTAACATTAAATAGGCTTCCTAGAGAGAAAAAATGGAAAACCAGGCAGATAAACCAATTAGCTGGTTGAGGAAGTATATACAAATCATTGTCCGGGATGACACAAGGACTCTTGTATTGGGCAGGGGGTTGGACTAGAAGACCTTCAAGGTCCCTTCCAGCTCTGGGATTCTATGGTTCTTTGTAAATAACAGGGTTACTGGCAAGAGGCGTTCAGCTATTGAATCCTCTGTAGAAATAAATGGGGCTTCCATTGTAAGTTGAATGCAGCTTACTCAGTTGCATTTATTTTGATCATACTCATCAAATTAATTCTTACTGCAAGGATAACATGGTGTATAAAAGAACATCTGTCCATATTATGAAGCCTGCAGCCCAAATTCCTCCACCGTCCATCACAGAAGCACTTTTACATGAGTCCTTGCTTGTCTCTGGCCCTTTTCCAGCTGTGCATTCATGTAAATCAAAACTATTTGAGCCCTATTAGAAAGCAACAAAAGGAACTTTCACTCCTGTTAGGTCTTTTGGCTCCTCTCCCCCTGCAGAGCAGCTAATGATCACCTCTGGTTTGTGATCATCTCTATAGGCCTTGAAATGCTGGGAACCACATTGTGGCAGCTCTTGGGGGAAGGGAAGTCTTCTCCATGGAGTACCACACCACCCAGGCAACTGGCTGGGCTTCAGACACAAAGATCAATTTGCTGAGTGTTGAAATTCAATTTTTTTTTACTACTGGTTCTGTGGGTGTGGTTTGGTGGGTGTGGCAGGGGAAGGATACTGCAAAATCCCCATTCCCTCCCCACTCTGGGACTAGCCAGAGATGGTGTTTGCCGGTTCTCTGAACTACTCAAAATTTCCGCTACCGGTTCTCCAGAACCTACAATACAATAGCAGAGTTGGAAGGGATGTTGGAGGTCTTCTAGTTCAACCCCCTGCCTAGGCAGGAAACCCTATACAATTTCAGACAAATGGCTATCCAACATCTTCTTAAAGACTTCCAGTGTTGGAGCATTCACAACTTCTGGAGGCAAGCTGTTCCACTGATTAATTGTTCTCACTGTCAGGAAATTTCTTCTCAGTTCTAAGTTGCTTCTTTCCTTGATTAGTTTCCATCCATTGCTTCTTGCTTTACCCTCAGGTACCTTGGAGAATAGTTTGACTCCCTCTTTTTTGTGCCCCCCCCCCAAGATATTGGAACACTGCTATCATGTCTCCCCTAGTCCTTCTTTTTATTAAACTAGACATACCCAGTTCCTGCAACCATTCTTCATATGTTTTAGTCTCCAGTCCCCTAATCATCTTTGTTGCTCTTCTCTGCACTCTTTCTAGAGTCTCCACATCTTTTCTACATCGTGGTGACCAAAACTCAATGCAATATTCCAAGTGTGGCCTTACCAAGGCATTATAAAGTGGTATTAATACTTCACGTGATCTTGATTCTATCCCTCTGTTTACGCAGCCTAGAATTGTGTTGGCTTTTTTGGCAGCTGCTGCACACTGCTGGCTCATATTTAAATGGTTGTCCACTAGGACTCCAAGATCCCTTTCAGTTATTTCTATTGAACAAGGTACCACCTATAGTCCTATACTGTACCTGTGCATTTCGTTTTTCTTGCCTACATGTAGAACCTTACTCTTTTCACCATTGAATTTCATTTTATTAGATAGTGCCCAATGTTCAAGTTTGTCAAGATCCTTCTGTATCTTAAGCGTATCTTCTCGAGTGTTGGCTGTTCCTGTCAGCTTGGTGTCATCTGCAAATTTGATGAGTTCCCCATTTATTCCCTCATCCAAATCATTGATGAAAATGTTGAAGAGTACTGGGCCTAAAACAGAGCCTTGAGGTACTCCACTGCATACTTCTTTCCATGAAGATGCAGTTCCATTGAGGAATACAGATTGAGTGCGATTGGTCAGCCAGTTACGAATCCATCTGATGGTGATGCTGTCTAACCCACATTCTTCTATTTTATCTGGTAGTAGGTTATGGTCTACCTTATCAAATGCCTTACTGAAGTCCAAGTAAACTATATCGACGACATTCCTCTGGTCCACTAATTTTGTCACTTTGTCAAAGAATGCAATAAGATTAGTCTGGCATGCTCTGTTTTTGACAAACGCATGTTGGCTTTTGGCTATTACTTTGTTTGCTTCTAGGTGTTCGCTAATTCGTTGCTTGATTATCTTTTCCAGAATCTTTCCTGGTATTGAGGCCAGGCTAATAGGTCTGTAGTTTCCTGGATCTGTTTTTTTCCTTTTTTGAAGATGGGAACCACATCAGCTCTTTTCCAGTCCTCTGGCAGTTCCCCGGTGCTCCAGGATCTCTGAAAGATATAGTTCAGTGGTTCTGAGATCTCGTCTGCCAGTTCCTTCAGAACCCTGGGGTATAATCCGTCCGGTCCTGGTGATTTGAACTCGTCTAGGGTAGACAGGTGCTTGCTGGATTTCACCCCCGAATTTGCTCCCTTGTCAGGGCTGAGCCTGCAATCAGCTCCCTGGACTGCCAGCATGAAAATGGGACAAGCCAGGAGCCAACACTGAACTGGCGCATGGGGTGTTTTCAGTTTGCGTGATAGGAAGGAAGGGATGGGTGGGTGGCTAGCAGAAGAGGTTCTTCTTTCTTTCCTTTCTCAAGCCGTGTGCAATCAACACCTTTTGCCCACTGAGTGCTCTGCTCCTGGAGGGGCTTCCTTTACCCATCCATAATGCCTGATAACCAAGCGCAGCCTGTGGTTATGTTATAATTGGTCAGAGACAAGCATCCATTTCCAAAGATGCCCACACAATGCACACAAGGAACTGGCAGTGGTCCAATCCTCATGGCCTCCAAAGTGACTTTTTTTTTCTCCTGCAAAGGACTCAACATCTGATGACTGAGTATTCCCCAAACTCTGAAATTCTTGTTAGGCCCCAAAAGATTTTCTCTGACCCCAACCATTCCCTTCCCCTAGCAAACTACAGATCTAAAAATGTGCATTGCTTCTTCACAGAATGAAGGCTCTGGAAAGATGAAAATGACAATTGAGTCATTTCTGCCTTTCTTATGCACCAGGGCTCCAGTTTGCCACTCCAGTTAATCCTGTCAGGGCCTACTCGGTGTTCTGCTGCCCAGAGAACACATTGCCGGAAGTCATTACTTCCTGGTGTATGTGTGTGTATATGCAGGATGCCATGGTAACATCCTTAGCTTTGACATCCCAGGGAGTTTTTGTCCAAGGGTTCAGTAGCTACAGTGAGTGTCCTAAGCAGGAATCTGGTGCTGCTAAGGACTGCCTTTGTTTGTTTACATTATCACCTGCCACGTCTACCTCCCAAGGATGAATTTCTGCAAAGCCCCAGCCCTGCTGAGCTGCTGAGGAACACCATGGTTGGACTGTGGCCCTTCCCTCCTAAGAGAACTCCTGCTTCAGACTTAACATGGGGACAGGGGCCTCCATTTCCGTCTGTGTAAGTGGAACAAAACTCCTTAGGCTTAACTGGGGGTTTGCAAAAGCACCTTTTGAGTACCGGTAGTTAAGGGCAGAAGGCAGCTGCAAATGATTGATTTATTTCAAGACTTAGGGTTGGCTTTGTCATAGTTCTGCCCGGTTACTATCTGTAAATGTTCTCTCTTTTTTCCATTGTCAATATTTGGTCTTTCATGCTTTGATTTTAAGAATGTTTACTTAGGAATATGGCTTATTTATTTGGGTTTGATTTATTTCAAATAACTACTAAAATGCAATGAGGTTTACTCTATCTGTATCCCTTTTTTCATACTACAGTCAGAAAGTCCAACTCATATTCAGGATCAAAATATAACTTTAATAATGATGAACATTTCAGCTGAATTTACTTTCTTTAATATTTGAGAGATGTTGCATTACAATACAGTTTGTCCTACTTGGACTCCTTTGCAAATTCCCGTGACATCAGTTCAACTGAGATTTGACCTTAAACCCTGGAATTGTCCCTTGAATGTGAATACCAGTTTTTATGTTTCTGTCTCAGCCTTGAGAGGAGAATCTACTGGGTCTGGTCCAGATGCTCTGCTTCATGCAGGAAAGCAATTTCTGCTCACAGAAGGATGCTTGCCAAGCCTGAGAAACAATTAAATGAAGGGAATTAAATGTTTGGATTCTCTTCAACTTAATATTGCTCATCAAAGCAATATTGATTCCAACACAGAATCATGTCCGTAATAACAGAATCATATATACTAACTTTCGTTTCAAAGACTTGGTGCTCAAGAAAGAATTATAGAGGTAAAAAGGGTGGGGTCAAAGTGTTAGAGTAGGAATGGGGACAACCAGGTTCTAGTTCCTCCTCGACCATGGAAGCTCCACCAGGGAACTTTGGCCTGTCATTCTCATTCAATCTACATCCTAGGTCTATTATTCAGGGTCTAAAGTGAATGAGAGCCTCACAAACTCTATAGATATCAAAAACGTCTCTCTCTCTTTCTCTCCCTCCCTCCCTCTCTCCCCCTCCCCTCCCCTTCCCCCTCCCTCCCTCCCTCCCTCCTCTCTCTCTCTCTCTCTCTCTCTCTCTCATGTTTTGTGTGTGTGTGTGTGTGTGTGTGTGTGTGTGTGTGTGTGTGTTCCAGCATAACTCTGGAATGCGTGGAGCAATTTCAACCAAACTTGTTACACAGATGACTTACTGTCTGGAAACAAATACTGTGGGGATAAGACACCCCTAAAACCCCTCGTGTGTGTGTGTGTGTGTGTGTGTGTGTGTGTTCTGTTAAGATACTGCCTGTTGTGCCTTAAAATGTCTTCTACTGTATTGCTGTAAAATATCTTCTACTGTACAGCACAGTAGAGTTGCCATGGTAACCGGTCCACAGTACTCCACAAGGGGGCTCCTTCTGGTAATGGGGAAAATTTAACATTAGAAATTACGTTTGATACAGACATTTCCCCCTATAAATAAATACCCAGGCAATGCCCAGTTATCAGCTAGTCATTTTATAAAAAGGCAGGATTTTAAAAATAGATTCTGAAGACATCCACTCAAAATAAAAGAAACGTATTGTCCAGAGCATCAATTAATACTTTAAGGATTAGTGACATCAGAATAATAGAGTTGAAGGGATCTTCTAGTTCAATCCTTGCTCAAGCAAAATACCCTTTTGGAGAACCGATAGCAGAAATTTTGAGTAATTTGGAGAACCAGCAAAAACTATCTATGGTTGGCCCCAGAGTGGGGTGGGAATGGAGATTTTGCAGTATACTTCCCCCTGCCATGTCCACCAAGCCACACCCATAAAACCAATAGTAAAAAAATGAATTTCACCACTGCCCTATACCTGTGTTGGTGAACATTTTTGTCACAGGGGTGAAACCAGAATGTGCGTGTGCCGGGAACCAGAGGAGCAGCTGCCTACTGCTCATGTGCACACCCGCCAGCTACTCTTCCAGGTTCCAGCATGTGCATGTGCACCAGCCAGCCAGTCTTTGCGTGTGTATGCACACGCTGGAACGTGGAAGAGTAGCAGGCAATGGCGCATGTGCCCAGAAAGAGGGCTCTGTGTGCAACCTCTGGCACGCGTGCCATAGGTTCACCATCACAGCCATATACAATACAATACAATAGCAGAGTTGGAAGGGACCTTGGAGGTCTTCTAGACCAACCCCCTGCCTAGGATACTGCAAAATTCCCATTCCCTTCCCACTCTGGGACTAGCCAGAGATGGTATTTGCCGGTTCTCTGAACTACTCAAAATTTCCACTACCGGTTCTCCAGAACCTACAATACAATAACAGAGTTGGAAGGGATCTTGGAGGTCTTCTAATCCAACCCCCTGCCTAGGCAGGAAACCCTATACTGTTTCAGACAAATGGCTATCCAACATCTTCTTAAAGACTTCCAGTGTTGGAGCATTCACAACTTCTGGAGGCAAGCTGTTCCACTTATTAATTGTTCTCACTGTCAGGAAATTTCTCCTCAGTTCTAAGTTGCTTCTCTCCTTGATTAGTTTCCACCCATTGCTTCTTGTTCTGCCCTCGGGTGCCTTGGAAAATAGTTTGACTCCCTCTTCTTCTTCCCCGAGATATTGGAACACTGCTATCATGTCTCCCATAGTTCTTCTTTTCATTAAACTAGACATACCCAGTTCCTGCAACCATTCTTCATATGTTTTAGTCTCCTGTCCCCTAATCATCTTGGTTGCTCTTCTCTGCACTCTTTCTAGAGTCTCCACATCTTTTTTACATTGTGGCGACCAAAACTGAATTCAGTATTCCAAGTGTTGCCTTACCAAGGCCTTATAAAGTGGTATTAACACTTCACATGATCTTGATTCTATCTCTCTGTTTATGCAGCCTAGAACTGTATACCATTCTAGACAAATGGCTGTCCAGTCTCTTCTTAAAAACCTCAACTTCGAATTAAGGAGAAACTTTCTAACGGTGAGGACAATTAACCAATGGAACGGCTTGCCTTCAGAAGTTGTGGGTGCTCCATCACCGGAGGTTTTTAAGAAGAGACTGGACAACCATTTGTCTAGAATGGTATACGGTCTTCTGCTGGACTTGAAGATCCCTTCCTTTGTTCTGATGTCACCAGATGTATGGTACCCTAACTTTCTCACTAACCCTTAAAGTATTATTTGATGGTCTGGACAAACCCTTAAAAAGCGCTGGAGACTTAGTGAAATAACTGTAAGTGGAACAAGGCAAATATTTTTTTGTCCTCAAAAGAGAGGAGTGGGAAAGAGGTGCCAAGAAGCTGGGCAGCTTTGCAAACATGAGTGATGAATAAACTAAGCAACCAACTACAAAACAACAAATTTGGCGTCAGCAACAATGGCAGATCTTAAAAAGATGGATACAACAATGTGGCATGATCCAAAAAGTGTCAAAATAATTGTTTCTGGGAAAGAACTTATTTCTTTTTTTAAAAAAAATTGGGAACTCTGTTTAGTCAATTGTGGCAATTCACTAAATGTAATATATTTTGTTTTCAAGAAACACTTAGGAAAGGCTGATTTAATCCCACCCTAAATGGATGCTTGATTAAGTGTAAAGCTTTTTCTATTATAATTAACAAGAAGTTTGCATGTGTGCCACAGTCATAAATTGTATGTATACAAATCAAGCAAGAAGGTAGATCAATGTAATAGAAGGCCTACAGGAGATGCTAATTACCTGCATTTTACACCAAGGATGGGGTGCAGGAATAAGTACATCAAAACTATTAAGTTTTTATAAACTTGAAAACTTCTTACTCAGTAAGGTTATTTCATTTAAAATATTAATTGGCTGGGGGAAAGTCATGCTGCAAGGCACACAACATCTTTGCTCAAGTTAGTGGAGCCAAGAAATGTCCCCTGTTCAATTACTTTCGGTTAAAGTTGCATACTACATCAATCCATGGCCAACCATTTTCAAGGCTCACAACTCAGTTCCACATCCCTGTTGTTATAACCTTGACTTTTTAGAAATTTTGTAAATTTATGGTGCAAGGGCAACAGCACAATTATGTCTCTTTGCAGCAGTCATTGTCATCTGTAAAAGTGAAGCACGGTGGAAACAAAGTTGGACCGGAGCCTCAAAGAATCTTTGGTTCTCCCCTTGATATAGTCACCAAGGATACGACACACCAGTCTGTCCCATTAGTTGTCCAACACACAGTGGAATATTTAGAAGAGTTTGGTAAGCTCATGATTTCACTTGGTTGTGACCATTTTCTTCCTTTCAGATGGACATTCTCAACACAACGAAGTGTGTTTGCACTTGGTCAGGTAATGGCATGTATTTTGGGGATTAATATTGCTAGTAATGGTGTCCGTTCAATGTCGCTGATGAAACGTGGCTCTGGACATCTTTTCTTTTGCAATGACTGCCCATAGACAGTTCTGAGTTTGTCAATTAAATCCCAACCCTGTCCAGATCCCATACCAAGCAGAATCAACAAATTCAAGGAGCTACTCTAATAATCAAATGTGGATTATTACAATCTGGAAGTTGTCCTCTCAAGGGCATTTCTGGATAGAAAAGAAGTCTACCTCCTCCTATAAAAACTTGTAGGCATCAGCATCAGACCTGCTACAACTTAAACCTCTAAATGGAAACAATCCTTGGCTCCATCGGTTGAGAAAAGTATAGTTTCATTACAAGTCAAGTGTATTGCAGCAATGCAAAACCAGAACTGAGAACCATGTGCCAAAAATCCCTAAGTTCAACCTTTCCTCCCCTAGTTGTCTCTCACTGCCCACCTCCATATGACCAATCAGGTTGAGGCAATATGTTTTCATAATGGTCAGTCCAAATGTAGTTAGATATGCAGCTCCCTCCTTCTTCCACCTGGGTGAACTTGAGGCAGCATCTTGAAGAGATACAGCACTTACTTTCATTTTCCCAAGTATCCCCCACCCCTTCATTCCCTCTCCCCACAGTTCATGGCAGTCTGTCACAACACAGCAGTGAAGCACAAACATCATAAGGTGGCAGCTGAATTCAGCCTAGTTTTAGAAGCACAGGGCAGGTTGAATAGTAATAGCCCTTAGACTTATATACCACTTCACAGTGCTTTACAGCTACCTCTAAGTGGTTTACAGAGTCAGCCTATTTCCCCCAACAATCTGGGCCCTCATTTTACTGACCTCGGAAGGATGGAAGGCTGAGTCAACCTAGAGCCAGTCAGGATTGAACTTCTGGCAATAGGCAGAGTTTGCCTGCAATACTGTGTTCTAACCATTGTACCACCACCACTGGTAGCCTTTTCCTCTAATTGTACAGACAACCCTGTTAGTTAGACAAAGTAAATGCCGGCTGGTTGGCATTACCTCAACCATTCTGGAGATACAGGAAATTCCCCTTTGATGCATAATGATCCATTTGCTGAAGTTGTCACCCAACTGATCATGGCCAGGGCAAAGCCTCCACCTTAGCTCTAATCCCCAGTGTCATCTTGACTCATCACTTTTCCATAACTCTATCAAGAACCAACAGATCAAGGATAAAAGAAGGGAACAGCCTCATCTGGGGGAAAAAATGTGTGATCTGAAAGTAGATTATATGCAAATCTGTTACGCATCATATTTGGAGTCGGGCACACACTTTCAGTGAGCTTGCCAGTTTGAGTCTTATTAGCTGGTTTTTGCAATGATATTCCAGTGGAAAGATTTGCTTTGCATCAGATACTGTGGGTTTTTTTTCTTTACAACATGAAAGATGAATACAAGTAGGTTCTCTATGCGATTTTTCTTCTCTGGCCATGATAATTTAAAAAATACCTACAGCCAGGTAGCTTCACCTGAAATGGAGGCTGAATAAAATTTGGTTTTGTGTATAGAATGACAAACGAAGACACAGTGGCCAAAAACTACTATATTTAGTTTTGATTTGATCACAGTATTATCTAGGAGAAAGAAGAAGAAAAGGAAGAAGAAGAAGAAGAAGAAGAAGAAGAAGAAGAAGAAGAAGAAGAAGAAGAAGAAGAAGAAGAAGAAAGCAACACAGTATTGCATTTTGCTGTCTCATGCAAGAAATTTGTAGAAGGAAATGTTTCTAAAGAACATCCTGCCTTTAAAAAAAATATCAGAATTAGTAGAAGGAAGGTCTTCCTTCTTCCCCTTAATATAATTATATTTTTCATAATTTTTCTCCATCTCTTCTATTTCTTCTTGGATCCTTAGGAACTCTATAAGAATGTATTCCCTTAACATTATACACACAGGATGTTGCATGTTCTCCTAGGGCTAAATCACAAAGGCCTGTTTCGGATCAGTGGATCAGCAGCCAAAATCAGGGCGCTTAGATTAAAATATGATCAAGGAGAAGAAGTTGATCTTGTTAAGGAAGGAGATATCAACTCTGTTGCCAGCCTCCTTAAAGTATTCCTGAATCAGCTTCCAACTGCGGTTTTCCCGGAGAAACTCTGCACTGATATTTCAGCCATTTTTGAAGGTACAGCAAGTACATAAGACATTTTTTATTTTTATTTTGATTCAATAAAGCATGATTCTTCCTCCTCCTCCTCCTCCTCCTCCTCCTCCTCCTCCTCCTCCTCCTCCTCCTCCTCCTCCTCCTCCTCCTCCTCCTCCTCCTCCTCCTCCTTCTCCTCCTCTTCCAATTTCAATTTGAATTAAATCTGGTGTTTTATGAGTCAAGGCTACAGTTTGTATTTGGAAATCTCATATAATAATAACTTCATAACAAAAATATTATTCTGGGCCACAAACAAGAATTTAAATTCATGCCCATTTCTACATGCTGGCTTATTGTTACATTTACTAAAATTCCAAACCTTAACCCATCTTCCCTTGGTGATATTGTCTTTTTTTAAACCCTTGTTCACTTCCTTTAGCCTTGCATATTTCAAAGACCAGCAGTGCTCTCTAAACATGGACCTTGGTCGCCAATTCCCCAATAATCCCCCTAAAGGCATCTGTGGGGAATGAAATCTCCATCCTTTCCTTGAAGGGAGGCCACTCCGTATCAAATGTATGCAGGAGCCCTGCGTGCAATTCTTTGCTTAGGACGTGCCAGCTGCCATCTCTGGAGAGCCCTAATTCAGCCAGGCTTTGAGCACAAGCCTTGAGAGTCAACACTTATGAAATGCTGAACAAATTCTAACTGATGTTAATCTTTCTCTGTTAATCATTATTGTCCCATCTTTCCCAGCGAATAAAAACTGCACCGTAGAACAAACAAGATGTCTGAAAAGGCTATTAAATAGCCTTCCGGAAGCCCACAGCCACCTTGCTTGTTTCCTCATTAGATTTCTCGCCAAGGTGGCTGCAAAGAGTGATGTGAATCAGATGACCCTGGAGAATCTGGCCATTGTGTTTGGCCCCACGTTATTCCGGTAAGAAGTTCTTTCGATATCTCCTTGGTGCTACCTCATCCTGACTTGCCTCCTAATTCACCTTGAATGGTCTAATCATCTAATTATCCTCCCTAAAGGAGACTGGAGTATGACAGGACCACTTGATTAGAGCAAGTAAATTAAATTAATAAGTTTGGTTCTGGAATCTAAATGGGCCTTTGAAGATACACATCAGATAACAGCAAAGTATGGCACCCCTTTATGATCCAAACTGCATCTCCCACAATAGAGGCCCCCAAACTTGGCAACTTTAAGACTTGTGGACTTCAATTCCCAGAATTCTCCAGCCAGCATAGCTGACTGGAGAATTCTGGGAGTTGAAGTCTACAAGTCTTAAAGTATAGCACAGCTGGCTGGAGAATTCTGGGAGTTGAAGTCTACAAGTCTTAAAGTATAGCACAGCTGACTGGAGAATTCTGGGAGTTGAAGTCTACAAGTCTTAAAGTATAGCATAGCTGACTGGAGAATTCTGGGAGTTGAAGTCTACAAGTCTTAAAGTATAGCATAGCTGGCTGGAGAATTCTGGGAGTTGAAGTGTCAGCCCTTCTTCATTCAAAAATCAGGAATGAAGACCACAGGACTCCATTGGTAGAAATCAAGTGTACTTTTACTAATTAATAATGAATAGAAGCGAAGCTAAGCTAAGTCTGGTTATTTGGGCGCAAAAGTGAATAATATATTGTATAATTCATTCCCCTCCCCTTGGCATCCCGTGTACAGTCCAATCATAATTCTCCCAAATGTCAGGTGTGAGATAACTTTGAAAGGCATCACCAGGATGGAATGCTGGTCCATTGGCCTTGGCGGGAAACACTCCTCCTCCACATGCGCAGTAAGGTGGACAGTTCAAAATCTAGAATCTTCCTCCAGCACAACAATGAGTCCCCTCCCAAATACAATTCCCTCCCTCCCCATTTCAATGGCAGCCGAAGCAGTAGCAAAGCGGAGGCTGACATGAAGTCTACAAATATTAAAATTGCCAAATTTGGGGATCTCTGTCCCACAACATCTAGATTGTTTGTATTTTCTCTAATAACAAGAATCAATAGCAAGAATCAATAGCAAAGCCAAACATCGTAATGTGTCTTATTGTTGGGATCAAATATTGGGATCAAAAGAAGCCATGATGGCAGAGTGGCTAGAACGCAGCATTGCAGGTTAACTCTGCACACAGTCTGGAGTTCAATCCTGACGGGGCTTGAGGTTGTACTCAGCCTTTCATCCTCCTGAAGTTGTTAAAAGGAGGACCCAGATTGTTGGGGGAAAGATGCAAATAATGTATACATTGTAAACCACACAGAGAGTGTTGTAAAGTAAGCACTGTGAAGCGGTATATAAGTGTAAGCACTATTGCTATTAAATGGAAAATGTTTGTTAGCAAAAAGGGGTGCAGTGGCTCAGTGGCTAAGATGCTGAGCTTGTCAGTCAGAAAGGCTGGCAGTTTGACAGTTCAAATTCCTAGCCCCGCGTAATGGAGTGAACTTCTGTTACTTGTCCCAGCTTCTGCCAACCTAGCAGTTCGAAAGCACGTAAAAAATGCAAGTAGAGCAATAGGAACTGTCTTTGGTGGGAAGATAACAGTGCTTCGTGCATGACTATGGAGACGTCTTTGGGGAGCACTAGCTCTTCGGCTTTGAAACAGAGATGAGCATCGCCCCCTAGAGTCAGGAATGATTAGCACATATGTGCGAGGGGAACCTTTACCTTTAGCTTTTACCTTGTTAACAAATTCATTCATTTATTTCCCTATCATCACTGGGGTGTTTTCCATTCAAGAAAATGAGCCTTTTTAGTCACGTTGGGTATAAAGCAAAGGAGGCCAAAGCAGAGTTGAACAGCGTCTTCACACTTTTAAGCAAAACTGAGTTTGGGAAACATTAAACTTATGGCATTCCACCCTCCTTGTCCTCCTCCTTCTTACTCCTACTATAAGTATCATTTTGGTGTGTATTTTCTAGAATTCCTTGCAGCCCTTTGGCATACGAAAAGCAAACTCTTTGCAATGCCATGCTTCTGCATATGCTTTGGCACCACATGGACCTCTTTCCGGAGGGCTCCAACAACAATTTCTCCCCCACAGAAGAGCAGCCCCAGGTAAGGGCCTCTCAGGATAGACCTGGAATAATAAGAGTTTTGGAAGGGACCTTTGAGGTCTTCTAGTCCAACCCTTGCTCAAGCAGGAGACCCTACACCATTTCAAACAAATGGTCGCCCAGTCTCTTGGAGGCCTCCAGTGTTGGAACACCCACTGTTGTACCAGTTCAAGATATGACTTTGAATCTCCCTTCATCTAACTTAATATCTCTCTGGAGTGCACAGTCACCCAAATGCAGTAATGAGCACAATGAATAAAGTCGGGGGGGGGGGGGAGGGGGAGGATTGGTTTTTAATGTTCCTTGCAGGAAGGGTGAAAACCATCTATTTCTTTTTTTAAAATATATTTTTTTAATTTTTAATTTTCAAAACAAACACAACACAAAGAATCTTCCTTCTTTACATACGGTAGAAGTGTATCAGTTGGTTACAAGAGACTTCTGTGCATCTCTTCCACAGTCATCGTCATCACATTCATATTAACTCAAGTATTTTAACTCAGATATTTATGCATGTTACCATCATCATACCTCCATTTTCATTTGACTATAATTGTTTAAACGTCCTTTATCATAAAATATATCAAGATTTAATATATAATCACATACTGGCATTTCATTTAGTATTTCTAAAATCTTCCAATAACACTGAATCCTTATGTCCTATTCTAGCTAAACATCCATAATATTTAGTAACAAAATTTTCTAATCCTCCTTTCCAAATCACTGCTTACAATTTACATCCAGTTTCCTTATGTTGTGTATACATGTGTGTGTGTGTGTGTGTGTTGTTATCATTATCCCTCCTTTATTTGACTATATCCTGTATCATAACATTTCCCCCCCTAATAATCAAGACCTAACTGAATCTAGTTTTTTTTGTTAACCTTTATATATAACCCAAAAGGATTTCTAATCTTCCTTTCATGGATACCATTCAATATTCATATCCAATTATTACTTATCATAACACTACACATTGTATACATTATTATCATTATCAATTATTTATTTAACTATATCTATTGTCACTAAATTTCACTAAGTTTAACTAGTTTTAAATTATACACTTCCATCCATCAACCTATATCTTTCCAGTAGCAAAAAAGTCTCATGTCTTCTGCCATTTGTGGTGTCAGTCCTCTAATCATCTCCTTAATCAAATTTGTATGGACTCCTCTTAGCAACTCCTTGCTTATAAAATCTCTCATGTAATTTCGATGGCCTTCTTCTGTTTCCTTAATCAGCTTATCTTTAATTGTCAGTAGTGTTATCAATGATGTTGCTAATAAAATTTATCTCTTTAAATCCATAAATTCTTTTGTTTTCTTCCTCTGTATCTTGCCATCTGGGGTAGAGTTCCCCTCCCTTTAATTCCTCTTTCAATATTCCACTCTTTCCATTTCCAGAAACAAATCAATCACCATAAATATCAGCAAATTTAATTTCTATATGGTCATTTTCCTCTTCGGTTTTTAGGATTCTAACCTCCATGTTTTCCACTTGATAAAGATCTCCAACTTCTTCATCATATTTTACTGTTAGATGCTCTAAGTCTTCCAACTTCTTCTCCGTCCTCTCAAATGTGTTTGATAATTTCTGAATTTCTAAGAATCTATTTTTCAGGCTTAAAGTTTCTTTCTGCTGTTGAAGTTGTGCCATTATCTCCAGCTAACAAACACTGCTGCTCTGTCTTGAAAGGTTTTTACAAGATTAAGCATAGATTCACAATAAAGTTTTATTTTCACTTTTCTCTGGTTAAAGATATACTTCAAAGGGACATCTGTATGCTTTTCTTCTTATCACTTTCTATAAACAAGCAGTGAGACCTTGGAGTGCCAAGCCAGGATAATCAGTAAGAAAAGGAAAAGTACTTCGTTTCCAATACACAAGCCTCCAGCCTCCGAGTAGCAGTGTTATTGTTGCAATTTTCTATGTTTCTTTTTGTATCTTTTTTGTATTCCAAGTTAAAAGAAGGTCCGATTCTTGAATGAATTAGAAAAACACCCACAGTAATGAAAGAGGAGAATTTTAGTCCATAGGTTACAAAGAATAATAAAAGAAAAAAATAGAAGAAGAAAACTTAATCCATTCGTTTTAAAAGGCTTGCATAAATTCCATCTATGAACATAGCATTTAAAAAGTAAGATAACCCACTGTCCAAAACCATTCTAAACTTAATTCTGCTGCTTATTTCTTCTATTCTCCAATTTAAATTAAATTTAAGTTTTTATAGGCAGTCTCTTTTAAAACATTAAAGTAAAAATTCCTCACCAGCTGGAACACTTTCTCTTTCCGTATCCTTCCATTTTGGAGCCATCCCAACTTCATCAGCCTTGGCTGGATTTTTTGTCGCCAGTTTGAAGAACTTCTCTTGCATCGATCAGGGATTTTGCGATGTTCCTGAGATCAGCAAGACGTATTCTTCCTGTTCACTATCTCTGCGGGATGGTTTAGGTCCGATTGGACCATCCAGCGGCAAAAGTATCGGCTGCGGTCTCGGAGCATCGAGACCGCACGTATCATCATGATGTTGGCTCCTCCCCCGAAAACCATCTATTTCATAACAAAAAAATAACTACCGTATTTTTGGTAGTATAGGATGCATTGGAGTATAAGACGCACCAAGGTTTTGAAGAGGCAAATTTTTTAAAAAAGTTTTTGCACTCTGCAAACTTCCCAAAAATGGCTTGTTTTTCACGAAAACTGGTGCATTTCCCCCCCCCAAAAAAGGGCATGAATAGCCCTTAGGAGGCTTGTAGAGTGTTCGGGGGGGGGGGGATGAGCAAAAATGGCCTATTTTTTGCAAAAACAGGCCAGTTTTTTTTGTTAAAAAAGGGCAATAGGAAGCTTATAGAGTGCTCCTGGGCTGCGCGGGTGGGGGGGGATTGAGCAAAAAATGGTCCATTTTTTGCTCATTTCTGCCCTCCCCAGCCCCCAGGAGCTCTCTGAAAGCCTCCTAAAGGCTATGCACAGCCATTTTGGTGAAGGGGGCGGGGTACGGGAGGCAAAAAAATGCTGTATTCAGTGTATAAGACACACCCAGATTTTCAGCTTCTTTTGAGGGAAAAAGGTGCATCTTATACTCTGAAAAATATGGTAGCCATTCAGCCCTATAAACAGCTGGATTTTGAACTAATTTTCCTGTTGGAGATTAAAAACTAGGAATATTTCTGTGATGTGATTTTAGATCTATTTCCACATTGGCACCAATTTATAAAAGGATCTCTCTCCCTATCTCCAAGAGTGATAACAACAATTCCCAAATCATGCACTTAGGGTTTTATTTTATTTTATTAATATTATTTCTAAAATGTTGTTTAAGTTGAATGTTAACAATTACATTGGTTCAGGGCAACTGAGATTTAATCAATTCACTCACTATTAAATCAAGCATGCCTAATGTCTATAATGAATCTGATTTAAGAATAGAATGAAGTTCATTATGTTGCAATTATAGAATCAATATTGATGGAAAAGCTAATTTGTTCAGTGGGAGAGCAATGTGAAAACTACTGAGGAATAGTCTAACATTGCTTTTTAATCTGGTTTCCCCTGCATAGCTTGCTCTCCGTGTTTGCCCCTTGATCTGGAAAAATTGACCATATGGTGAGCTGCTGGTTAAATGCAGCACTGCAGGCTACTGCTAGATCAGCAGGTCAGCGGTTCAAATCTCACCGGCTCAGGGTTGACTCAGCCTTCCATCCTTCCGAGGTGGGTAAAATGAGGACCCAGATTGTTGGGGGCAATATGCTGACTCTCTGTAAACCGCTTAGAGAGGCCTGAAAGGCCTATGAAGCGGTATATAAGTCTACTGCTATTTAGATCTAAGGAGTTAAAGATAGAGGAAATCCATGGTTTCTAATCTGCCTGACCTTTGCCACCCAGCTGTCCTGCTGAGACATTGCGACTCTAGTTCCAGAACAAGGAGCTGTAGAACAACTCATTGGACAGCCATTTACAAAGTGAGACCTTCCTAAGGTGCTTTCTAAAGAGGCAACTGGACTTTGTTTTTCCTTGAAGATGTTTCGCTTCTCATCCAAGGAGCTTCTTCAGTTCAGAACAGAAGAAGTTTCTTGGACGAGAAGTGAAAGGTCTTCAAGGAAAAACAAAGAAAGTCCAGTGGCCTCTTTAAAAAGCACCTTTGGGGCAATCATGACCTGGATGACAGAGAATCCCCATAGATACCAAGCAGCATTCTAGAATAAAGGCACAGGGGTTTTAATGGATTCTCTGGCCATGTATGATCTTCTACCTCAACAATTACACGTTTCTTTTGAAAATGGTCCCCACCTCCTCCATCCTTTAGCTTTTTTTTTAAACACCTGTTGCTTCTCCACAGATTTCCCATCCTGCCTCGCCACCTCAAGAGCTCGCACAACAACAGACAGAGGAAAATGAACCTCCACAAAGGATGCCCAGAGCTGTCTGGCGCCTTCCATCCATGTGGTGGCAATGTTGTGTTTTTAATCTTTCAGCTCACAGCTACGGGGAAAACAGGGTCAGTTTGAGGTTGTGATTTGCAAACCATTAATCCTTTTCTGGGGCAAATTTGTCAGTTTCCAAGTCAAGCATCCTTCGTTCTGATTTATAGTACCTGAAAAAAACGGTTGTTTTCAAATAAATACTGTGCAAGCCCTACGCAGAGTTCAAACAGACATTTTGCTAAAAATGTCTACAGTTTACATAATTTGTGCATCTTTTGGAGAACCCTTGATAACATTTTGAAAACAGAAGACAAATTATCTAATGTATCCTTTCCATTTGAAGTATTAGAACATGGAACAAATCTCTTTTTAATGACCCTGGGAAACTACCAAACAAGCAAACAAACAAACAACCTACAATGGCAATATTACTTCCTCTTTCTCCTCCTTTTTGGACAGGAATCCTTCCTATCGGGTTTCATTCCTCCCTGTTTTTATTTATTCTACAACTCTTATTTTATGTTTTGCCAATTAGGCTGATCTTTAGATAGCTACCGCCCTTTTAGACCAAATTCGGAAGAAATGAAAACACCCAAAACAAACCCTATCCTTTCCCCTGCAATCTCCCAACAACAAAACAAATAACTTAAAAGCTTATCACAGTTTTACTGGACAAGTTGAGAAGAACTCTCTATAAATGCCACACTCAAGAGCTGCTTCTGCAATTCTCTGCTTCTCAGGGTTCTTCTTGTCCCCCCGCCCCCCAGCTGCACAGAGTTCTTCAGAAAATATAAAAGGGGATCTATTAAAGCTGCCCAGCAGAATGACGAACAGAGCGAAGGATTTCTCCCTCCAGCTCCCTGATCTGCTTTTTTAGTTGTGATTGAGGCTCAGACTTCCTTTCCCTTGGGGTGAAAGACATGCCATGAAAAGTCTATTTATTTAACCTCAGCTTTACAATCCACAATACGTTGCCAAAATAAAGAATAGACATGGAAGGAATTGGGCAAGGGAGGGGATCAGTGGTGAGATTCAATTTTTTTAACTACTGGTTCTGTGGGCATGGCTTTGTGGGAGTGGCAGGGGAAGGATACTGCAAAATCCCCATTCTCTCCTCCCCTACTAACCTGCTTTCCAGCTCTGTTCTCCTGTTCAGGGCAACAAAAGAAGATCAGCTGGGAGGCTGGGAGGCAACAGGGACGGGGCCAGCCTATTTGCCGGTTCTCTGAGCTACTCAAAGTTTCCCCTACCGGTTCTCCTGAACCTATCAGAACTGGCTGAATACCACCTCTGGAGGGGATGAATGCCACAATGGCAGCCTAGTGCTTCCCCACTCGTTCCTTAGTTCCGTTTGGGTCATTTTTGTAGAGGAGAGTAGAAGACGTTTTGAAGAAGAAATTCAATAATTGTTAGGGAAATACTGCTTTAGCTTTGAAAGTATGTGAGAAAGAAACCCAAGATTTGGCAATCTTCACTCTCTTTAGCATAAAAGAGGAAAGAAAGACTCTGCCAGGCTTCCAAGATTTGGTTTTTATACTCTGTTAGGAATGAAGCAGAGTTCCCATAGTGCTTGCAGTGTCCGAGCCTTGACCTGGTCTGCCTCAAAGGCTGACAGTTCTTGAGGTAACAATATGGCAGAAAACACAAGACAACCTGAACCAACGTGACAAAGGAGAGGAAGGGAGATTTGGTGTAAGCTGGTCTCCCAAGGCGATCTTTTGGCAAACCTTGAAGGATGGATCTCCTGCCAACAATAGAGATACACAGTTTTGCATTTGCCCACAGTTTCTTCAGGCATGCAACAGATACTCTAAGCCAGCAATGGCGAACCTTTTCCTTACGGCATGCCAAAATTGTGTGTGCGCGCACTATCACACGTGCATGCACGCCAGCAATCATGCATGCATGCCCACATCAATTCAATCTTCCCCACTCACTTGCACATGTGTGCGCAACCCCTCCTCAGACTCCTGAGGCTTTCCTGAACCATGGGGAGGGCAAAAACGGCCTCCCCGGCACTCGGAAGGCTGAAAATCAGCTAGCCGGTATGCGCATGTATGCTGAAGCTGACAGCTGGCATGCCAGCAAATCTGGCTCCATGTGCCACCTGTGGCACGCATGCCATAGATTCACCATCACAGCTCTAAGATAATGAATGGTTGCCACATACCCCTGTCATAACAGAGCTGCAATAAATTCGAAGATAATATTCGACAAACTGAGGCAGAGGTCAGGGAGTGGTCAAAGGCTCCTTTTTGCCCCTTTGGAGCAAGATTTGAAAGTCTGAGTTTTTCACTTAGAATTGGGGGCTGAGGGGGTGCTTCCTTCAGCTGTAACAAGTCAGGGGCAGAGGGAGTCAGTGTCCGGAGAATAAGCCACCAAGGCTGAATTCTCTCCTCCCGCCTCCCTGTTGCTTTCCTCTGCATGCCTCTTCTCATCAGAAGCCCTGGGATATAGACAGGCTTGTTTTGACAACCTTTGCAGGAAGAGACCAAGCATCGAATTGTTGCTAAGGCAACACAAGGATGAAATCCTCTTTTTTCTCTCCTTTAGCAAGTTCTGCACCTCCACTTCAAGGCTAGCCTGGATAGATCAAAAATAGCACATTCATTATGTACTTCTGAGATGCCTTTTCTTCTTTCTCTATCTGTCAGATTGAAGTTTTCTTTAACCTGACATAATCTTTTTTTCCCTCTCTTTCAAAGGAAGACTTTTGCTGGTAGAGTAGATCTCCAATAGCACTAAGCCAAAGCAGAAAAATTTCAAAGTATGTGACAAGGTTAATCTCTTTGGCCAAATCATTGAACAGAGGAAGAGAACTAAACTTTTCTGAAACCCCTCAAATGTTGGTATGAATCCTGTTTCTTCTGGTCTGCTGGTGAGGAATCACAGACAGACAGGATGATGCCTTGTGTTGGATTCAGAGCAGTGGTGGGATTCAATTTTTTTTTATTACTGATTCTGTGGGCGTGGCTTGGTGAGCATGGCTTGGTGGGCATGGCAGGGGAAGGATACTGCAAAATCCCCATTCTCTCCTGATCAGCTGGGACTCGGGAGGCAGAGAATAGATTGGGGTGGGGCCAGTCAGAGGAGGCGTTTACTGGTTCTCCAAATGACTCAAAATTTCTGCTACCGGTTCTCCAGAACTGGTCAGAACCTACTAAATACCACCTCTGATTCAGTGCTGTAGAAAAACTTGCCTTAAATGAGACTCTCAAAATGTTATGCCTAAACTCTTCCCAAGTCCTTCTTTTGGGTGATTCTCAGAGTGCTCTCAGCTTGCTTGGGTTGGGCCCAGACAATCCATTGGGAACAATGCCTTTCACATCTAAAAGAGAAACCTTTCAAGTGATGTTAATCCAAGGAAACGCTACAGACAGACCCAAGGGATTTTCTTGGCAGCAATATGAAAGTGGATCACCATTGCCTTCTGCCAGGATTTTTTTTTTAAAAAAAATCCTAATCTAGTCTTGCTTGTTGATTTAATACATATCACCAAGTCAATGTCAACTCCTAGCAGCTCTATTGGGAGGCCCTCTCTCATCAATGTAACCTTTCATCCTTCAATGGTCTCGCCATGATGCTGTAACTCAGTCCCATCTATTCTCCTGGTAGTTATCCTCTGCTTGCCTTCCATTTTTCCATCATGGTAGACTTCACATAATGTGCCCAAAATATAATTATAATTTAAATCAAACCATTTGTGCCTCCACAAGTGTGAATGCCACATTTTGCCTGATGAATTATGTGACTTTTCCTTGGCTCCCATAGTATTTCTGGAGGAGCTTCCTCCCACACCCAAGTTCAAAACCATCAATACTCTTGTTATCCTGCTTCTTTAAGAAGAGTCACATGGAAAATCATTGCCTACGTGGATCTTTGTAGGCCTGGACATTAGCATAACATCTGGGTATCTTTTCTAGGATATTCATTGCTACCCCACCAAGTGACCAGGCTACCCTAGATTCAGAATTTCCTGAGGTTCTCCCATGCAAGTATCAACCAGGTCCAATTCTGCTTAACTTCTAAGACTAAATAAGGGTTGCCAGCAATGTTCCCTCTAATTTTTTTTCAGTGTGAGCAGAAAAATATAGTGTTTGAGCGGCACATTTTCATGCCTGAGCACCTGAATTTTTTTCACAGATGTCACCTAAGACAACAACGAAATCAGTATTATTTGAAACTCAAAGTTGATGTTTATTCAAGGTACCTGCTTAATTAAAAGTGTTATATAGTATCAGTATCACTTAACAACGCTCCTGCTTAGCAACCAAAATGTTGGCTCAGAAAGTCTGGCATTTGAAGCACGCAAGTCTTAAAGCTGTTGTTACAAGACCCTTGCACCCTTAACCCTTTAGAAAAAAAAATCCCAGGGGTCTTCAAACCTGACAGCTTTAAGACTTGTGGACTTCAACTCCCAGAATTCCTCCTCCAGTCATGTTGGCTCAGAAACTCTGGCATTGAAGCATGCAAGTCTTAAAGCTGTCAAGTTACAAGATCCTTGCACCCATAACCCTTTAGGAAAAAAAAACCAGGGGTCTTCAAACTTGACAGCTTTAAGACTTGTGGACTTCAACTCCCAGAATTCCTCCTCCAGTCATGTTGTGGCGACGTCATCTGCGTGGATCTACTCCATATTTGTTTTTTTCACTGGGGGCAGGGCTGCCGCTGAAGATGCCAATGAGCCCCCGCCGCCACTATAATAATTGCTGCTGCTGCCTCCTCCTTCTCCAACAGCACCACCACATTTGCTGCCCAGCGCTGCAGCTGAGGTGAAGCCGCCAAAGCTCCCGCTGGTGCCCTCCCCCATTGCAGCGGCGGCGGTGCCTCCCCCTCCACTCAGAGCACCTCAGCTGGGCTTTGGGTTACCCTGCCGCCGCCTTCACCTCCGCCGTGCTTTTGAGAAGCCATGAGGCCTTTTTTTCCTGCTCCCGCCCCCTCCACCGCCTTCCTACTAGCTCCCACGGCCTCATGGCTCCTCAAAAGCACGGCAGAGGAGGAAGGGGGAGGGATAATGTGGGGGCCAGCTCAGATGCTCCGCGTGGAGGGGGAGGCACCACTGCCATGGGAGGGGGTGCTGACGGGAGCTTTGGCGGCTTCACCTTAGCTGCAGCATCGAGCGGCAAATCCGGCAGTGCTGTTGGAGGAGGAGGAGGGGGCAGCAGATATTCTGGTGGTGGCGGGGGCTCTGGGGGTTCACTTCAGCCACAGAGCCGGGTGCAAGCAGCTAGGATTGGCCGCCCACAAAGGACCTCCCTGGGCTTGCTTTGCTGAACACGGGGCAACTGATGTTAGTTTGAGCGGCCACGGCCGGCGCAAACTACTGTCAGTCGCTCCGTGCTCATCAAAACAAGTCTGGGGAGGTCCTTTGCGGGCGGCCAGTTCTAGCCGCCTGCAAAGGACTTCCCACATTTGCTTTGCTGAACAAGGGGCAACTGACGGTAATGAGCGGTGCAGCCGGCGCCTAGGAGGTCCTAGGAGACCGGCTGTGCCATGTAAGCTCTTGCCGCCATCCCCGCTCCCGTGCTAACCCTAGATTTTCTGAGGCCCCTCAGCTTCCGGAGCCTGTGACAGAAATCACTGCGCGGCAGTTAGAAACGGCTGCTCGGTGTTTTCTTGCCACATGCACGGCCGCGCAGCCGCGCACCTTAGAGGGAACAGTGTTTGCCAGATGCTGCTAATTGCTGACTATCATCAACCTAAAATTCTTCTGCAGAAGCTTTATTTTGTGTGCTGATGCTGTTGGCTTGCATGGAGGTCCAGACAGCTAGGGAATAACCCAACTTCCTGTTTATAACAAGTGCCCCACAGCTGCAACACCCACAGATTTAGAGGATATGATCTGTTGACATCCTTATAAGCAGTTGAGTTGCTTCAGGAAAATATTTTATGGCTATTGGTTGCCACAATCATGGTTTGGTTACTTGTGCGTGTAAGCACCATACCATATGGTCTCTTGGTCTCTTCATATATTATCTTTAGTGAAGCGTGCAAACCAGCACTTTGCATTTCCTGCATTGGCTGAGGAGAGCACATCTTTCTCCTTCTGTCTTGGACACTTTTTACAGAGGCACAATGGAGAAGGTTTAACAAACTGCATCCCTGTTTGGTTTGGCGGCATCAGTGCCTCAGATAGAAAGTCCCTACAGAGAGTGGTGAGGACAGCTGAGAAGATTATAGGAAGTTCACTTCCCATTATTCGGGATACTGCTTATAAGCGCTAGGTGCTTAGAGCTCAAAGCATTGTTAGAGACCCCACACACCCACTTTATGATCTGTTTCTGTTGCTTCCCTCTGGGAGGAGGATTTGAAGTATCTACAGCAGGTCTACTAGGTTCTGTAACAGCTTTGTTCTTTATGCCACCCATCTTTTAAACTCACAAGATTCATTTCTCTTGCCATGTACAATGTATGTATACATTCAAACTAGACTGTGTTGTTCCTCTGTGTCATATATGTATGTGTGCATGTGGGTATATGCATAATGGGTATCTTTTGAGAGCTGAATGCAATGAAATGTCCTTTTAATGTATTCTGGTTAGTGTACATTTAAAGTGATAATGAAATATTCTATTCTATTCTATTCTATTTTATTCTATTCTATTCCCATTGATCCATTCCATTCTCCAGTAAGAGAAACATTGGAGGAGAGCTATTTTTAATGTACTTTTTTAAAACCTTCAAGTTAATCTTCTGTTGCTGATTTTAAGCCCTCTGGTTGCCATAGAAACTGCCACAGCTCCTAGCTGTGTTCTCCTCAGAGACTTAATTGCATTCCAAGTTTCATAAACTTTCTATTAACCTTCACCTGGCAGTGAGACATGTGTGATGCCAGATAATGAGCTGGATTAATTGTCTGATATGATGGAACTCTTCTCCTCATCTTTACATTTCTTTCCTCAAATATCCTTCCTCTCTATCAAGTGAGATTTCATGTAAATACTTGCAAGGATGCGTCTGGCCCTTTCTCAAATGCCTGATGTCATGGCAACTGGCAGCAACATTCAGGGTGCTCAAGAAAGTTCACAATTGCAGTGCAGGAGGCCAGGCTTGATGTGACCCCTGACATGTCCTTGTGGTGGGTGGGAGGTTGTTTCATTGGTCTCTGGGTTCTTTTCAACAGTAGTGCTAGGATACACTGGCAAATTTTGGTCTCTCTTGAGAAGAACGTGGAAGAATGGATACGGATATCCTCTTTCAGGATGACCTAGCTGAGTTGCCTTTGGTCACTGAATATTTTTGGATAGTGGTGGGCAACTTGGCCTCTCTTGGAAAGACTACTCTGCTCACTGTCAGGATGTGAACATCTCAGGATTGTAGCTTGCTGGCAACACTCTAAACAACTGTCAGACCTGCCCCACCTTATATATCTAGGAAAGAAAGATCCTCAATTCCATTTGATTGAAGTGATAAATCAGTGATGGCTAACTTTTTTGTCCTCACATGCTGAAAATGCATGTGTGTGTGCCCACACCCGCGTACCTCACACATCTGCACATGCACACATCACCCCCTGTGCTCCCCCACCCCTGCTCCCCTGTGCATGCATGGATGACCCTCTCTGAAGCCTCCTAAGACCACAAATGAGGCACCAGGGGGGCATGGCGTCCCCTACTCCCCTCACCCTCTGCGCATGCGTGCATCACCCCCACCCTCTCCCACATGCGTATGCATCTCCCGCATGCACAGCAGAGACCCACAAAACAGCTGGCCAGCAGGAAGCACACATCCATGCATGGTGGAGCTGAGCTGGGTGATGGCTCGTGTGCCCACAGAGTGGGCTCCGCATGCCATCCGTTTGCCATCACGGTGATAGGTTCTTTTACTACAGTTAAGTTGTTGCAGTGAAAGTAAAGCTGAATCTGAGTATTCTCATGTAAAGGTTACACTTTCCCCCCTTTCCCTGGCTCTTCCCCCTTCCCCACTCTACCAGTATGCCATATTGATATTTTGGAAACGGCTTGGATGCTTGGCGCCTCTCAATATAGTTTTGCATTCTGTTCCCAGGCCAGGTGTCCTTGGTGACTGGTTTATTTTCCAGTTTGGCCTTTCTGGTTCTTGTAATGTGTCTCCCAGTGGTGGGATTCAAATTATTTAACAACTGGTTCTCTGCCCTAATGACCAGCTGGGTAGGCATGGCTCGGTGATCATGTGACTGGGTGGGCATGGTGAACTCAATGTCACTCATGTCGATGGGCACTTTGCCTTAGCTGCTATAATGTAATAAAGGTTAACCATAGAGGCAGTTTCTGTAAGCAGAGAAATAAAGATGAGGCTAGAAACAACACAAGAATGTTTCCTTCCTGCCTTCCTTACAGGATTAGTCCTGTAAAGTGGGGAAAAAACAAAAGATTACTTCCAACAACCGGTTCTCCAAACTGCTTAGAAAGTTAACAACCGGTTCTCCCGAATAGGTGCGAGCTGCCTGAATCCCACCACTGGTGTCTCCCCTCCCATGTTTGTCATCTCATTCCCATGCCCGAACTTTACTACCCCAAATATCTTCCGCCCTGCCTTAGTTTTTTATGGCAGGATGCCAGTGAAGTGAAGAAGCTGAAGCAGGCACACCTGAGAGCTACTTAGTGGAATCAGAAGCACTAACAGGGTGTAATAGTGGCGGTGGTGTCCTTTTGGTAGCCCAAATCACTCCTTTGAAGTTGTGTTTGTGAAGCATGAACAGCTCTAATACCAGAGGTGGTATTCAGCCGTTTCGGACCAGTTCACCGGAACTGGTAGTGGAAATTGCAGGTGGGCTTGCAATATGCCATCCTATTTAGGCATGTTTTTGAGGCAAAGTGCATGCGTCGAAGGGGCGTGTGCACCTGTGAAGCGAGCAGGCGCGTGCGGGGCGGGGGGGAGAACCGGTGGTAACTAAATGTAAAACTGCTGTCTAATACATATTCCTGAAATGGGTTTACAGCACCTTTGCATCACATGCTTTCAGATTGAGGTATATCAGATGCAAAGTTAAAAAGGAATTAAACAAATTATGACACCACATAACATTGCAATATACTGTATTGTTAAAAATAAATGCAGCAGTGTGTTCTGACCCCCCCTCTGTACACTGAGGCACTCCGACACAAAGATTACTGCTAGACAATTTATTCACAGTAAATTAACACAATGACAAGACTTTGGCAGCAGTCCAGACTTCCAAGATAAGAAATATACCCGAGAGCTTCTCCAGCGTTGGTATATCAGTTGAATCCTGCAAACAGCCTCCTCCCAAAGTCTCTCCTTATATACGCTCTTGGGAGGAGCCTAATTACAACCACCTGGGTCCAATTATCTTCTGTATCTGTGTAGTTGCTCTTGGCGTTTATCTGCCCGCCTTTGCCTGGCATCTGGGACCAACTCCTTTATCTCCTCCCCACTGCTCCAAGGCCTGATGTGTCATGGGCACACTCCCTTTGGCTTTCAATGCTGCTCCATGCCTCAGGCGCCTCCTGGTTGCCAACCAGCCTCTCTGGTCCCTGCTCGGAGTCGGAACCCTGTCCAGGGTCCTCCACATCTTCCAGAGCTGACTCATAAGGTCCCTCACTATCGGAGTCTGTTTGCAGCTCCAATGGCTCCTACTGGGCCACAACACAGTGTAAAGGTACAATCAAATTATAGAACATTTATACCTTAAAATGCTTTCGTAAATAAAACAATTTTAACCAGGAACCAACAAAGAGAGACAAACATCCTCTGTATTGCCATTCTAAAATCAGAGGCATTTAATAAATGTAATAAATTTAATAAATGGCATTCTGAGAGCCACCCTCTCTCCAAACACTGTATGCTCACTTTTTGTGATTGGCAGCTCTTTGGGACAAACACAAAGTCATCTTCCCTGTTCAGGCCATATTCTGAGGGTGGGGGGGACTAGAAATCAGATGGCCTTTATAAAAAAGTTACGGTCTGGATTTCTATTCAGAGAAACTAAGTTGCCACCTAATGACAGGATGTTTAACCTCAGTAGCACAGATGGCAGGAAGTAGGGATTGTCCTGGTGCAAAAAACCTCCAGCTCAATCTGCTCCTTCACATAACATGCATAATCTAATTAGACACTACAAATCCATTTTAAAAACTAATAATTTACCAACATAGCACTGAACAGAGAAGCTGAGGGATAAAAATGGCTCCACCCAACAGTGCTTGTTTGGGTGTTTGCACACACAATTATGAGTTGAGGACAGAATAAATAACCAAATTTGCTTCCAGGAAGATCTACAAATTGGTCATTCAGGTGCGAGTTTTTTCTGAAGGCTTACTCTGATTTATCTCCTGCTTTGTGGTAAGCAGGGTAGTTATCTTTTTCAACTGCAGGAGACAGATTATCATTCAAAAAAGTTGAAAAATTAGTTCAACTTTGATCTGGTACTCAAAACAAAACCCTGAACTCAAGATTTTTGAGTCACTGGATGCTTATACCAAGTATTGATGGATTTTGTACTTATAGTGAATGAATAAAATTATCCACAAATCCTGCCTACCTCGAATTTGTCCAAGACATAAATAATAATGGTGAATTCGAGGTGGACAGGATTTGTGGATAATTTGGTTCAACAGAAAAGAACTAATGGAGCATTTTCTGGAAACTGTTTCAAGGGGTGAATACAACACAGGTTTGTATACAGCCCAATGGACTACAAATGAGACTGAACAGACATGGCCTTCCAGATGCAGAAGAAACCTCGCCAATGTAGCAGAACCTACATTGAAAAGATATAATTTGCTCTGGATGTCTTCTAGGGTTGAGACCCAGCAGCAACATGGGCTGTTGGTATATTTTAAGCTCTTGTTGCTGGGATTTCCAAAAGAGAATTCCCAATTAGACCAATCAGTCACTACTTAAGAGAAGCAGAAGCATAAGTCCTCCAGTTATTTAATATTTATATGCTGCATGTTCTCACTAGAGAACATGATTCGTGAGGGCACATACTTCAAAGAACCCAAGAAACCATTAAATACAACAAAATGTCTATGTTTTAATCTTTCTCCCTGAGTGCTACATTTGTACTTCTATTATTAAATTATACATCACCAATAATAATTTTTAAAAAATCAGAAAAGTTGTTGCCAAACTTTTCAGATTCATAATGAGGTAGATGTATTCATTCCTGATGTGCTACATCATAATTTTTATCTGATAAATAATGATAAATCCAATCATCACGGAGGCTGTTTATTGGTCTTCAGGGTGTATTGCTGAGAAGATGGATCATTCCTTCCTATACAACCATCACATAATTTGTCATTTGGGGGTCAACTCAAGCTTTCAGGGTTTGTTTGTAGGTCAATTCAAGCCTCTAGAGGTCATTTTAGGTCAACTCAAGCTTCTGGAGTGATCTTGCATGAGCACCATCTTCCAGGGCTTTTGGGGTCAACTTCTATGTCTCTTTGGTGACCAAGCCTCTAGGGTTCATTCAGGGGTCAACTCAAACTTCCAGGGTTCATTGGGGGGGGGGTCACCTCAAGCCTCTAGAGGTCATTTTGGGTGAACGCAGACTTCTGGAATGATCCTGACCCGAACCCCAGGTTCCAGGGCTTTTGGGGTCAACATTTACAGCTCTTTGGTAGCCAAGTGAAGCCTCCAGGGCTCATTTGGAGGGGGGCTGGGTCAACTCAAGCTTTCAGAGCTCATTATAGCTAAGTGTTCATTTAATTGGTCTAATTTTTTTTTAAAAGCAAAAGTTTGTTTTAAAGAAGTTCAAACATATAAGATAAACCTGGCAGTTTATCCAGTCTCATCAAATAGCAGATAAACAGACCATCTGCACATCAATTTATCTACAATGGCTTAAGCAATAAAGCAAGGTAGGAGCATCAAAAAAATACATCTTTTCTGAGATCCTCAAGTATTTTCTTTCAACACCAACTAATGCCAACACCAATGCCCATTTTCATAAGTATAGGGAGGGAAGCTAATAAAACACAGCCTCATACTTTTTTATTTTTGCAACTCTTCAGCTGGTTACTGATTGGAAAAAAAGCAGATGTTCCTTGGAGAGATATGGCAGGAGAATGTAGTCTGCAATTCATCACAAAATGAAGATGAAAAATAACAGAAATATACTTTTATAAGGAACACAAGGAGCTCCTTAATCCATGGTGCTGTAAGGATAGAGAGGTGGCTAAATGCTGAGCTTGTCGATCAGAAAGGTCAGCAGTTCGGTGGTTCGAATCCCTAGCACTGCATAATGGAGTGAGCTCCCGTTACTTGTCCCAACTTCTGCCAACTTAACCGTTCAAAAGCACATAAAAATGCAAGTAGGAAAATAGGAACCACCTTTGGTGGGAAGGTAACAGTGTTCAATACACCTTCAGCATTTAGTCATGCCAACCACATGACCACGGAGACATCTTTGGACAGCACTGGCTCTTCGGCTTTGAAACAGAGATGAGCACTGCCCCCTAGAGTTGGGATTGACTAGCACATATGTATGAGGGGAACCTTTACCTTTAAGGATAAAGAGGTTACAAAGATCACATTATTTTAAATCTGTTAATTGTCTATGACTATGCAAATCAAGGAAAATAGTGTTTGACAATGGTGTGCTTATTCGCAAAAGAAGTCAGCTCTTTAGCCAGGCAAAATCTACTCCTTTATTTTCCCCTCTGAAATTGTTCCCACAAGGAAGCTTAAAATAATACAATTTTGATACCATTTTATACTTAATGGCATAGCAAAGTGGTGATTCCCCAAAGACCTAACATTGCAGCGACAAGGGAAGCAACAGAACAACAATTACAGAATTTTTGATTCACAGAAACAACATTAGGAATTGGCTTGAATCTTTGCTGGTATTTTGCAAATGGGAAGTTGGCACCCTGGAGGAGCGCAATATTCTCCTCCAAAAGTGGATTAAATTGCTTGCATGCCCTGGGCAGCCTCATAATTTCAGGACAGCAAAATAAATCCATGAATAGTTTACTTACATGCAATATATCATTCCTATAATAACACATTGGAATCCAATTATCTGTAGTATAATATAGATTTGGAGATGATAAAAAAAAAAATAGGCTTCAGGCACTGTGCTTGTTTTGGATAGTGGATAATCCACTTGGTCCATTTCTAACCTTAATTCTTACTTCTCTTTCTGATGCTTTGCAAAATACCTCCATAAGCCAGGTGGGATACCTGGAGAAATAAAGAAAAGAACAATGGAACAGCTTCCGTCACTGTTTCTGCTCTGTCCTGAATTTTGCTGCTTCTAAATCCAGAGGATTGGTATGTCTTCATTAGCTAATCATACTGAAAAGGATTGTTGCAAACCAGATGATCTGGACAGGGAGGGTTCCGGGCGGCTTTACTGCCAATTCCGCTGTGCGTGCATGTGCAGTTCAGTTAAAAATTTTCTACACATGCGCAGAACTAAAAAACAAGATAGCGGTGGTGACAGCAGCAACCGGGGAACCGATTAAGGGGAGTGGCAGGCCTGGGTCGCTGCTAGTTCCAGTGACCCAGGCCATCATATCACTACTGATTCAGCTGAACTGGGCCGAATCGGTAGGAATCCACCATAGAATCTGGAACTTCGTATGGCATCAAGCTCTGAAAAACTAACTGATGTGTTGGTTTGTGTGCCTTGATGAGAATTTACACGCAGTAGACTTAGGCTGCATGTTCTTCTCTCTCTCCCAGAAAACCAAATGCTAAACAAAACAACCCAAGAAAGAAAGGGGGGGGCTTGCCTTACTCATTGGGGTCCTTCAGAAGGCTCCCAAATGGCCATCTCTTGTAGGGATCCATAAGAGCAACTTTCTTTGTTAATGTGCAGAGATGTGTTTGCTTGCAGGGATCCAAGCCAAGCAAACTAGTGGTGGGAATCAAAATCTTTTCCTACCAGTTCTATGAGAGAGCACTTTGAGTGCAGCACTCAAAGACTGTCCTGGGTGTCAGCGCTGGTGAGATGAGCCGATTTTTAGCTCAGCTACAGCATGGCAATCCGCTCTGCTGTGGGAATCACCTGAGCTAAAAAACAAACCAGTATAGAACAGGGAACGGTGGGGGTGGGAGGGCGGGGCCAACCAGAGGTGGTATTTGCTGGTTCTCTACTCAAAATTTCCACTACCGATTTGCCTGAACCGGTCCAAACCGGCTGAATACCACCTCTAAGGAAACATAAGCTGCTTCTTCACCCTACCAACACATCTGTAATGCTGATACAGATTAAAGCTGAGTCAGGGATGAGCAATGTCTGATTCTCTTGAAGATGCTCAACTGCACAACCCAGCATCTTTGCTCTTGGCTTTGTTCCCGGGGATGTTGTGAGTTGTGATTCACTGTATTTGGCCTACACAAATCTTCGTTCATGCTTTGGAATAATAAGATAGTCTTAATACTGCCAGGTGGGATTTGGACCAAATCCTGGGAAGGAAACATTGAACATTTAAAATCCACACACCAAACTTCTCCAAACTGCATCCTCCCATTACTTGCCCCACCTCCTCCAGGATACTGTGATTGCCAACTCCACACCTTCCAATCATGGCAGAAAGCAGACGATTAGGGGAATGATTGGTACTTGAACTCAGCATTTCTATGCGTTGTGTAACAGGGCTTTCCCTGACATAGAACAGTGAGATGGACATGTATGTACATGGACATGGAGGTGTTTATCCCTCAATTAAACCTGGAACAGATTACCATATTTTGGGAGTATAAGATGCACCTTCCCCCCCCTAAAAGAGGGTAAAAATTTGGGTGTATCTTATACACTGAATGTAGCCCCACCCACCCACCATTCCCCACCCTTTGGCTGTTGCCTCCCAGCAATTTATCTCCTTGCAGCAAAAGGGGGAAAATGGGGCTTGTAGTGGCTACAATAGGCTATAGCAATCCCTGCAGCCTGAAACAGCTGATGATCGGGAGGCTCATGATGAAATTGAAAGTGAAACTTGCTGTTTGCGCCACCAGGCAAATTGCTAGGAGGCAGAAGCAGATTTTTTTTCTTGTGCTAATCAGGCTGTTTGCTGTTTGCTGCAAGAAGGTAAGTCAATAATTATAAATGCCTATAGAATGTTCAAATTATTAGACTTATTTTTTAAAGACTAATTTATTATTATTCTAGACATCTTAACAAAATGAAGAAGCTTTTTAAAATAAATGCTTGATCTGAAGAGGCCCAGTGCCATTGTATCTTCTTTTAAATAGCAGAGAATAACTATACTGCCAGAAAGCACATCAATTTTAACAGCAGCTGTACAAGTATAGTCTGAAATGTAACACTACAAACAGTGTATATTGTCTGTACTGTTTGCTGTTTGTTGCAAAGAGGCAAATTGCTGGGAGGCAGAAGCAGATTCCCCCCCCCTTGTTTTCCTCCCCAAAAACTAGGTGTGTCTTATACTTCGTAGCGTCTTATACGCCGAAAAATATGGTATGTTACTGAGCTGTGCCCTCCCAACAGATGCCTGTGATCCTGTCAGTCTCTCTATGAACATCCCAAAGTGCCTATCTGGGCACCTGCTGGAAACATAGTTCTGGCACCACAGAATTTGGGCAATGGCTCCATCTTGGTGGATGTGATGGCCTTAGTGAAAGTCAGTTGGGAGCTGCAGGGTTAAACATGACACTGGCTGGCTCCAAAATGCATTTTTGCTTGAAGAAATATGAGTGAACGTTGCCTGGTAGAACATCATGCTTTTATGTGGTAAATAATTGATGATCGCGGAGACTGTTTATTGGTCTTCAGGGCATTGCTGAGGTGATGGATCGTTCCTTCCCATACAGCCTTTACATAATTTGGTGTGTATGTCTCATTCATGCAGATAATATATGGATCAGAAGTGGGCAGTTATTTTGCCCCTCCTCTCCTCCCCTTCCACTTCCACCTTTCTCTTGCAGAGGATACAATTTCTCTTAAAGTTAGAGCTGAATTATATTCGACTGGAGGTAGACACACTGCATGGCTTGGAGTCTGTGACAGAAGACTGCCAGCTGAAATTTTTGCTGAAGGTATGGGCAACATTTGAAGACTGCAGAAGAAGACCTGTGACATTATAGCTCTAAAGTAGGAGTCTCCAACCTTGGCAACTTCTAGCCTGGCGGACTTCAACTCCCAGAATTCCCCATCCAGTTTGCTGGCTGGGGAATTCTGGGAGTTGAAATCCACCAGGCTTGAAGTTGCCAAGATTGGAGACCCCTGCTATAAAGTGCCTCCATCTTTCACTGAATCATCCAACCCACCTCCTCTCCAAACTGCAACCTTGAAATTCAGTGGTTTTATTGCTGAACCGTGGGTAGAACGATCTGGATAGGGCCACTGCCTCTGGTCTGCAAGCTGGCCATTCAGTTCTACCACAGATCTTGTATTACATTTTCTCTTGACCTCATTTCATTAAAACTTGCCACCTACAATTTGAAAGGGATTTGCGGTAGCTAGATACAGTAAATGCAACCGTTATTTTACACACTCTGCAGGGAAAACAATCTTTGCTGGTAAGCATACCCTCAGCCAGAAACAATATCCTTTCCCGAATGAATAGAATATAGAATAGAATAGAATAGAATAGAATAGTAGGGTTGGAAGGGACCTTGGAGATCTTCTAGTCCATCCTCCTGTTAGGCAGGAAACTACACCATTTCAGACAAATGATTATTCAACATCTTCTTAAAAACTTCCAGTGTTGGAGCATTCACAACTTCTAGAGGCAGGTTGTTCCACTGATTAATTATTCTAACTGTCAGGAAATTTCTCCTTAGTTCTAAGTTGCTTCTCTCCTTCATTAAATTTCACCCATTGCTTCTTGTCCTGCCCTCAACTGCTTTGGAGAATAGCTTGACTCCCTCTTCTTTGTGGCAGCCCATGAAATATTGGAAGGCTGCTATCATGTGTCCCCTAGTCCCTCTTTTCATTAAACTAGACATACCCAGTTCCAGCAGCCGTTCTCTATGTGTTTTAGCCTCCAGTTCCCTAATCCTCTTTGTTGCTCTTCTCGGCACTCTTTTTAGAGTCCCCACATCTTTTTTACATTGTGGCGACCAAAACTGGTTGCAGCATTCCAAGTGTGGCCTTATCATCATGATCTTGATTCTATCCCTCTGTTTATGCAACCTAGACCTGTGTTGAACTTAGAATAGAATAGAACTGGAAGGGACTTGGAGATCTTCTAGACCAGCCTCCTGATCAATACCATTTCCGACAGGTATTCTTCTTAAAAACCTCCAGTGATGAAGTACCCACGATTTCAGGAGTCAAGCTGTTCCACTGGTTAATTGCTGTAACTGTCAAGAAATTTTTCCTTAATTCAAGGTTGCTTCTCTCTTTGATTGGTTTCCATCCATTGTTTCTTGTCTTGCCTTCTGGTGCTTTGGAGAATTTGATCCCCTCTTCTTTGTGGCAGCCCCTCAAATATTGCCATGATGGACAGAAACAACAGAACTCAAGCCTGATGCCTTTGGCTCTTTCTACAGGGGTCGTAGTGAATTTTAATTTGGGATCCCACATAGGCAGTGGAGAGGGTGCTGGCCTGGACCCATTCATCAGTCCATCTCTCATCTATTCCTAGACAGGAACTATAAAAACTTTCCTGTCTGGGTGAAGATGCTGCATAAGCAACAGTGGTTTCTTGGCCCCAGACACTTTTCTTCCGGCCAGCTTCATATATTATGAATGTGGCTTATTTTGTTTTGGACTAGTCTGGTGAGATTGTGATTGCACTGCACATTAAGACAGTTGCATCTTTTGTGCAATGCCATTACAACACACAGACCTTGCCCTCAGTGGATCCTCTTATTTCCTTCATATTTATATCATGTTAAATCTCCATGGCGTGTTTGAAGAGGCTGCCTCCCAAATACTTCCCCATTCAATGGAGATTCTCAGTCATCCAGGTAATGGTTGTCCCAAAGGTGCTTTTTCAAATGGCAGCTGGACTTTGTTTTTTCCTTGAAGACGTTGAAGAAGGATCCACACCCATTTGCACTACACAGGTGACCCTGAGGGGACAGATAAACCTCCTGTAAGGATAGCCTCTCCTCCTAACTTAAGAAAGTGAAGACTCTTGAAACAAAGTATTTCAAAAGGAAACTTTTATTAAGCAGAAGTGACAGCAATGGATTCAAAGCAGTGTCTGAATACCCTCAGGCAAGACAAGAATTAAGAATTAAGGCAGTAGAGACTCCTCCCTTTAGGCAGATGCAGATTTAGCCGATCCACAGGTGTAAAGATGTTATTTTACTAGCTGCCCTGAGAAACGGATAAGCATACGTTCCCATGGTTATCTTCCGTTGGCTATCAAAGTGAAAAAACCCACATGTCCATCCCTCCTATACATTCCCCAAGAGGTGAGAAGTTCTCAGGGTGCTTCGGCACCAGGATGCAAGTTATAAAATACCAGTTGTCACAGGCAATACTAATGAATCGAATCCAAGCCCCCCCTTCTTCCAATTGAATGGCAGTATCACTTTTAGGGATCTGATACCTCCAACAAAGAGATGCCTGCAAGGAATATCAATCCTCCCATCCTCCACCAGTCAGTCAGAACTGAAGAAGCTTTTTGAATGAGAAGTGAAATGTCCTCAAGCAGAAACAAAGTCCAGTTATTTCTCCATTCAATCACACACAGGGGTTCAATCACACAAACACATTCCTTCAGCAAGCAGCTCCTCTCACCTGAGCAGCTCCAGAGAGCTTCAGCGTTGTGTCTGGAAAGATCATGTTTTGCACAATTCTAGAGCAAACCTGGCTCAGTGGCTAAGATGCTGAACTTGTTGACAGTTCAGCAGTTCAAATCCTTAGCACCACATAAGAGAGTGAGCTCCCATTACTTGTCCCAGCTTCTGCCAACCTAGCAGTTCGAAAGCACGTAAAAATGCAAGTAGAAAAATAGGAACCACCTTTGATGGGAAGGTAACAGTGTTCCATTCACCTACGGCATTTAGTCATGCCGGCCACATGACCAAGGAGATGTCTTCGGACAGCCCTGGCTCTTCGGCTTTGAAACAGAGATGATCATTGCCCCCTAGAGTCAGGAACAACTAGCACATATGTGCAAGGGAAACTTCTACCTTTACCTTAGAGCAAACCATCTACAGTCAAGAAAGAGATAAGACAGGTCAGTTCTGCCTGGCACAAATGAGGCATTAAATGACATAGAAGCAGAGGAGCTTCTGGCTGAGAGGAAGGCCTATTAATTCAACAGATTTGACCATTATTAGGTGTGAACTGAGAACAGGCAGGGCAGGGGAGCTTCAGGGAAATCCATGAAGGGACTTAAGAAGACTGCTGGTGGCAAAGTCTCAGAAGATGCGGAGAGAAACGAATTGTTGGGTAGTTTTAGAGAGCTGCCTTTGCTCAGGCTGTTCCCATGCTCATGTTTCTCTATGCTTCTGAGTCACAAGTCTTGAATGAAACATAATTTTTCTCCTGGCATGCATCCCGATACACACCCACACCTTCACTTATTAAGTGGCTCACATCTCCAAGGTTTTTTTCCCCACTGTCCAGCAAGCAGACAGAGCTCCTCCTCACTCTAAGAAATGAATGTCAAAAATGGGAATTCAGTGGATGAGATGACAATCAGAATAAAGAGATGGGTAAGTATATGGAGAAATCATTTTATGGGGTTAAGAGCCAATTAGCCAGCAATCCCTTCCATTACAGCTATAGGAGATCTTTTAGAATTGATAAAATCTGCCAAAATCTCAAAGAGATGACTGAGTTTCTGTTCTAGGAGTCTTGATATATCTACCTATCTACCTACCTATCTATCTACCTACCTACCTACCTATCAAGATATGTGTGTGTGTGTGTGTGTGTGTATGTATGTATGTATATATGTATATGCATATATATATATATATATATATATATATATATATATATATATATATATATATATATATATATATATATATATATATATATATATATATATATATATATATATCTATCATCTTTATCTCTATCATCTTTATCTCTATCTCCATCCATCCATCCATCCATCCACCATATTTTTGGAGTATAAGATGCACCAGAGCATAAGACGCAGCAAAGTTTTGAAGAGGCAAATTAAAAAACAAGGTTTGGGACTCTGCAAACCTCCCAGAACCTCCCAAAAACCTCCCAAATAGGGCTATTTAAAAAGAAGGGCATGAATAGCCCTTAGGAGGCTTGTAGAGTGTTCCTGGAGGGCTGGAAGAGGGAGGCAAAAATGAGCAAAAAATGGCCCATTTTTCACAAAAGGGGCCCATTTTTTGTTTTAAAAAAGAGCATTATGAAGCTTATAGAATGCTCTTGCGGGAGGGGGAAATTGAGCAACAAATGGGCTGTTTTTTGCTCATTTCTGCCCTCCCCAGCCCCTAGGAGCTCTCTGAAAGCCTCCTAAAGGCTATGCACGGCCATTTTGATGAAGGGGCGGAGTTTCAGGAGGCACAAAATGCTGTATTCAGTAATGGAATATGATTTTATGTTTCTGTTTTGTTTTGTCTGTTTATGTTTAAAAATAAAAAACTCTTTTTAAAAAAAATGCTGTATTCAGTGTATAAGATGCACCCAGATTTTCAGCCTATTTTTTGAGGAAAAAGGGTGCATCTTATACTCCGAAAAATACAGGATCTCTGTCTCTCTCTCTCTGTCTCTGTCTCTGTCTCTGTCTCTCTCACTCCCAGTTGAAAATTCAATTAAGAAAATCCAATCTTTCAACTTTCCGACAAATTAATGCAAACTTTATTATTTGATTTGGGAGCAATTTAGGGAAATCTTGGATTGCACAATAGAATATTGTTCTTTTTTCTGTTTAAAATATTATTTAAAATAATAATATTTATAATAGAAGAAGATAAACAAAATGCTTCATCTTTGATGGAAAGGGTAAATAATAGTGGTCATGGTTTCTTCAACATTTCGGGGCTGGGGTTTAGATGAGGGAACTGTCTCAGGAATACCCTTGCAAACTATTTGCCATGATGGTGGTGGGGAATCACAGCCCTTTTAGTGGGAGGTGAACTACTGATGTTGCCCCTCTGCCCACACAGTTCTTCCCTTTTCTCTCTTTTTTTCTCCACTCAGTAGGCAGCCTTTCAAACCAAGCGTGAAGCTGCTGCTGCTGCTATGCTGCATTTCCTTATGTAAGAATTTCCCCAGGAATTTGATGGAAATATAACTGCTTGGAGCCACTGCTTCCTTTTGCAGCAGGAAATGTCTTCCTGTTTGCACATTGATTCCTTGAAGAGAAGCTAAAATAAATCAAAACGTCAGAGGTGGAAGATGCTCAGGTCTACGGGAAGCTTTGTATCTTCACACCTGCTTTTTTCCCCAGGCACTGGCGTTGTGTCATAACGCACCTCAGAGATTAGGGGAGTGTATGTGTGCGGCTGGTGGTGGTTTCTAAATGGGATTCTCTTCTCACTTTTATTTTTTTCCCCAGGCAGAGGATATGCTTCACACCTTGCTGAGAAAAGTTCAAGTTTTTTTCAAGAAGAATATCTCTGCAGCCCTCTTCCTGATTCCCTTCTGCACACAAATCTGCAGCTGCCATTTCTGAACACCCTTGCTTCAGGTACTCCTCCTTAATTTTAAAGAAGAGTCAGTGAAGGAGGAGGCAGCAGAATCAGAGGTGGCATTCAGCAGGTTCTGACCAGTTCTGGAGAACCAGTAGCGGAAATTTTGAGTAGTTCAGAGAACCAGTAAATACCACCTCTGGCTGGCCCCACCCGCATCTATTCTCTGCCTCCCGAGTCCCAGCTGATTGGAAGGGAATGGGGATTTAGAACTATACTTCCCCTGCCACGCCCACCAAACCACGCCCACCAAACCACGCCCACCAAGCCACACCCACAGAACTGCTAGTAAATATTTTTGAATCCCACCACTGGGCAGAATCCTGCTCCCCGACAGGTCTTCTGTGAGCACCTCTTTACCAGCTGAACATAGCCATGGCCAGGTATGAGAGGTGGCTCTCCAGATCTGCTCTGAGGACTCAGCACTGAGCCCAGATCACTGCAGTGGCCAAGCAGAGGACCTGCTACCTTTATTTTTAAAGTCAGTCTGTCCATCTCAACACACTCTAAGTTTTTCCAAGGAAGATGTCTTTCATTACCATCAGCTGGGAGGCCCTTGAACAAGCTGAGCAAATATTTAATTCCCTCTGATTGCAAATGTCCTTTTGCTAAAGACGGAAGTCCTCATTTGCTGGCTGGGGAATTCTGAGGGTTGAAGTCCACCAGGCTTAAAGTTGCCAAGGTTGGAGACCCCTGCTCTAAAGTGTCTCCATCTTCCATCGAAACATCAGAGGGGAGGAAAAGAAGAAAAACTAGAGCAGGGGTCTCCAACCTTGACAACTTTAAGACTTAAGGAGTTGAAGTCCACAAGTCTTAAAGTTGCCAAGGTTGGAGACCCCTGAACTGCTTTTGATGCAAATAACATCCTGCTCCCCTGCATGGTCTCCTTGCCCTAGGCTCCTTGCCTTTTGGCAACTGCCCTCTAACAGTTGCTAAAGCCTCATTGTTTCTGGATGCTCCACTAATGCCACTCCAAGCTAACTGCTGTGAGAGCAGTAGACATCTTTCCTGCCTCCCCAAGAAAAAAAAAACAGCTGTTCTTGGAAGAAGGAACAAGTGAGGAGGATAAACATGAAACAAACACGTTGGGTTGAAAGTAAAAAAAACCTGTTCTCAGCACAGTAGCTGAGCTTTGCAGACTTTGATTTGATTTATTTGTATCATGACTTTATTATTTTTACAAGAAGGCAGTGAACATATCTAATCCACCTTCCTTACAACAAACTTGTGAAGTGGGCTGGCCTGAGAACTTCACCCATTTTTTCAGGCTTTTTCCAGGCTGGGGTACTGAACCCCAATTCTGGGTTACTCAGAGGGATTCGTGATCCAACATATCAGGACAAACCAACCTGGAAAACCTTTGAATTGTCCAACCCAGGGGAATCAATCATTCAAACATAGAGGGTTTTATTATCATAATTTCCCTCCCTTTTTCTTTCTTTCTTTCTTTCTTTCTTTCTTTCTTTCTTTCTTTCTTTCTTTCTTTCTTTCTTTTTTTCTTTCTTTCATTCATTCTTTCTTTCTTTCATTCATTCATTCACTCAGGAGACACGAATTAAGCTCTGGCAAATTCTTTCTACAGAAACGGTTGGCAGCAGCTTGCAGCCCTCACCCATCTGTTTCAGAGTCAGCCATATAAATCCTGTGTCCACTGGCTTCACCCTCACCTTCCCAGTAACCCTGGCATGAAGATGTCCTAGTAACCGCTGGGAGAGGACATGTCCTCGCGATCTCAGCTCTAGCCCACTTCAGAGGTGGCCTAAATCCCTCCAGAGCGGGTTTACTCTTTGGTTTCGCTTTGCCATTCCCCGCCTTCAGCACCTGGGTGGCGGACAGCGGCAGGCCTCTGCGCGGAGCCTTGGGGGGCCGTTCAAGACGGCCTGGGCACCGCAGGCTCGGAGCTCCCGGGGGCACCTGCTCACCTACTAAGGTCCCATTGGGGGCTCTTCGGAGGAGACGCCGCTCTTCCGGAGGAGCCAAAGGCCCGGGAGGAAGATCAGGTGGCTGAGCCGGCCTGCAAACAGCTCTGGCGGCCGCCCTCCCGAAGGAGCCTGGCACACGGCGGTTGCTGCTGGTGCCCACCGGAGCTTTCCGGCCTTCTTTCGGAGCAGGGGCCGCCGTTTCCCGACTGCGGGGGGCGTTTCAGCAGCGCCAACCGCGGCGTTGCCTTCCCTTGCCGTTTCCTAGGGTGCGTGTGCGTGTGTGCGAGTGTGTGCCAAGAGCGCCGTTCGTCCCTGGAGGCAGCACCGGCGCCTCCGCCTTCCCCGCCCTTCCCTTTGGAGCTGGCGGGGCGCGGCCCTCCTTGCTGGCGCAGTGCCCTCTCCGTCCTCCCCCGGCCCGCCCTTCCAAGCCAGGCCCCGCCGGAGCCCAAGGCGGGAGCCGCCCGCATCTCTCGGAGGTCGGGCAAGAGCCGGCCCTCGCCAGATGCCCGAGGCGGGCGGCGCTGGCGGGCGCCTTCTCCGCCGCGGCGACTCAGCGGGCTCCTGGGCGGGGGAGGCCGGCCGGGGCGGCGGGAGCCTCGCCTAGCGGCCCCCCAGCGGCTAGGAGGACGCGGAGCATGTGCAGAGCCGGCCGAGTCCCGGGCCGCCGGTGGGCGAGCTGGCCGAGCGCCGCGTAAAAGCCTCGCTCTGCCGGGGCCGGCCATGCCTCTGGCTGGGTTGCCGGCGCGGAGAGGGAGCCGGGGAGGCGGCGGCGGCTGCCCGCGCTGAGCCCGCGCCCATGTTCTCCTGCTTCTGCTTCAGCGTCCAGCCCCAGAGCTTCGGCAGCCCCGCGCTGCCCGAGTAAGTGCCGCGGCCGGGCGAGGAGGGGGTGCTCGGGGGGACGGGGGGAGAGCGGCCTGCTGGCTCGGCGGGGAGCCTGTGGGTCAGGGCGCGAGAAATGGAAAATCTCCGAGGACGGAGTGTGTATGTGTGGGGGGGGGTCGGCCCTGGATGCGGAGGACTGGGGGCTTGGGCACCGGGGACCCATGAGCGGAGCTGGATGAGGGGGCCGGCAGCTCTCACAGGCTTTGGCTTTGTCGCGGGACCGGAGGAGCTGGGGGGGGGGGGGAGGAAGAGGCGATTAATTGGCCGGCGCAATTCGGGTCGGCTCCTTTAAGGTCCAGTTACCTGACCAGAGAAGAATCGGGGGGCGGGGGTGGGGTGGGGGGCAAAGGCTGCTGTCCCGGGTCCCTCCGCAGGCGAAGTGCGGGTGTATGTGTATCTGTCGATCAAACTGCTCAGGGGGGCTCCGAAATGTTGCAGGAGCCTTAAAAGGGGAAGGGGGCTTCAGCCGAAGGAGGCATCTTGCGTGGGGGGTGGGGGGTGGGGGTTGAGGAGGAAACGCGTTTGGTCGTTTTTGGAACTAGAAGAGCCAAGAAAAGTAAAGATGGTTTCCTAGAGATCAAATGGGCTGCCGTGAACGACCCCGCGCCCCCTTTTTATTGCTCAGCATTTGTATAGACTAGGAATCTGGAAAACGGGGGGGGGGGAGAAATCTCATCAGTCAAACCACCCTGGCCCACCTGCAGCTCACAAGCCCTGCCCCTATCCCAATAGAACCTCTTTGTTCAGAGGCAGTCTATCACTAAGGACCTGCGTGTTGGGGCCATGTGGCCAGGCTCAAGGGAGGTGGTGGGTCGGACCCCAAAGGGCTTGGACTGGATTGCCACGCACACCTCCCGTCTCTAAGAGAAAAGCTTAGAGATCTTCCTGGTCTCCTTACATGTTTTTCCACTGCAGGGTCAAATTAGGAAAATTGATGTGTGGAAAGGAAGCAATTAATCCTCCTTTCTGAATAATGGAGCTGGTGTGAAAGCCACTTTCCAGAAATCCCAAGAAGCCCCCCCTTTATGTTCTCAGAAAGCAGGGCAAGGCAGGTGGCAGTGAAAAAAAAGAAGAAGAAGAAGAAGAAGAAGAAGAAGAAGAAGAAGAAGAAGAAGAAGAAGAAGAAGAAGAAGAAGAAGGAGAAGCAGCAGCAGCAGCAGCACCCTGGGGCTGCCTAAGGGTACCAGCACTGAGGATGAATACAACATCCAGATTTAGTGGCAGCCTCTCTCAGGTGCCATCCACCTTTAATGCCTCTTGGCTCCTGGGCGATGCTCTCTCAGTTGCCTTTCCTTAAAAGCCTGTCAAAACTTTTCTTCTGAGAAAGAAGAATAAATTCAAGAGGTTTCTACACAAGCTTTGGACTTGAACTCTACCAAGCTTCTCATTTTCTTTTAAAATCCATTTTGAATTTGTTTTGGAGGAAGTTGGGAAGCTGAATCATTTCCCTTGAATGTCTTGTTCCTACCTTCTTGCCTTGGTCGAAGATGCTGCTGATCCAAACACAGGAGTGTTGTATTTTCAGGTGCCCCAAATATAGAAATCTTGATTTTGGTGTGTGTGTGTGTGTGTGTGTGTGTCACAATTAATGTTGGCACAGCACAGGGAAAGGGTCAATCTCCCCACTATGGCCTTAGATAAAACACCTTAGATGTTTTATCCCTTCATCTTCCCAAGGGGATCCTTCTTGGGGAGATCTTGTTATAAGAGTCAGAAACTTCCCTCCAGGGCACACAACAGCTGCCCACCCAGCATTTTGTCAGGATCATGGCAGGCGAGGGAAACTGTAAATTTGAAAGTTCATTAAAAAAAGACCCACCCCATATTCCAAGGTGAGATGGACTTAGGTCTTTTGTGGGTGCAAGCGAACTCAAGACTAATGATGCATTTGACACTGCCTTCAGGCTCAGCCTGGTCTCTCCTACAGAAGCTTTTCATATTCTTCTTAAAAGAAACTGAGAAACTGCTTGTATCTAACTCTGAGGACTTTGTATGCTTGGCTGGGTAGAACTATGGAATAAAGACACACAACGGCCATTTGGTCTATGGATAAGATTTTGATTATTTCCCTTGAAAGCTGCAGAATATTCTGCAGTTAAAATCCCTTTCTTCAGATTTATTATGATTCGTATGTCACACTCATTTTCTCCCTATTGAAGAGGGAGGGTGTTTGAGCCAGGATGAGGCTCCATGTGATACAACATCTTTTTAAATCGATTCTAACAAATAATTCAGAATTGATTCTAAAAGTAGCACAAGATGCTACACCCCCTTAAAACTGCATCACACTAATTGAAGTTATGTAACAATTGTGTTGGGGGAGATAATCATATTATATAAAACATATTGCCACCTCTGGTAGCCACGCCCAATTAGTTCTTTATTTCGGTTGAGGAAAGTAGAAATACTTTTGAGAAAATTGGAAAAGTTGGGCAACAGTCTTTTTAGTGATTCATTTTTGCTTCTAAACCAAAATGGGGGATGGTGAATGGAAGCTCTCAATTTTATTTAGGACCCAGGAAGCCAATGAGCTGCTGAGGAAAAGCGAGGGTAGTAGAAAGGTTTATGATTCCATTTTCGTAAGAAGGATTTAAAAATCGCAAGAAAAGAGTCAATCTCTTGGCACTGCTTAAAAATTTGTGAAAAACTGGAAACTGAACTGTTGGCCAAGGTCTAATTCATAGTTTCTATTATATTAAAATTTAAACACTTCTGGAATCTGGGACATATCAAGAACAGCATTCAGGAGATATTTTTATCCCTGATATTTTAGTTATTAATGAAAGACAAAATCAGATTCGCGGTGGAATCAAAGTGGTCTCTAGGACATACCTATTTTGAGCCTAAGGCTACATCCTTAACAAGCCCATCTTTGAGACTTTCATGGGAAGCCCTGTTAAACAGGAAGGAACTACAAGATGTCTGCTTTTATAGGAACTCGTGAACACTTACATAACACGGGTTGATATATTTCACCATCCCAACCCAGAGGGATTTGTTACTGAAGTGGGACAGATGCATAATGCATTTCCAATTTACTTTGACCAAAATAGAATCTTCAACTCTTTGATCAAGACTAAACATACTTTGACTTTGACAATAGTCTGTACATAAAATTAAAATAGATGACTGGGTTGGGAAATTAATTTATAGCAACATCTTTTACAACAGAATTAAAAGAAGAAAAGATAGGGGCTGGGATTCCTGATGCAAACCCACCTTTAATGGGTCCATGAAGTTCTATCCTAGATTGAATCACAGGAATTAATCTTTCCACACAGAAGAAGGCAAGGACAGACAGTGGACTAAACTGTGTCCAGAGTCCCACCATGGGTCTGAGATACACTCCTGAAGTAGAAGGAACAATGGAGAACTTGAAAACAAATGGAGACTGAGGACTCTGGGAAACATTTTAAACTCCAGAAACAGGAAGAGAAGGGGATAGGGACAAAGAAAGGAAGTCATTTTTGCATTGAACTCAAGATCTAAAAATATTATACCTCAGAGTTAAAATCCATAAACAGTTAAGAAAAAGTCCACACAAAGCCAGATATTAGTTTTCTTCCCACCTCAACAGCCCATGTAACCATGAAAATAAAATAAGTGTGGGCATAAAGGAAAGGAATGGTCCGAATGAGAATAAATTCAACAACTAAAATAGGATGTTGTGGGCATTAAAAGGTGCAATGGAATTTTGAGGAAAATAATCTAGTATACGTAACTGAGATTAACCATACAATCTCTAGTAAAAGCTAAACTCGACCTTCTGATGCTTGTGGCAATTAACTAGAACTTGACAACATTTGCACAAATTTTCAAGGAGAAGTCCCATAGGAATTATCAGAACCAGCAAAGTGGTTTAGGTATTGACATTGTCCTGTCAGTGAGAACAATCAACCAGTGGTTGTGAGTGCTCCATCACTGCAAGCTTTTAAAGAAGAGACTGGCCACTTATCTGGGATGGTATAGGGCTGTGATGGAAAACCTATGGCACATGTGCCAAAGGTGGCACACAGAGCCCTCTCTGTGGGCACGCATGCCATCGCTAGCTGCTCTTCTGGTCTCTGGTGCATGCATGCATGCTAGCCAGCTGATCTTCACATGTGCCAGAGTCCTGGAAACACAAAGACAAAGTGGCCAGTGTGCATGAGTTTCTGAGGCTCCAGCACACGCATGAGCGCATGCGCATAGACACATAGACACTCCAGGCCTTCCGAAAAGCCGTTAAAACCTGGCTGTGTCGGCAGGCCTGGGGTTGATGAGTTCCCTTCCCCTCTCGATTTGTGTGTCTGTTGGTTATTTTTAAATGCTTGTATTTGTAGTTTTTGTCTTTCCCTTTCCCCCCTTGGGTTTGTGCGCCGCCCTGAGTCCCGCCGGGAATAGGGCGGCATATAAATAAAACGAAACCTAAACCTAAACACATGTTCCAGTTTGGGCAGTTGGTTCTGAAAAGGTTTGCCATCACTGATATAGGGTCCCTTGCTTGGACAGGGGGTTGGACTAGAAGACCTCCAAGGTTCCTTCCAATTCTGTTGGAATGTTCTGTTCTATTGTTCTATACAGAATGCAGTGGAGTATTGGCGGCATATGATAATCCTGTATATATTGCATTGGACAAGGGTTGGGCATTTAAGTCCACTTCTTGTCAATGATATTATAAAATCTCAACATAGTCAGCATAGGGCAGGGACAGCCATGCCTGCTGCTGCAGCATTGGCTTCCTGTTTATGTGTCACTACATCTGGATGGCTGATTGTGCAGTTGGCATGATGAGAATCGCTTCCTACTCAGTGATCGAGTTACTCATTTGATAAACCTTCCCATGCGATAGGGCTGAGGAGCAGATGGGGAGAACGTATTGGGAATGTCTTCAAGGACAGTGGACAGTTTGCTCTGGTTACTGGTGACCTATTTTACTCTCCAGAGTCACGCAGCTATGGTAAATGAGATTCTGCCTCCTGAGGCTTCTTCCTGTCCAAGTGTGCCAGAGTATTTGCAAGCTTGAATTGTAGTAACCTTTCCAATATTCCTTTGCTGCCAACCCAAATATTTAGGAATAGTTTGGGCATGGGGTTAGCTGGATGTGAGATTGTGAGAATCCAGGCAGTTGCTCTATAAGGTCAGGAAGTAAAGGTTGAAGACACTTGTTTTTTAAAAGAGAAAATCATGATTCCAGTAAGCTGAGGGATTCATCACAGTATCACCGCTGCTCTGTGTCTATTGAACACACGTCTAGCTCATCACAATTTCTGTATTGCAAGAACCCTCGTTGCGCAGTGGTTAGAATGCAGCATTGCAGGCTAACTCTGCCCACGGCAAGGAGTTCAATTCTGACTAGCTGATTCATCCTTCCAAGGTCAGTAAAATGAGGACCCAGATTGTTGGGGGAAATATGCTGACTCTGTAAATCACTTAGAGAGGGCTGTAAATCACTGTAAAGTGGTATATGTGTCTAAGTGCTATTGCAAAGTGGCATCTAATACAAGAACTGAGACAGAGAGGATGCAGCCACATAAATTAACAGGAATTATATTAAATTTCAAGGATAAATAAAGAAGAGTGACTGAGTGTATAATATGTTGGGTGGAGAGAAAGAGATAAACAAAATTCTGACTGCATCCTTTTTATTAAGTGATTTTAGAGAAAGAACAACAGTCAAGTTCTTACATAAGATGATTTTAAAAATGAGTAATAATTATTGTTTACATTGTAAAACAGCCGGCTTAATTATTACAGAAGGCTGGATGACATCGTCCACTGCAGCCAGGTGGACTACAGCTCTCAAAACCTCTACAGCTGGACCACAACTGGCTGTGAACCAGGAGATTTGAGGAAGCTGGAGACAGCTGGGTTGAAGAAGGTTGAGATGAGCACCATTCACATATTCAGGGCTAAGACATGGAGTTTTGCCTATGATTTATTGAATAAAAAGCCCATTATTGGTGAAGTGTATGCAAGACTATCTATTTTGGTTTGGGTCAAGCTGAGTTTACACAACTCAGTTTGACCCAAACCAAACATAAACAACTTGGTTTGTTTATGCAAACCACTATAGATGATGGCTTGGTAGGGACTAAGTTCAATAGACCAAACTTCCCCAGGAATCATTTAAGGCATTTCTGGAGTTAGTGGGGGTAAGGAGGTAGATGACTTCCAGGTGGCAGCAAAGAAATACATTTCTAACCCTTTGTTACCATCTAGTTGTCCTGTTGGGTTATTGACATGGAGTATAGAGAAAGAACAATAGCACTTAGACTTATATACCATTTCATAGTGTTTTACAGCCCTCTCTATGCAGTTTACAGAGTCAGCATCTTGCCCCCAGCAACTTTGATCATCATTTTACCGACCTCAAAAAGATAGAAAGCTGAGTCAACCTTGAGCTGTTAAGGATTGAACTTCTGGTAGTGAGCAGTGAGTTAGCCTGCAACACTGCATTCTAACCACTATGCCACCACAGCTCTAGAGGGTTGAGAAAGGACAGATCTATGCAGAGATACGTCCTCCCGAGCTTGCTGCTAGCTCCTGGATGTTTTGTTACCAAATTAGGTGACATCTTTGACCCCATTGAAGATGTTACCTAGTTTGGCAACGAAACGTTTGGGAGCTCAGAAGACAAACCTCTGCCTAAATCTACCACTTGAGCTACGAATATTCTCTACAATTTCTAAAAGGGGAAATCTGTTACCAAAACAATAAGGAGGAAAGCATTCTGAAGTTCAAGTAAGGAAGGAAGATGTGAAAAGAATGTGAAAATATCTTAAACTCCTCCATTATTCCGATTACAAAGAAGGAAGAAGTAAACCATAATAAGACTTGCAAGATTCTGTTAATCAAGCCAATTTTAATAAAGTTTTAGTCTTTATATTAAGTGGCCTGGTTGTGAAGACGCTTTCCTCTCATTCAAAAGATTGAGAGTTCAGTCCTAGGCAGATATTTCTCTCTTAGGACACAAAGAAAAAAAATATAAATTGTGAAATCTGCATGGCATCAGGAAAGGCATCCGGCCAGTAAAAGCCCAGCCCTATCCAGTTGCCCTGACTCTATCCTGAATTAATAGCAATAGCACTTAGACTTATATACTGCTTCATAGTGCTTTTACAGCCCTCTCTAAGCAGTTTACAGAATCAGCATATTTGCCCCCAACAATCTGGATCCTCATTTTACCCACCTTGGAAGGATGGAAGCCTGAGCCAACCTTGAGCCTGGTGAGATTTGAACTGCCGAACTGCAGCTAGAAGTCAACTGAAGTAGCCTGCAGTACTGTACTCTAACCACAGTGCCACCACGGCTCTTAAGAGATTATAGGGTCATAAAAAGGGACTAGCAATAGTCTTAATATGAAATACATTTCTTTGGGCTGATCTACATTTTGGGCCCAACAATATCACAACCCCCTTTTTTTTTCTAAATATATCTGGAATTGTGAACTTTTTTTAATTATTTTTTTATTTTTTGAATAGACACAAACAAACAAGACACAACAAACACCATAAAAACATTCCATTACAAAATATAAAAAGTGTGTCAATTGATTACAAAGAACTTTTGTGCATCCCTTCCACAGTCATCACCTATAATCCATATCAAATTATATATTTTACATAAAATATATTTATATATATTCATCCTTCATATGACTATAGTCGTTTTAACATCACTTTATAACAAACATTCCAAAATTCAAAGCAAAACCACATAATGGCATTCCATTGTCTATTTTCAATATCATCCAACAACATTATATCTTTGTGAAACGTTCTAAATAAAAATTAATTATGTTTGATAACAAAGTTTCTAAACCTCCTTTCTTAATCACTGTTTACAATTTATATCCAATTTCAATATTATAGGCTTTCATACATAACTAAGTTTCTAAACTTCCTTTCATAGTCACCATTTAAAATTTTATACCAAATTTTTTCTTGTCAAACCAATACATGTGTATACATTATATCATTATCAATTATCTATCTAGCTATATCCATTATCACTTCATTTTTAACATAATGCTCTAATTTTAACTATTTAGCTAGTATTTTGTTAATAGTTTTCATGTCTCAACCTGTGTCTTTCCAGTAGTAGTAGAGTCTTATTTCTTTTGCCTTATGTGGGACTAATCTTCTGGTTATTTTCTTAATCAACTTTGTGTGGACTTCTCTTCGCACCTTGTTGCTTGTTGCATGTCTTATAAATTCTTGAAACCCTCCATCAGCTTCTTTAATCAGCTTATCTTTGGTTATCAGTAGTGCTTTTGTCAAAGTTCCTCTCCTTAAATCCATCAATTCTTCCCTTTTTTCTCCTTCTATAATTTGAAATCTGGGGTAGAGATCCTTTCCATCTCTCTTCCCTTTCCATGTTCCATTCTTTCCATTTCCAACCATGCACAGATCACTGTCAATATCCACAGTTATCTTGCCTCTTTGTTCATTATTCCCTTGGGTTTTTGAGACTCTAACCTCCACTTTTTCCATTAGCTGGCTATCTTCAATGTCATCAAATTTTGTATATTACCATCTATATTTTCCAATTTCTTCTCAATTCTCTGTGGTGTTTCTAATAATTTTTGAATTTCAAACATAATCTGTTGTAATGTTATGGTTTCTTCTTGGTATTGTGTCATTGTCTAATTTATAAACACTGTCACTTTAGTTGGAAAACAAAGCTTTGTTTTTCACTTCTCTCTCGCTGCCAAAGAGACATCCAAAGGGCAACTGCATGAACAACCCATCATATCTCTTTGCAAGCTAAAATCTTTGAAGTGCAAGGTCAAAATGATCAAAGAAAAGAGAGAGAGAAATCTTTCCAGAATGCAGCCTCCAACCTCCAAGTGGCAGTGTAACTTCTTTTCCCTCTGATGTTACTGCTCTCTTTATATTCCTTTTATATCCTCTTTATATTCCAAGCTTAAAAGAAACAAAGCTCTTAAATAGAACAAAATAAAAAGAAAAAAACCCCCATCCAAGCCAGTATTGTGAAAATTAAAAAAAAAGTTTTAATCCATAGGTTAAAAAAAAGTAGTAGAAGAAAAGCCAATACTTTCACTTTAAAAAGTAGGAAATGTTTGCAAAACTTTCATCCATAGAAGACAATTTAAAAAAGGATAACACACTGCCCAAAATAGCTTAAATTCGCCACTTCTTTTCTTTTCTTTTCTTTACAAATTTAATTTGGTTTTAATCTTTTTTGTGCAGTCTCTTGTAAAAATAAAATTTCCTCACCAGATGGACACACTTTCTCTTTCCGCTTTCCTCTGGTTGTGGAGCTGTCCTGACTTCAGCAGCTTGGGGCTGCGCTTCTATCACTGGCTAGAAGAGATTCTCTTGGATCAATCAGGGACTTTGCGATGTCCTTGAGATCAGCAAGATGTACTCTTCCCTGTCACCATCTCTTCGGGACGGTTCCATCTGGACCACCCAGCAGTAAAAGTATCTGCTGCGATCTTGGAGCTCCGAGATCGCACGTCCGTATCGTCGCGATATCAGCTTCTTTCTCCTGAAATTGTGAACTTGATGCAGCCATGAACAATTCGGTTCCATAAACTCACTCACTCACTCACTCACTCACTCACTCACTCACTCACTCTACCTACCTACCTACCTACCTACCTACCTACCTACCTACCTTTCTACCTACCTACCTACCTTTCTACCTACCTACCTACCTACCTACCTACCTACCTACCTACCTACCTACCTACCTATGCCTGCCTGCCTGCCTGCCTGCCTGCCTGCCTGCCTGCCTGCCTGCCTACCTACCTACCTACCTACCTACCTACCTACCTACCTACCTACCTACCTACCTACCTATTGTCTGTCTGTCTGGTCTGGTCTGGTCTGGTCTGGTCTGGTCTGTCTGTCTATCTATCTATCTATCTATCTATCTATCTATCTATCTATCTATCTATCTATCTATCTATCTACCTACCTACCTACCTACCTACCTACCTACCTACCTACCTACCTACCTACCTACCTACCTACCTAGAATCTACCTACCTATCATCTGTCTGTCTGTCTATCTATCTATCAATTATCTATCTATCTATCTATCTATCTATCTATCTATCTATCTATCTATCTATCTATCTATCTATCTATCTCCCTCCCTCCCACCCTCCCACCCACCCTCCGTCCGTCCGTCCATCCATCCATCCATCCATCCATCCATCCATCCATCCATCCATCTATCTATCTATCTATCTATCTATCTATCTATCTATCTATCTATCTATCTAGAATCTACCTACCTACCTACCTACCTATTGTCTGTCTGTCTGTCTGTCTGTCTGTCTGTCTGTCTGTCTATCTATCTATCTATCTATCTATCTATCTATCTATCTATTTACTTACCTACCTACCTACCTACCTACCCACCCACCCACCCACCCACCATCCATCCACCCACCCACCCACCCACCCACCCACCCATCCATCCATCCATCCATCCATCCATCCATCCATCCATCCATCTATTCAGCAATTCCCCAACACAAAATGGATTGAAATCTTGTTCAAAGGGAGATGAACCTGACAAATGGGGTCAGGAATGGGATGACATTCCCAAGGCATGGAGCTATGGAGCCTTGGTGGCAGAGTGGTTAGAATGCAGTATTGCAGACTATCTCCGCCTATAGCTTGGAGTTCGATCCTGACTGGCTCAAGGTTGACTCAGCCTTCCATCCTTCTGAGGTGGGTAAAACGAGGACCCAGATTGTTGAGGGCAATATGCTGACTCTGTAAACTGCTCAAAGAAGGTTGTAAAGCATCATGAGGAAGTTGATAAAACAAAGTGCTATAGTGCTGTTGGAAGGATGAGCTCATTCAGGCTGAGCGCCAGGCCTGGAGAGTGAAATCATTCTGTTTTCCAAAACCATATATATACAACAGCAAACCCTGGGGAATTTTTTTTATCTGGCAAACTTGAATCTGTGGGCTGTAGTAGTTAATTCTTGAAGTCTGGGATTAAGGGGTGGATTTCTTACCGTATATGTAAAAATGATGGTATATAAAGACATTCTATTGTGGTTTGGTGATTTTGATGGGAAGATCTGCTTAGGAGAAAGGAAAAGGGAAATTCGTATTTTTCAGATAAGCTTGGTGATTGATGTGTTGCTTTGAGCACTACCATTTTGCTCCCTGTTTTACTGGCTTAAAATTCTTTAGAGTGCTTTTTAAGATGTGCTTTTATTGATTTTTTTCTCCCCCAGAGATGAAAACAAGGAAAACTACCCAGACAAATCTGTAGTCCTAGAGGAAAGTCAGGCAGTGTTTCAAGACACGCTGACCCCCTGCGATGGCACTCTAAGAGTGGGCATGGGGAACTTAAAATCCAGAAAGCCCACATCCATTCCAAAAACAGAAAATGGGAAAACCCGTGAAGAAAATCAGGTAATTTGCTTGCAGGTCTTTGCTGCAATTTTATCAGTAATAAAAGAAAAGCCTCTGGATTTTATTTTTTATTTCGACGATTGGCTGGTGTCCTCTGGCATGGGGGCGGAGAGTGGGCATTGTACAATAAATGCAGCTGAAAAGGTTGAAAAAAGACAATGTAATCTTCAAATATTCCAGATCAATTGGGATGAGATGGGAACATTAAAACACACACACACACACACACACACACACACACACACACACAAAGACTGTACGACTTTTGTAGACATTTTATCTCTGGACAGGTTGGACATTGACTTGCATATGGGTTGACATTTTTGGGTGGGCATTTTTGGTGGAAGATCCTGAGCAGAGATTCTGTGTGTGTGTGTGTGTGTGTGTGTGTGTGTGTGTGTGCTCTTGTGGGTGTGTGCGTGTGTGTGTAGATTGTAGTTTCTTAATAAGGCTAGTGATGGGAAGTATCTGAGAAAAAAAACCAGCTTGGCAAAAAAGATGCCACGAGATGCTGATTTCTTTCTGTACCAAATGTTTTCATTGCTCTTAGTGTGGCCATATGTAGTTTTTAAACCTTTCTGGCTTTTTAAAGTTGAATCACTGCTGTTGTGATTCAAGGAGCTTCAGAGGTGGGTTCCTACCGTTTCGGCCCATTTTGGCAGAATAGGTATTAAGTCAGTCGGACATGTGACCGTACCAGTTCAATTTTGGGCACTGCCATCTTTATTTTCTGTTCTGCACATGCACAGAACACTCTTCATTAAAAAAAAATGTAATTTCCCCCCTTTTTTAATGGTGTGCGCATGACAGTCCCAGAGAATTCCCAGAAATGGGCCATTTTTCACAAAAACAGAGGTATTTTTTGCCTTCCCACAGCCTCCAGAAGCACTCTGCAAGCTTCAGCAGGGCTGGGGGAAGGCAAAAACATCTCTGTTTTTGCCAAAAACAGCCCATTTTCCGCCCATTATTTGCAAAAACAGGGTCCTTTTTGTCTTCCCCCAGCCCTGAAGTCTGCAGAGTGTTCCTGGGGGCCGAGGAGGATAAAAACTTTTTTTTCTTATTGGGTAATTTGCAGGCGCTACCTTAGCTCCTCCCCCATTCCCTGTCAAAACTTTTCACCTCTGTTTCGGTGGGCATGGCTTGGTGAGGGGCAAATGTGACTGAGTGTGCGTGAGTGATGTCAAGTTGGCCACGCCGCTCTGTCACATGCCCTCATCTAGGCATGCCCACCAAACTGGTAGTAAATTTTTTTTGAAACCCACCCCTGAGGAGCTTGTTGTCTTTCGTTAGTCAAGTGAAGGAGAGAGACTAATGACAGCTAATCTTCCTTAGCCTTCTCTACTGTGCAATACAAAATGCCATTTCCAACTGTTACGGGCTGAGCTGAACTTTCCAACAGTTGTCCTCCCATCAGTATCTCTCTGAAACTTTTGCCATTATCAGAAGCAGCCCTCTAGAAGTCAGGAATGGGGAGTTTTGCTATGGTGGTGCGTGATACAATCTCTTGTGTACTGGGAGGATTCAGTTTCTTTCAGTTCAACCTTGGCACTAAAACTGATGTTAAGATGTTCTAGGTCGGAGGGTGTCAAACTCAAGGCCTGCAGGCTGGATCCAGCCTGTGGGGTACTTAGATCTCGCCCGCAGGGTTGCCCTGGAAACAGTGAAGAACCAGGCCTCAGTGCCTTTGCCAGTGAAAACCAAGAGGGCCACGTGCGGCCCTCCCAGACTCCGTTTTTGTGTCGGCCTCAGGCAGCCATCTGACAGTGGAAACAGAGCTCCATTTTCACTGGCAGAGGGCTGCAGGAGCCATGGTGGCTGAAAATGGAGCCTGGGAGCCTTTTTTTGCTGGCAGAGGACTTGGGCTACCACAAGTGCCCCCCTGACATGAGTGACATCAACCTGGCCATGCCTCCCTGGCAGTGGTGAAATTCAAATTGTTTTACTGCTGGTTTTGTGGGCGTGGCTTGGTGGGCATGGTGTAGCTTGGTGGGCATGGCCTGATGGGTGTGGCAGGGGAAGGATACTGCAAAATCTCTATTCCCACCTCACTCTGTGACCAACCAGAGGTGGCATTTGCCGGTTCTCCGAACTACTCAAAATTTCTCCAGAACCTGTCAGAACCTGCTAGATTTCATCCCTGCTCCATGGCCGCCACGCCCAGCCCTGATGCGGCCCTCAATGAAATTGAGTTTGACACACTTGTTCTAGTCAGATGGATCAAAGAGCTCTTTCTAAAGCACAGCATTCTGAGGGGAAAAACTGTAGAAACCCCCCCGAATATAGTGCTGAGAGAAGCATATACTTTCTTCAAAGTCTCAGGCTTCATGTCAAAAAAAAAATATGACACCCATATGGCCACGAAGAGATATTTGCAAGTGTGTAGGCAAGGCGAACCGAAATATCTTAAGTTAGATAGAGGAGGGAAAAAAACAAGCAATTCCCATTGCTGAATGCCAACGTCATGGATGTTCTGCATCCCTCAGATTTTTTTGATTGATGGGATGAATAATGCGGACGGCTTCAAAAAAAGACCTGAGCAAATTTGGGGAAACAATCTTCTACCTAATGTCTGCAAAGGTTCTGAGGAGCTTGGTGAGGAACAAAGAGAGCCCTTGCGTTGTATGCAAGAATGCACTGACAGGGTCCCACACATCCCATCACCATGTTGTCATCTTCATATTTGTACAGGTAGTCCTCGACTTACGACTGCAATTGAGCCCAAAATTTCTGCTGCTAAGCAAGATGGTTGTTAAGTGAGTTTTGCCCCATTTTGCAATTTTTCTTGCCGCGGTTGTTAAGGGATCACCACAGTTGTTAAATGAGTAACGCCATTGTTCAGTGAATCGCTTCCGCATTGACCCTACATGTCAGAAGGTCACAAAAGGTGATCACATGACCCAAGGACACTGTAACCGTCATAAATATGAGTCAGTTGACAAGTGCCTGAATTTTGATCATGTGACTATAGGGGCGCTGCAATGTTTGGGTGAAAAACAGTCATAAGTCACTTTTTTCAGTGCCGTTAGAGCTTTGAACAGTCACTAAACCAATTGTTGTAAGTGTAGGACTTTCTGCCCTAAGCAGCAGAAGATGAATTTTTGACTTCTCTCTTCTTTCTTTTCCTCCCCCTCCCCATTTCATTTCACCCCCTCTCCTAAAATAGATGGTCAACCTCAGTCTGGCTCCCAATTCCAACCCTATAGTTTTATTTTGCTCCTTCTTCTTTCAACAGGAGATGGGAAATGCAGGGTCTTGGCTCTCAGAGTGCCAGAAGAAAACAACGACATCAGCGACTGAATATGCTGAGAATGTCACACTCAGATACCAGGAAACAGCTCTCAAGTTTCAACCCAGGTATTCCTTTTGGCGTAAATGAGTCCAGGTGGCTTCTGGAGACAAGAAACAGGGCCAGTTTCCAGAATTCTTTCCAATGTCATATTTCTGTGTGAAAACCTACCAAGAACAGCATCTCATCTGGTGCCCAGGTAAAACTGAGAAAACAGGAAAGGGTGGGGGAGATAGATAGATAGATAGATAGATAGATAGATAGATAGATAGATAGATAGATAGATAGATAGATAGTCAAGCACGCCTCCTTTAGCAACCAAGAAAGAAACCTCTCACTCCAATGTTTGTGGAATTAAAAGAACTTTTACTGCTTATGAAAAGATAGCAGCAAAGTAAAGCAAAGTCTGAGGCAGAAATGCGCAAAATCATACATATCAAACATTTGCCCAGCCCACTCCCCTCAACAACCCCTATCCCATTGCCCAATCTGCGAATCCTTTAGTTGTCATGTGGGTTGCATCTCCAAGTAGCATCATCAGGTTGGTATGCAGGACAATTGGCCTTGACCAGACCCAAACAGTGGCCATCAGCATGCGCAGAAGATGGTTAGAACTAAACTCCCTTTTTAACTATCACTCCTGTCCCAATTATTCCCCACCCAAATACCATGCCCCCCTCCCCGTTTCCATAACAGCCAAAAGCAAGCAAGCGAAGCCGAGGCTGACAGATAGCTAGCTAGCTAGCTAGCTAATGATAGATGATAAATGATAGATAGATGATAATGATAGATGATTGATGATAAATAGATGTGATAGATGATAGGTGATGTATAATAGATATACATGATAGATATCTTTGTCTCAGATTGCTTTGGTGTAGGGGGGGTCAGAACACCTATCTATCTATCTATCTATCTATCTATCTATCTATCTATCTATCTATCTATCTATCTATCTATCTATCTAATCTAATCTAATCTAATCTAATCTAATCTATCTATCTATCATCTATCTATCATTACCTATCTACCAATCTATCTGATCTATCTATCATCTATCTATCATCTATCTATCTATCTATCTATCTATCTATCTATCTATCTATCTATCTATCTATCTATCTATCTATCTATCTATCTATATTTAATCTATCATATATCTATCATTCATCTATTTATCTTTATCTATCTATCATCTATCTCTCTCTCTCTCTCTCTCTCTCTCTCTATCTATCTATCTATCTATCTATCTATCTATCATATCATCTATCATCTATCTATCATCTATCATCTATCATTAGCTATCATCTATCATTATCTAGCTATTATCTATCATCTATCATCTATCATCTATCTAACACACAGACTAGACGTTGGCAGCAATCCAGCACAGACTAACCTTGGCAGCAATCCAGCCTGCCAAGATAGCCACGAGAGTTCTCCAGCTCTAGTAAATACATTGATTCCTGCAACGAGCGTGTGGAATGTCATTCCTTTTATAGTCTTGAGAGGAGCCTAATTACCACCAGCTGAGTTCAATTATCTCCTGTAACTACGTAACTGTTCTTTACGCCTATTAGCCCTCCATTGCTGGGCATCCAGGACCAACTCCCTTGTCTACTCCCCACTGCTCCAAGGCTCAGGTGCCTCCTGGTGGCCAACCAGCCTCTATGCGCCCTGCTCGGAGTTGGAACCCTATCCAGGGTCCTGCACATCCTCCAGAGCCGACTCATAGGGCCCCTCACTGTCGGAGTCTGGTGGCAGCTCCAACAGCTCCTGCTGGGCCACAACAGGTAGGTAGGTAAGTAGGTAGGTAGGTAGGTAGGTAGGTAGGTAGGTAGGTAGGTAGATAGATAGATAGATAGATAGATAGATAGATAGATAGATAGATAGATAGATAGATAGAAAGAAAGAAATAGAGATCAGATGAGGTGAAGTTCTTGGTAGGTTTTCACACAAAAATATGAAAGCTGGAAAAGAAAGAAACATGGACTCTAATTCATGATAGATAATGAGGATTAAGAAATCACAAAGCAGATCGGGTGGTCAAATTTTAGCTGGTGGAGGCGTCTAATCCAAAGTGCAGTTTTTAGTTTTCATTTGGTGTTCACTGAAACATTGATGTTCACAAACCTTGCATTTCTTTTGGAAAGTATTGGCCTACTGCTTTTAATTAAGGGAAACATCTCCCTACCTCATTCTTAAGTTCCTATATGACATTACTATAGAGTAAGAGCTTTGTTAAGATTAGACTAATAACATACGGTATAATTACAGTGAACACATTTCTATAAACTTTATTGAGATTGTTTTGAATAGATCCCTCTGTCTCCTACTTCTGCTTTTAATGAGTTAATGCAAAAATCCAGAAATAGGTTCATTTGATGGTGTTTCACTCCAGTGATGCTGGCGAGCTGAAGGGTCTGTGATTCTGTTTCTCCACATCCCATTTTGCAGGACAGATCAAAGTGCATTCATTTCATCAAATGATGCTGCTGAGCACCTGCAAAGGCTCACTGAGGTAAGTCCATCAGAAGCCCAAAGATGCTTGGCCTAAGATGGTATCAGCATCTTCTTTCAGCTAATAAGAGGAACGAAAGAGGGAATGATCTTCCTGGGCTGGGATTCTGTCCAAGATAGCGGGACACAAATGACGATGATGTTCGTCAGTCTTTCTGAAGTGTGGACTTCAACTCCCAGAATTCCCCAGCCAGCTGTGCATACCACTCATGTATGTGGCACAGTCATGCTGCTATAGTTATTGGGGTTTTATGATTTTATGATATTATTTGCTAACGTCATATTGTATGTACTGTGTAATGTATTATAGATCACTTTTCTTTTTTCTCCAGAATTTTATTTTATTTTTTGTTCTCTTGCATATCATTTTAACTATGCATTCACATAATTGTTTTTCTTCTTTACATTTATCATTCTTATACATTTATTATTTTATTTAATAGGTTATGATATAGAGTTTGGGTTGCTTTATTTACCATCCCTTCTGCCTGTTGTAATACCACCTTGTTTTCCCTTTCTTTTCTCTCTCCCACCCTTCTCTACTTTCTTCCTTCCTCCACTCCTTCCCCTTCCTTCTTCCCTTCCCTTTCTCCTACTCTTCCTCTTCCCCTTCCTACCCTCTCTCCTTCTCTTCCTCTCCCTTCCATCCTCCTCTCCTCACCTCTTCTTTTCCCCATCTTCCTTTCATTCTCTCCTCCTCTCATAGATCACTTTTCTAAGCTGCTCATTCCCCCCTCCTAAAGTGACATAAAAGCACTTGTAGAAGAAAGTAAGTAATTACTGGTAGGAAGCAGACAGAGACCTTAAACCTTTAGTTGAGTTTCTTCTAGTTAAAAAAGCTAAAATTGGGCAAATCAAAGATCTGTAAGCCAAAATGCTGGTTTGTTACACATGTCTCATGCTGAATAATAGAGGAATTTGTAAAACTAATAGACAAATAAGCAAAAGCTTTTTTTTCAGATTGTACTGAGTCAAAAATATCAGAAATATAGTTTTAGATAAATATAAGACATGATGAATGCAAATGCTGTCATAACAGTCTGGAAAAGGTAGATGGGTTGACTTTTGTGCAATTGGGCAAGGTTGTATCGTGGTTTGACTATCTCTGGGTGCCAAATTGATGGTCCCCTTTTTGGGGTGTGTATTTGTGTGTTGTATAAATCATGTACTTGACTAAGCTGCCTAATTCATGAGTTTCTAGCTTGACCATAGATGGGTTTTCATTCTGTTCTGAATATTGAATATTGAAATGCTTTTGAAGACTGAAATGTTTTCAGCCTCTTAAGATATTATGGGATGCCTAAGGAATGTTTTGTGAATTTTAGAGAAGGGCGAAAGGATGTGCAAAACTGGAAGAGATGATTATCAGCCTTTCTGGCTGACAGAACAGCAAGATAAATGTGGAAAATTGTTTTCCAAGAAAGAATTTTTTCCTGCCTTAATTGAATAGGAAAGAACCAACTGAAGATGATTGAGGAAATATCTCAGTGGAGACAATAAATGATATGTATTGGCTCACTAAGCTTATAAAAATATATCTACAGGGTTTTGTGGGAAACACACATTGTATAATAAAAATTCTATTGTGATAAAATTTGCTGTTCATGACAGCAAAGATAAATGAGTTTAGATTACGAGGGCTGCAGATTGAATGTTCCCTTTGGATAAACCCTCCTTCTTTGCTCCTCTCCAAACTCTTCCCCATGACGTTGCAAATATTCTTCTTGAACTTAGGGCTTGAGAAGAAAATCCACTGTATGTCCCATGGTAACTTTAGGACTGTGCCAAGGAAAACAAAAACATTCTGCATTTTGCATGAACTGTGAGGTTATTTGCCTGTACTTGTTTTGTAGACTTCGTTCAAATGGTGGACAACTACATGAAAACACCCAAGTAGATTTATAACTGCTGAAAGGGAAATGGTTCTTAAGTGATTGAAATTTTGGAGGGGGCATCAACGATCAAGCCCATGTCTCTTGACTTAAAAAGTGGAAGCCATGCAAGAAATTGGGAGTCAAGAGTACAGATTTATTTTATGTTAGTTTTCTACCAGAATCTGAACTATTCACGGTCAAGGCAAATGAGCAGTAGATAAGAGTTAATGGAATTAACTAGGGGTAGGATTCAAAATTTTTAGCAATTAGTTCTCTGCCTGGTTGCTGGGTGGGCGTGGTGATGGTGGGCATGGCCTACTTGGCCTCCTGCACCACAGCGGGTGGGGCGAAGGGCGTTTTCACCCTTCCTGTGCTTTGGAGGCTTTCCTCGAGCCTCTGGAAGGGCAAAAATGACCCCCCCTGGGCTCTGGAGGCCAGAAATGAGCCCATTTCCTGACTTTCAGAACTTCCGGGAGGGCCATCTTTTGCCCTCCCAGAGCCTCTGCGTGGCAGGCCCTGCACTTACCTGCATCCAAAATGGACCGCATGGAAACTCCTGGGACTGGCAGAGCAGGGTGGGCAGGGCTAGCCAGTCCTTGCAACTACCAGTTCAATGAACTAGATGTCAAATTAGCATCCGGTAAACCTGAACCAGTCCAAGCCTGCTGAATCCCACCCCTGGAATTAACTGTGCTGGACTCTTGAAGGTGCAAAAGAACTCAAGACTAATGATGCGTTTGACCCCTCCTTCAGGATAAGCCTGGTCTCTCCTACAGAAATTTTTGATATTTTTCTTGAAACAAACTCTGAGAATCTTAGACTGATTGCATCTAACTCTGAGGACTTTCTATGCTTGGCTAGGTAGAACTATGAAATAAAGACACATAAAGGCTATGTGGCCTGTGAATAAGATTCTGATGATTTCCCTTGAGAGCTCCAGAATATTCTGCAGTTAAAAATCCCTTTCTTCAGATTTATTATATCCACATGTCATACTCATTTTCTCCTTACTGAAGAGGGAGGGTGTTTGAGCCAGGATGGGACTCCTCATGATACAACATCCTTTTAAATCTATTCTATCAAATAATTCAGAATTGACTCTAAAAGTAGCATAAGATGCTACACAGGGGTGGGTTCTGGCAGAGACTACTGCCAGTTTGCTCAGGGGTGTGCCATGCACGCACGGACGCTTGATGCACAATGTGTGCGCGTGCGTACAACTAAAATTGTTCTGTGCATGCACAGAAGCAAAAAACAACTGGGGTTAGGGTTAGGGCTTGGCATTTTTGTCTACCTATTGAGTCCTTTACATGCCAAGGACCTGGGATAAGCAGATCTGGATGTTTGATGGTGTTACAGATATTGTTGCAGATTGGAAGCAGTTCCAAGTAAAGCTGCCTTCTGCAATTGAGTGATGGCAAATTTGTCAATGCCCATGGCATTCAAGTGGTGCTCCAATTGTTTTGGGACTCCACCCAAGGTGCCTATTACTATTGGTACTACCCTTGCTTGCCTTTGCCATAGTCGCTCTATTTCTATTTGTAGGCCTTTGCATTTTGTTATCTTCTCTAGTTCTTTCTCTTCTTTTCTGCTGTCTCCAGGCACTGCCACATCCACTATCCAGACTTCTTTTGTCTTTTTTATTGACAACTGTTAACTCCAGGGTGTTGTTGTTGTTGTTGTTGTTGTTATTTCAATGTTCTCATTTTTTTTACCAGGGTAAAAAAATACTCAAAGCTGTTAAATTTTCAAAAACTGGAACTTTACTGTATTAGTATTGCTAAAGCCACCCTTGTTTCTAATCACATATTCTTCTGGCTACTTTTTCCCCATAATCCATAGTCATAATCAGAAGTGAATTATGGATCAGACAGATGCAGGAAGTGAATCTAATAAAGGAATGTATTTTCTCTGAATGGAGAACTTACACACAGCACCTATTTCCATTCTTTTACTGTTAGTTTCTGAATTTGCTTCTCCTTATTTCCTTGGGATTGATGGGAGCTAACCCTTTCTTTATAGGGATGTGGTGGCTCAGTGGCTAAGACACTGAGCTTGTCTATCAGAAAGGTTGGCAGTTCAGTGGTTCAAATCCCTAGCACTGCATAATGGAGTGAGCTCCTGTTACTTGTCCCAGCTTCTGCCAACCTAACAGTTCGAAAGCATGTAAAAATGCAAGTAGAAAAATAGGGACAACTTTGGTGGGAAGGTAACAGCGTTCCGTGCGCCTTTGGCATTGGGTCATGCCAGCCACATGACCACGGAGACGTCTTTGGACAGCGCTGGCCCTTCGGCTTTGAAATGGAGATGAGCACTGCCCCCTAGAGTCGGGAACAACTAGCACATAACTGTGAGGAGAACTTGTACCTTTACCTTTACCGTAACCCTTTCTTTGTGGAATGACCAATCCACGAGATTACACTTTTGTGGAAAACACTGTTCACTCAGTCTATGTCGAATTCTTTAGTATCTGGATTTCTTTTGAAGGGATGATAAACAGGCAGATGCCTAATTCAGGGCCTCCCAAGAACCCTGTGGTAAGCTCTATGATGTAGTACTAATGGCTTCTGGATGGCTCCCTCAAGGTCACCTCCATGAGTCTCCACACTTGATAGATGAAGAAGGCAAGATTTTTGTTCAAAAGTATTTTGATGGAATAATACGTTCTGTGTGAAACCTGGGATATGAGAGTTAGAGAGATCCCAAGCAGATTACTAACCTTGCCTTCTTGGACTTGCCTGTAGAAAGGGATGACAATCTGCTTGTTTTGTTCTGGAAATGAAAACTACGCCTTAGCCCTTCCAAACATGGAATATCTCCACCAGGGCAAAAAGAAATGGAACTTGTCCTGCAGTTCTGCAACTGACCTCTCTTCTGCATTTTTGCTAAACTAGGAAGACAGTCCTCAGCTAGTGGCTTCAGAGGAACCAGCCTCTTCATCTGCCTCAACCAGCATGCACATTGACAGAGATTATGGCGGTGGTAAGAAAACGTTCACTTAATGCATGCCCTCAGGTTGTCATCATTAAAGGTCCCTGAAAGCCTTTGAATGTGATGCGGCATATTGGTGAATCTGCCAAAAGAGTCTGAGTTCAGGCATTATTTGAGAACATAAGATCTATCCTAGTTTAGGACAGGGGTGTCAAACTGAAGGCTTGTGGGATGGATCCGGCCCACAGGGTGCTTAGATCTGGCCTGTGGGGCCACACCGGAAACAGCAAAGGATTGGCCCTCCCAAGCTCTGTTTTTGCTAGCAGAGGGTTACAGCACCCCGTTGCAGCTGAAAATGGAGCTCAGGAGCCAGTTTTCACTGGCAGAGCACTCAGGCCACCACAGGTGCCCCTGTCATGAATGATGCCAAGCTGGCCATGCCCACCCTGGCCACCAGAGGTCAAACACAACCCTGATGTGATCCTCAATGAAATTAAGTTCGATACTCTTACTTTAGAGGAAAATAGTAACTAAGTTTATTTTGGGTCAAATAAATACTGGTGGCTTTAGGAAAAAGTATATATTGTGAAAGCTCAATTCCATCCTAACAAAAAATAATTTATTTTACCATATTTTTTTGAGTATAAGAAGCACCTTTTTCAACAAAAAAAGGAAGGCAAAAATCTGGGTGCGTGTTATACACTGAATACAGCATTTTTGGCTGTATTTCCTGAAACTCTGCCCCCGCACATCCCGTTTTTCAGAAAAAAGCAGAGGGCTTGGGTAGCTTGCAAAGTGCTCCTGGGGGCTGGAGAAGGTAAAAACGAATGAAAAATGAGCCATTGTTTGCTCATTTTTGCCCCCTCAGCCCCCAGGAGCACTTTGCAGACCTCTCAAACTCTGTGCATGCCCTGCTTTTCACAAAAATGGGGGGGAGGGGGTGCAGAAAGTTTGAGAGGCCTACAGAGTGCAAAAACGTTTTTAAAAAATTATCTCTTCAAAATATTGGTGCGTCTTATACTCCGGTGCATCTTATAGTCTGAAAAATACGGCAATTAAACAGATAAACACATATACATATACATACGTAAATACATACATGAGGTGCATATATGTTTCTTAAATCAACCTTCCATAGAAAGATTAATACACTCAAATCCTTTGTTTGCCTTTGTATTTTGGGAGATCCTAGTTTATCCCACATGTTCAAGGTAAGCATTGGCCCAATATTACATTTCTACTCCTGTTGCTGTCATTAGCCCTTCTCTATCTCCTTTTTAGTGGGCTTTTCAGCTAAGAAAAAATTCTGGGAAGGAAAATATTTAAGGCTCTCCAAATCATAGCTCAGTTTGGAGGCCAGATGAAGTAATAATAATAACAACAATAAAAAGCCAAAAGGTCAGCTGGACACTGGATTTGCGGACGCAGTGCTTTAATGAAAAAGAGGGGTCTGGAAAAACATCCTAATTACCATTGAATGGGTGGGCGTCCCTGTCTAGGTGATTCTGAAGACCTTTCTTTTAGCTTTCCTACTAAAGAGCCAAGTTGGCAATGCTGAGGGCATTGATGGCAGGGGAGAACTTCGCATGTAGCTGTAAGGTTTCCATTTGGGCCTTTAACAATAACAATAGCACTTAAACTTATATACCACTTCACAGTGCTTTTACAGCCCTCTCTAAGCAGTTTACAGAGTCAGCACATTGCTGCCAACAATCTGGGTCCTCATTTTACCCACCTCGGAAGGATGGAAGGCTGAGTCAACCTTGAGCCAGGGAGGATCGAACTGCTGGCAGTTGGCAGATTCTAACCACTGTGCACCATGGAAGGAAGGAAGGAAGGAAGGAAGGAAGGAAGGAAGGAAGGAAGGAAGGAAGGAAGAAAGAAAGGAAGGAAGGAAGGAAGGGCAATAGCATTTACTTATATACCATATCATAGTGCTTTTACAGCCCTCTCTAAGCAGTTTACAGAGTCAGCATAATTGCCTCCAACAATCTGGGTCCTCATTTTATGCACCTCAGAAGGATGAAAGGCTGTCAACCTTACAGAGACATCACAGTTTCTTGTAAATGTATTATCACTTCCAGGCTAATTTTCAATGTATCGCTTGCAAAGTTCTCTTTCAATGCTTAATTAAATTATGGCAAGAATTGAGTTCCAGCAGAGTCTATGCTTCTGTATCAAAGACCCATCACCCAATTCTTCATATCTTTAAAGAGCATTAATAAAAGTCTGGGCAGAAGTCTTAAGGATTGCCATTTGCTAACAGGATGTTTTTCCCTGGCATTTAAGTACTGGAAAATATTTATGTAAAAGAAAGGAACTTGACACATATTAATTTAAACTGACCTTGTATGTGAATGGTGCAGAGTTGATTGATCCATGATGATAAATGATAAAAGCTATTGATTCAGAAATGCGAATGAAAGCAAAGTCAGATGCATTGTTACTCTTGCCAGAATGTTAAGAATTTCAGTTTCTTTAATCAGACTTATTAATAGCGCTTCTTCTTTCATAAATATTAACTATTTGGTTCACTAAATCATTTTGGCGCACAAATTTGATATCACAAACAATTTGTTCTGCATGGTTTATACATTTTGGTTAAATGGTTACAGGCTTCACTTTTTCTTATAATTCATAATTATGTATTTGATATTTCGATTGGATCAGAAGAAATGGGTCCGTCTTTCCAACCTTCCACAGAATTCCTTTGTGTGTGTGTGTGTGTGTGTATGTGTGTGTGTAAACAAAACAAGATGCAATACTAATAAAAATGGGAAAGGAAGGAGGGAAAGGAAAAGAAAGAAAAAGAAAAGGAAGAGGAAAGGAAATTCAAATAAGACGACATTAGTAACAATGGCTATTGGGTATCTTTGTATGCAACACAAATTAGTAGAAAGGAGAGAACAATTAAGCCTAAAAATATGCCAAGCCAGTAAATACCATCTGCTGCTGCTTTGGATAATAGTGTAAATAGAAAAAAAACATTGTTATTTATTTATCGCTTTTCATCCCAGATGGTACTTTCCATTGGCAAAAACGAGAACATGGCAAAACCTTCTTCCCGCATTTAGCCTTGCGACATATTTAGCAGCAAGAAGTGAATCAGCTAAGATGCGTTCAAATCTGCAAGTTGATTCCAAGAGTTGTGTCAATTGCAATTTGTCACTAGTATCAATTACTCTCCTTAGCTGACCTAATCTTGTGTGTGTGTGTGTGTGTGTGTGTGTGTGTGAGAGAGAGAGAGAGAGAGAGAGAGATATATTTTTATTCTAGTCTGTTATGGAAGTGTTTCCTCCTTGGTGTGGCACTTGAGTTCTGTTTTAATAAGGGCTGATGTTGAATTTGCTCGCTCCTTGACCTTCCAGAGCTTGCTCAGGGGTACCAAGATGGTCAGATGGAGGCCGAAAATGGACCTGAGGACCAGGATGCTTTAGGGACTTGCAGGCTGCTGCATCACATCACAGATGGAGATTATCCTCTATTGTCTCCTCGCTGCTCCATTTTCAGCCAAAGCCAGAGGTTTAACTTAGATCCCGAATCGGCTCCTTCTCCACCAAGTGCTCAGCTCTTCATGATGTAAGCTGCACCGACCTTTTCCATTTTCCTAGCGCAGATCGCCTTGTTTTCCTTTCAGGACAAAGCTGTCTTCTTCTGGAAACACTACTTTGGGGCAAAAGAAAAGCTCCCTTCTTCCTGGGACATTGGCATCTATGGGGGTGCCCCAGATTTGGTGAAGGGCCACAGCCTCTTCTCCCACGGCTGCAAAGCTTGATGAGATGCATCGTTCAAGCTACTCTGAGTTTTGCAGGAGGGATTCTGCTGCCTCAAAGTGACTGCTTGGGCCCTTATTTGGTAGCTTCAAAAACTTTTTTTTAATCAGCTAACAGTCAACAAGTTATGAATTCGTTTATTCAAGAGAGCAAATGGCCTCCAGGTTTTTAATAATAGCAAAACTAATAAGCTGTTCCACTGTAAACATTCTTTCAGTGTGGTTGATTTAGGGACAGTCCCCCTTACTGTAACCTTATAAGGCGAGTTACCATTGTGCCTCCAATTTTAAATCCCTGGAGGGCAACTCAGCGCAGGGTGAAAAAGGAGAACGGAGAACTTGAAGTTTCAGGCAAGGACATCTCCAATAATGGAAAAAGAGGGTGTCGGGAAGGTTTTCTTATTTTCATCTGTGAGATGTTGGGAGGACAGAAATCATACATTACAAAAGAACTGTTTATTTAAAATTAATAATCAACTCTAAGCCAAATATTTACACTTTTATTTGTGAATTTATAAACTATTTCACTGAGGAGACTTTTAGTCATGGGCAAAATCAGTAACTGCAGCCAAAAACAAGAATCTGCAATGATGCACCGTAAAGAAAGTGCAAAATATGATGATAGGTTTAGAACTTGCATCTCCCCCAGTCTTGCTAATCAAAGCCAAGGCCTATGTAGAGAAATCCTGGGGCCTCTTAAGTGCCCTCAGTGAGTCTTGTGAGAACCTTGTAGAGGCTCCAACTCCAGGATTCTCTCTGAGGCTGTTCCCTCCAGAAGAAAATCTTGAGCAGGGCCTGGTTCTAGCCTTTCGGGCAGAATCACCAGCCCAAAGGAAGCTCTCTGCTGATCATCCTACATTTTTTTTTTTTAGCAATAGCAGTAGACTTATATACTGCTTCATAGGGCTTTCAGCCCTCTCTAAGCGGTTTACAGAGAGTCAGCATATTGCCCCCAACAATCTGGGTCCTCATTTTACCCACCTCGGAAGGATGGAAGGCTGAGTCAACCCTGAGCCGGTGAGATTTGAACCGCTGAACTGCTGATCTAGCAGTAGCCTGCAGTGCTGCATTTAACCACTGCGCCACCTTGGCTCTTTGACAATTCCAGAACCTTTGGGTGTGGAGGAGCTTTTGAGCATTTCACATAAGCTGCCCAATCTGTGACCGGGGTGGCTATTCCTCAACTGACCGCCATCATTATGCCTTTAGCTGCAAAGTAATTCTTCCTTGAGTGATTGTATTTATCTGGTCCTGTGATAAAATCACCTGCTGGCTTCTAGAGATTATGTAGTTCTTCATGAAACAAGGGCAGGGCAGGTTCCCACCTCTGTAATTCTCCTTGGTCTCTTCTTCCCTCTTCTTTATTTTCCACCTCCCCATAACATCATAGCACTCTGGGGTAGCTGGAGGAGGCCCTTATTTGGTAGAAATAATACTCTAAATGGGTTTTTTTCATAATTTTTGAATGTCCCAGGCCAAGAAGCTCTTCCAGAGGCAGCTGTGAGGACAGCAAAGTGCCCCAGACCATGGTACAACTCACAAAGCACCTGCAAAACCTGAAGAGGAGAATCAGGAAATATGAAGAAAAGTTTGAGGAGGAGAAGCATTACCGGGTAAGAAGCTGAAAGGAGCAGCCAGATCCCTCACAAGAGATCAGAAGGACCGAGGGGCTGCTTCTAAAGGCGACAAGTGGGAGAAGACGTGGGCTTGGTGGGTCCCAGGCACTGTAGGGTGGCTTCAGCCATTCTTGATGTTCTCAAATGCTAAAGCAAATGAATTTTGGATTATCTGAGTACCTACTGTGGGAGATATGATTCATGCTTGTGTGTCAGCTCTCTCAGAGAGAGGCTATGAGTAACCTTATACTAAGCATCTGACTTCATGAAGCAATGATGTCATAAATGCCTAAGACTGAGTTATCTGCATATCTTACCACACCAAACAAAGCACTCAGCAACAACCAGCTACCAGCAAAACAACCAGCTACCAGCAAAATTAAGAAATAGCAGATTAACTATGGAGATGGGCAAAACCCCCAGTAATTAGTTTTCAGTCATTACAGAGGACCAAAGGGGAAAGTACATTCTGGCTGTATCGACCCATCTGGTAAAGTAAGACTACATGTTTTTGAACAGGGCTCGGGGGGAAAACACAGTTCATACTTCTGCTTAGTGTAGTATATTTAAACTAGGAAGAAAAAATACTTTAGCATTGATACTGCTAAAGGCTAATTGTGATTGGTCTCACTCCTGGCTGTGTACAAGATAAAACCATGCCAGATCATAAGCTGAGGATTACCTGTAGCTTTTTGGAGGTTTTCAAGAAAAGATTGGACAACCATTTATCCAGAATGGAATAAGGACTCCTGCCTGAGCAGGGGGTTGGACCAGAAAATCTCCAAGGTCCCTTCCAGTCCTAGGATTCTATGATTTTAGAATTTAGAAGATTTTAGGGTGATATGCAGGGACTCATATAAGAACTGTCTGTGCTGTGAGATGGGCAGCTACATAGATGGGATAAATAAATAAATGCAAGTGAGAGAGGAAAGAAAGGAAAGGAAAGTAGGGAGGGGAAGTAAGAGTAGGAAAGAGGGTAAGAAGGAGAAGAAGAGGAGGAGTGGGGAAAGGGAAGGAAAGAAGGAAAGAGGGAGGAGATGAGGAAAGGAGAAGGCAGAGAGGGGAGGTTGAGAAGATGGAAGGAGCAAGGTTGTTGCGAAAAAGGATGGAGATACGAGGTGGTAAGAAAGTGACCCCAACTGCAGTTTCTATATATGTAAGAAGATTGTGACAAATGTTAATACTTAATAGATATATGTTAATAGTATTTACAATAATGTATATTTGTGAATCTATATGAAAGGAAAAAATAAAATCTTATTTTAAAAAAAGGAAAGGAAAGGAAGGAAGGAAGGAAGGAAGGAAGGAAGGAAGGAAGGAAGAAAAAAAAGAAAGAAAGAGGAAGAAAAGTTTCTCTTTGATCCTATCATCAGCAAGCCAGGGCTCCTTGACAGGCCTTGCAGATGGCTCTAGCCCTTGACAAAGAAATGAATCTTCATCCAGCCTTTTTTCAACCCTTAGAATGACCAGATGGACCTCAGGTTCAGAACATTGGTCAGTCCAGTTGTGATCTGATCTAGCTCACCCTCCAATGTTACCTGGAAAGTTGATCGGGCATCTCTAGGCTAGAGAAGTTCTCAACCTGTGGTCTGCAGACCCCCCCTATGGACCCTCAATGTCATCACAAGGAGTCCACAAAGGGTTGAAGAAATGTTATGTTTAAATCTTGAGTTAAGCTTCGGGGATCCGTGGCCATGATCTCTGGCCACAAAAGATATTTAAAGTGGATGAAGAAAAGGTTGAGAACCACTGCTCTAGACAAATAATACCAAACTGTACCTTGGTGGGATTTCAGTATTGGTGTTGATCAGTGACGTGTGCTTTATGGCTGGTGAGGCAGTCCTCTCCCCCGGCACCCCACTGATTAAAGCACTTTCTTTCGCCCGCAGCAAAGGAAGCACTTTAATCAGTGGGGTGCATGCCGGGAGAGAGGAGAGAATGCTCAGGCTCTACAGGAGGAGGCGAGAGAACCATGTGCCTCATCTACATAAGGAATTTTTCGGCTTTTAACCCTTGCTTAACTCTGCTCAAGTGATCATAAAGATAAATGAGGCACGTGGTTCTCTCGCCTCCTCGTAGAGGTCACTTTTTTTAGAGGCTTTTTTAAACAGTTAAGCACTAAGCAGAGTCATCCACTGTGACTCTGGCAGCAACTACCTCAGCCTTTTTTCTTTTACATTTTTTTTCTTTTCATGATGACAGTGGTGAGGCCCTGCCTCCCCTGACTGCACGCCACTGGTGTTGATGAGAGTAACATTACAATCCACTTTCTGATAGTTGCCTTTTTCTTCCCTTTTCTGTGCAGCCTTCCCATGCTGACAAAATATCAAATCCCGAAGTAATGAAATGGATGAATGACCTGGCCAAAAGTCGTAAACAGCTAAAAGGTACGCACCATCACTGTGTCTAGCCTCCTTCTCACAGGACCAGAAGCTACTATCAGACTTCCAAATAGCATCCCCAGTAAACTAAGGGTCCAAGGCTAGAGATTCCTCAAAGTTCCAATGTATTAAGAGAGCCATGTTGGCACCTCTGGGAAACCCTGAATCTGAAAGCTTCCAGGTTTTCCCCACCCAGTTGAAAGTTCAAGTCCCTGCCCCAGCACCCGCATGTCCCTCACATGGTCCAATCAGTCACTGTCCCAAAAGAAGAGTCCTCCCAGTGATGCCCCTCCAAGTGCCGAGGCAGATGACCTTGACTCTGAGAAAGAATGTTGCTTTGACTACAAAGCAATGTAACCCAGCAACAAAGTACATGTTTTGCTTCGTGCTCCAGGAGATTCAGAGACCTTGGCTTGGTGATCACCTGGAAAAAGTTCTGCCACCTTCACTGCTGCTGTCAGATGACTACCGAGTAGAAAATAAAATTATGGGTGTACAGTGCCTACATCATATTATTCAAAATGTGCCAGCAGCTGTCCTCGGCCAATTTAACAGAGTTCAGGTTGTGTATCATGCTCATCTTTACAGCAGGGAGGCTCAACTTGTGCAGGTTGTGTTGCTGTGCACGCTGGTCACTGGTCGGGCTGCTAGTCTTGGAAAGAGCCCCACAGCAGTTGTCCCCTAAACCCCGACGTGTCACAGCCTCTGACAGAGTCCTCCAGCTGTTACTGACCCACATGGAAGCAGAGAGCCAGCTTTCTTTGCAGAGAATATATGCCAAGAGCCTGCCTGCCTTTGTTGAGAGGCTCGGCATCCGGATTGTTCATCATCTGAAGCGGCTGCAGTGAGTGATTGTGGGATATCTGGAAATCCCTGATGGACCAGAGGAAGCTGCTTGGATTGCAATGTTAGAAAGCTCCCATGCTTTATACAATCTCCTCTCCCAGCTTCCCACACTAGAATATGTGGCAGGCTTGACACCCACTGTAAAAAATGGCTTCCAAACCTGACAACTAAAGTGTTTACTCTTCAGCCTTACGGATGGGGAAAAGGACAGAATCATCCTGGGGCACTAATATACACCATCTCTCATATTGGAAGAAAAACCAGTTCAACTCTAACAGGGGCAGGGAGGCATTTGAAATCCTATGTGAAGGATTTCTGGGAGAACCTCTGTGCACCCAAACCTCAATTCACTCTAAAGGACCCCTGGAAAATGCTATATTTTCTCCCTGACCCACAGCCTTTCCGAGAGAGCGAGAGAGAGCGAGAGCGAGAGAGCGAGAGAGCGAGAGAGAAGAATGAAGTCCTCCTTACACTCACACTTTCTTGTAGATGTAACCAGCAAAGTTTGGTTTGGTGCAAAGCCAGCATTGTTGGTTTCTGTGGCTTTTCCAGGAACCTTAAATCCCAGCCCTTTCCTGGATCAGCCTAGCTCTCCACCGACAGAGCTACTGCAGAGCTAACGGATTCATTATGTGAATACTATTGGGCAGTGGGCTTTAGTAGGCAAGAACCAGACCAGCATAGCTGCAACAGCATTTATTGGCTCAAAATTGGAACTGAGGAACTGGGGCAAATGCCTGTGATTTATACTCTAGGCCCACAGGGCCTTAACCAATCATAGAACTAGAAAAAGCTGGCCCAAATATAAATGTTCTAAATTTCCCTCCAAAACAGTTGGGGTCATCTAAAGGTTAGTTTCACTTTAGCACAGTTAACACTTAGGGTCATCTAAAGGTTAGTTTCACTTTAGCACAGTTAACACAACTATATACATTCAATACATAACAGATACCTCTCAACCATCAATCCTACAATGCCAAGCTTGATCTTAGGATACCAAACTAGCTTTAGAAACTCTTATTTCCCTATTCAATATGTTCCAAGTATCAGATTTCCACCAAACGATAGGCGTCATAGACATTTTTGTGATAAAGTGCACTGGAAGCTGTCAGAGATCAAATCTGTTCCTTAAGATACTGTGTGCCAGAGGAGATGCAGTGTGACTTTTTAATGACATCTTTTTAAAACTTAAAAAGCTGAGTAATCTGATCCATACAATTACTGCCTCCGTTTGATTACAAGAGCCTGTGCAAAACAGATAAAGGGAGAGAATTAATGAGTAAAGCTGGAAGCTGAGTTGCTAAATTGGCTCTACTCTGCTGAGGTCACTGGGAGAAGGAGGTTGGGGGTGGGAAGGGCACCGGAATAGCCTTCAGGCAGGAATAATTACTTCCTTGCTTTGCCTAGTCTTGATCTGTACTTCCTTTCTGTTTGCTCCACACCAAAATTTTGTAAAAAAAAAAAAAAAAAAACCAAAATCACAGGATATTGCAACAGTTTATTTAGTGACCTTTCAAAAAAGGTGACTTACGACCATTTTTTCACACTTATGACTGTTGCAGCGTCCCCATGGTCACGTGACCATAATTCGGATGCTTGGCAACTGAATGATGTTTATGACGGTTGCAGTATCCTGGGGTTATGTGATCCCCTTTTACAAACTGAGAAGTTGTAGGTTGCAAGTGTTTGCTCAGTGGAGCAGGGGTGAAATTCAGCCAGTTCTGACAGGTTCTGGAGAACCAGTAGTGGAAATTTTGAGTAGTTTGGAGAGCCAGCAAATACCACCTCTGGCTGGCCCCAGAGTGGGGAGGGAATGGGGATCTTGCAGTATCCCCTGCCATGCCCACCAAGTCACACCCACAGAACCGGTAGTAAAAGAAATTGAATTTCACCACTGCAGTGGAGGTATTGTGTGGACTTTTCTCACAGAGCTGAAACTGAAAATGACAGAAGAGCAGAGCTTCCCCATCAGAAAGAACCAAAGGAGCTTTTATCCGGAGAGCCCCAGGGAGGCTGGGATGCTGGCTCCAGCAGATTCTCCCACTGCTCCTTCGGTGGAGGAAACCATGGAAGTGGTGAAGAAGCAACTGAAAGAGAAGCGACAGCAGCTTGGTCTCCCTGAGAACATCAAGGTACCCAGTTCTGGCTTACGATCTAGGTCTGCTAAACCAGCAAATCTCGTTTACCTGCTGACTTGCTTGACATCTGCCTGATGGCTTCTGTCTTGTCGTGTCACCTTCATGAGCTTCCTTCCACACTGATTTGCAGACGCTGTGTGTGTCCATGAGCTTCGCATGAGCGAAAAACCAAAGAGGTACAAATTACTTGGTACAAACATCTGTTCAGAAAACGGTGTATTAGTGGTCTACTAGGGTACAAATGTGTATTATTCTCCCCTGGTAACAAAGATGGCAGTTGTGATGTTTTACTACATCACAGCCCCATGTGCTCTACATGGGGCTGCCCTTAAAGAGTGTTCGGAGACTACAGTTGGTCCAGAATGCAGCCGCGCCAGCGATATTGGGTGTACCTGGATACACCCATGTTACACCCATCCTCCACGAGCTGCACTGGCTCCCTATTGGTCTCCGAACGGGCTTCAAGGTGCTAGTTATTACTTTTAAAGCCCTACATAGTTTAGGACCTGGCTATCTGAGAGACCGCCTCCTGCCACACACCTCCCAACGACCAACAAGATCTCACAGGTTGGGCCTCCTCTGGGTGCTGTCGGCTGGACAATGCCAGCTGGCAGCCCCTAGGGGGAGGGCCTTCTCTGTAGCTGCTCCGGCCCTGTAGAACGATCTACCTGTAGAGATCCGGACCCTTTCCACTCTCTTGGCCTTCCAAAAAGCCACTAAAACCTGGCTGTTCCGGCAGGCCTGGGACTGTTGATCATTGTCCAGCCCCACCCAGACAGAATGGATGGTGTGTTATTTTAAAAACTGTATTTTTATTCTTAATTTTTAACTTTTTATTTTATCTCTGTAAGCTGCCCAGAGTCCCACGGGATTGGGCGGCATACAAATTTATTAAATTTCAATTTCAATTTCAATTTACATCTGCACAATGGGCTTTAAATTATCGTCTTGTAGCCTGTTATCCAAAGGTGAGTTCTGGAAATTCTGAGGTTTAGGTTAGAAACTCTTCGGTTTCTGGTAGAAGCCATGATGAGGTCAATATCATGTTGCATGCTCTGCGTAAAGAGGTGAACATGTCACTTGTGGCATGGTACTACATAACATGTGACAGCACTGGCCCATCCTGTGGTGCTTTTCAAATCAGAGCCATGGCTGTAATCTGGAGCGGGTGAGGACATTGGAACTCAAAGAGTGAGCAAAAGTCTTCATCCTCAAGCCATTAACTGAGCTAGTTGTCTAGGTCAGGAGTCCCCAACTTCTGGGCTACTGCCCACTGCTGGACCGGAAGCTACCGTATTTTTCGGACTATAAGAAGCACCAGTGTATAAGACGCAGATTTTGAACAGGTAAGTAAGAAAAAAAGTTTTTGTTCTCCCTGGCCCTTCAGCAGGACTGGGGGAAGACAAAAACGCCCCCATTTTTGCAAGAAATTGGCAGAAAACAGCTGTTTTTCACAAAAATGGAGGCGTTTTTGCCTTTCCCCAGTCCTGCTGAAGCCTGCAGAGTGCTGTTGGGGGCTGGGGGAAGGCAAAAATGCCTCCATTTTTGTGAAAAACAGCCCATTTTTCACCCATTTTCTGCAAAAATTGGATGTGGGGGGGGGCTTCAGGAGGCCAAAAATGACTGTATTCAGTGTATAAGACACACCAACATTTCTATGCTCTTTTAGGGAGGAAAAGGTGCGCCTTATACACTGAAAAATATGGTATTTAAAACCAGGCCACCGAAGTGGCAGGGAAGCACATGTGCTCATCCTTACTTGTGCGAGTAGCAGGCAAGCGTGTGTGCACACAGTCCAATTCACAAGCAATGCCAGCCACTCACACGGAATCATCCCCTCTGCACCTTGCCAGCTCACAAAGCCAGAAAGGTTGGGGAACTCTGGTCTAAGTCACCCCCAACCTTCCTTTACTTCTTTGTGTAGTCCAGGGGCCCCCATCCCATGGTCCATGGAGAGGCACTGGCAGGGGAGGGCTGCTATAGTTTCGCCTGGGTTCGGGAGAACCCGTAGCTAATGTTATGGCCATTTTGGAGAACCTCCAAATCCCACCCCTGGCTGGCCCCGCCCACCATACCCCACCGCTGCCAGTCCATCACACCCTCCCAGGAGTCTCCATGTCGCCTGTTTTGGATGCAAGATAAGTGCAGAGCCCACACGGACGCCAAGGAGGGGGAAAATGGACCTCCCGGAAGGCCTCCAGAGTCCGGGGGAGGCAGTTTTTGTCCTCCCAGATACTCGAGGAACACCTCCGGAGCTTGGGGAAGATGAAAGCTCCATCCCCTGCTGTGATGCAGGAGGCTGACCAGGCCACACCCATCATGCCCACGGCCAGAGAGCCTGTTGCTGAAATTTTTGAAGCCCTGGGCACTGATCTGTGGCATGCCAGAAACCAGGCAGCACAAACAAGCGAAGCCCCATCCATGGGATACAGGCAGTACACAAAACCATGCTCCCTCTGGTCCATGGAAAAACCTTTCTCCACAAAACCGGTCCCTCGTACCCAAAAGTTTGGGGGGCGGCTGGTGTAGTCAATTCAAAAACCACCTTAGAAGCAGAAATGTAAATCTTCACATTTAACCTTGTAGGCGATTAAAATTACTTTCAGTTTAGATCAGGGGTGTCAATCTCATGATGACATGTCATCACACGACTTATTGCAACTCCCCCCCCCTTCATTAAAACTGGAGTGGGCATGGCCAGCATGCGACACATTTGGCCTACAGGCTGTGAGTTTGACACCGTTGGATTAGATCAATTTTTGGGGGTCTGTGACATATCCAAAGGTAATTGGCACCTGTGCACTTCTTAAGTCTGCCCAGTTCCATGAACCTAAAGGAATCCTGCAAAAAATATCCAGTCTGGTTCAAGGAGAAAATGAATCTTGTAGAACCAAAATTCAGAGCTCACTGCCAGCTGTGTAAAAATGCTGCTGAGTGAGATGCATTTCACAAGTAGGCGCCCAGTGGTTGGTCATAGTTATCATGAGTCAGCCAGCTTCAAAGCATCATCCAGATTCTGCAATAAAAAAAATTGCCACCTGTGATTTTTAAAAAACCAGGTGAGCTCATTCACATTATTTTATGCACCCATTTCCCTCCAGCAGATAACACTCAGTTGTTAATTTCTCTATAATCGTTCTTTTTTAATTAGGCTATGACAAAAAAGCAAATGGCTTTGGAAAAACTCAGTCTCCAGAAAAGCCTACTCTATTTTGAAAGCATTCATGGACGGCCTGTAAGTATTTCTTAGAAAGAGAGATAAAAAAATCAGTCTGAATTAGGTCCAGTACTTCAAGGAGCCTTCCACCATGTCATGTTTGATAGGTTCCTGAACAATATCTAGTTCTATCATAACTGTCTCTACCTCTATCTTCTATCTATCATATATTATTCTCCCTGTTGTCTATCTATCACAGTGTTTCTCAACCTTGGCAACTTGAAGATGCGAATGCTGGCTGGGGAATTCTGGGAGTTGAAGTCCAGGCATCTTCAAGTTGCCAAGGTTGAGAAACACTGATCTATCATCTCTATCATCTGTCAATCATCTATCTATCCCCGCCTTCTCATTTAATTATTTCCTATATCCATCTCTCACAATTTAGAAGCTATCCAGCCCCAGGTGACTGTGGGACACTTTCTGAAATTCATGAAAGCCATATGGATCTTGAGGGGGGTGCTAGTCCAGAGTGGGAGGGGCACAGCAACAGGGAAGGCACCCTTCCTTGATCCCAAAACACAAGAGTGTTTTATTCTGCTCAATCTCATCACATTCATGAAGACGCACCTTGTGTTTCACAAGTACAGGACCATTGCATATCAGTACATCCCCCCCCAACTGGTTTGTGCAGTTGATACATATATCCCATCACACTAATCAGGGGTACCAAACACATCAAGCAATAGGCCAGATTAAAGGGCTAGAAAACACTTAAATTAATTAATTAATTTAACAAATTAAAGCCAGCCTGAGCTTTCATTGGATGTCATATCTAAGTGCTTAGCCATTGCCACGTTCTGGAATTTTTCCTCCTTTAGTCAATAATCTGGGGTTTCCTGGTGGTCTCCGTCCAAGTCCTAACCAGTCACCTTATCTTTCAAGGTCAGCAAAGGTCAAGTAGAAACTGCCACTTGATGTGAAGAGACAGAACAACCCAGTCTGAAACAGTTGTCTCTTTTTCACCATCAAGACATACATTCACCACGATTCCCATCTTCCCCTTCCACCCACATCCTTCCATCCATACCTAAGTCCTCATATAGTTGTTGGTCTAGAAAGATGCTTCTCTTCCCACCAAGCAAACTAGAAGGGCTTTGAGATGTTGCAGGCAGATGCTGCTTCAAGGCCTCTTGTTCCTTGAAGCAGCTTTTGGAGCTTACATCCAAACCATTGTGCAATTAGCAAAAATAGAAAAGCAATTGGAGAAATTTTGGTGAATTTGACATACTTTTTCACCCGTTGCAAACCACATAAAGGCTGCTCTGGACTGTGTCTCACCTACAGGCCAAAGGCTTACATGGTTTCCCCCCATCCTTTATTAAAGTAGCTTAACTCTTCCTCTTATCTGTTTCTTGTCTACTGGATCTGAACTTATGGACTATGTTCTTCTGCAATACCATTTTGACCTTTTATGGGTTCTCTAGCACAGCTTGTTCCTCTATCAATACTTGGGCTTGTGTGTCTTAGTGCAACAACTCTCAATGCATATGTTGTATGTTCTCCACGGAAGATGGATTATAGTTGACAGTTGATAGTTGAGAAGGACATGCCAGTCTGGTTTGGGTCTGTGTCCCTTTGGTGTATGTTTACTGATAAGTTCATTTGTACATTAATATGCATATGTTTTCAAATACAAAAATGCATCTGAATATTTAAATATACTCTTACTGAATTTTCTCCCAATGTTTGTATATTTCCCTGCAAAATATGTTTTATAATCTGTGATACACCTTTCAGTTAAGAACTGTGCTGAACATTTAGAAATGTGAAAGATTTTGTGCATAGCTAGCATATGATTAGCACATTTGTTAGGGATATTAAATGTCTTGTGGAGCATTCAGTTTGAACCCTTTTTTGAGGCAGAGATCTGCCCACTCACCTCAATTCCAAGCCCATTTTTTTCTGCCTAGAACAGCCAGCTGGTACTCTGAGTATGCAATTTTTGTCAGAGAGGAGGACTTTTCTGGAAACCTCTTCCAACAGTTTTGAGGAGCTGCCATGAACTAAATCAAGCTGGCATCAATATATCATTCATCTTACTGGAGGCTCCGCCCTTGTAATAATACTTCTTTGATTCTCCCCTGAAATGTTGAAGTGGTACAGGATCATGTCCTAAGATTGCAGAGTATGGACAGCAAGGGATTTGCCCGGAATGACCAAGATCTGCCAGTCTTAACGTGGCACAACCAACATTTGGTTATAAATTTTTTTTTGCAGTTGCCAGAGGCAAAGATTAGGCAGGGAAAGTGAATTACAGTATGCCCGTTTGCTGCTAAGGAATGGTGAAGCAGCAGTCCAACTTCTGATTGGAAGTGATGCTTCTCTAACACAAGGTACTACAAATCACAAACTTATGTCTTATCTTTTTAAATTCTTGGAGGGAAAAAAATCATTGTGTGCAAGGGAAATATAGAGTCAGTTCTGATAAACTGTTTATTTTATCAAAGTGTAGAACAATATTAAAATTAGGACAAACGATATCCCGTCAGCACAGAAGTATGACTGTGTTTTGTGCCTCACATTCCTCATGTTGGAATTTAAAAATCCACATAGAGCAGGGGTGTCCAAACTTGGGAACTTTAAGACTTGTGGACTTCGACTCGACATGGCTGGCTGGGGAATTCTGGGAGTTGAAGTCGACAAATCTTAAAGTTCCCAAGTTTGGACACCCCTGACATAAAGACTTCCATTGACAGATTGTGACTTTTAAGAAGACATTTCAGGTGTTTCTTCAGAGCCAACCTTACTTTTTCTTTCTAGGTTAACCAGCAAGACAGGAGTTTGATGAAGCCTCTTTATGAAAGATACAGAATTATAAAGCAGCTTCTATCAGCACCTTCTTTGATTACAACTATTGTAAGTCTCGTGAGGATTGTGTGAAGAAATGCACCACATCAGATGATGTTTCTTGTAGGCTCTCTTCAGGTTGTGTGTTAGCTTTTGTTTTATGCATAAGGGTCTCGTCACTACATTTATTCTTCAGGAAATAAAATCCAGGGAACTTACTTGGACATACTTTCAAATAAGGCTGGATTGGGATCACTGGTTTGTAGTATCAAAGTAATCTCTGCCCAATTCTTAACCGTTATGGATAGTGCATGCTGTTGGTGACCGCTGGGGTGTAGATATAATTGTGGTTACTTGCATGGAGAAAGCCCATTGCTCAGTTATTCTTTCTTCTGAAAGAATTTCATTAAAGACAGTCAGAACTGAAGAAATTTCTTGGGTTTTCAAGGAAAAAGAACCCCAAGAAAGTCCATTTCCCTTTGGAAAAGCATCTTTGGGACATCCATTAAGGATAATTAGTCTCTGAGAACAACAAACATATATCTCAGAAAGTGTTAGACACGGTGCTAAAGTGTGATTTATTTACACTTCTAATAATGAGGACTAAGACTTTTCAGAAATGCCTGCAGCTTCTAACACAAGGAAAGCCTTAGGCAACCAACATTTCTAATACTTGAATAGAAACCAAGCCAGTCTGTTTATTCATATAATTTTTACCCTCTGGAATGAATGTTCTAGTCTCCTTCATATGAACGATGGGTGGGTAGGGAGTGAGGGACCCTGATAACTCTTGTTCCCTGTTCCAAGCAGGAGGAGGAAGATTCTGATGAAGAACCTCAGAGTAGTTCCACTAGGTACCTCTACGGGCCTCTTCAGGCACAGATGGATCACTCGGATGAGGAGAATGAACCCGCCTTAGTTTCACCTCGGGGTGAAAAGAAAATGATGAAACAGCCAGCCCTCATGTCCAATTTACATGAGGCCACCATGTGAGTGTCAACTTCCCCCTTGTTGAAATGACAATGCACCGGTTGGCATCGGGGATTTTGTTTGTTTATCAATCAAGCGTATTAAATGATAGGAAAGAATAGTGAAAAGAAGTGCCATCATTCACTTTGTTGATTGTGTTCAGAGTGATCATTAGGGCACAATACAAATCTGCACAATTGGTGTAAATTTTATTTATTTATTTTTAATTTGTCAACAAGTACAAGGAAACAAGTATGAAAACGCATGAAAATAAATGGATATAAATAAGCAAAACATAGCCATAAACACATAAAAAGAGTACATATAAATGGGGACAGTAGGAGAGGGATGCTGGGCACGCTGATGCACTTATGCATGCCGCCTTAAAGACCTCTTAAGAAATGTGTAAGGTCCAAGGTAGACAGCTGAAGGTCAAAGGAATGGGTGTTAGAGGAACTAACAACAGGATCAGGTAAGGGGTTCCAGACATTTACTACTCTATTGCTGAAATCGTTTTTCCTGCAGTCAAGATTAGAATGGATTACATTTAGTTTGTATCTATTGATAGTTCTTGTCTTATTGCAGTTGAAGTAAAAGTAGCCATTAACAGGTAGGACAGGACATTGGGGCAGATTATCTTGTGCACTAAGCTCAGATTGGAATGTAGATGGCGTAGTTCAAGATTATCCAGACCTAAAATTTCAAGCCTGGTGGTATGAGCAGTTGAGGAGTTGAGTACTCTTCTTGTAAAATACCTCTGATCCTTCTGTAATGTTTTATTGTCCGAAATGCAGTGTGGGTTCCAGGCAGGTGAACAGCATTCAAGGATAGGTCTGGCAAAGGTTTTGTATGCCTCTGAACTCATCTCCTCCTCCTACCAAGTAATCATAAATACACAACTCATTTTTTACACAGTTTTGAACTCACTAGGAACTAGATAGGCAATCTTTTCTAAGAAGCAGTTGGGTGCATCCATCTCAAGGAGCGTCTCCAGGGGCAGCCGATCATGCAACATTGCTTGTTTGGGACCCTGATTTGCTCAACCATCCATCCCCTTAGGAGTTTCCCAATCCTTCAGATCTTAAAATTCCAGTTCTTCTTTTGCAGGCCTGTCCTTCTGGATCATCTCAGAGAAACTAGAGCTGACAAGAAAAGGATAAGGAAAGTACTACGGGAATTTGAGGAAGAGTTCTTTAGACAAACAGGAAGGTGAGACAGCTGCGTGCATGTTGAATCTGAATCACGGATGGGCAGATCCTGATTTAAGCCGCTGTAATCCTCCCCCAAATAACGATTCACCACAGGAAGTTTGCAATGGGTTGGAAGAATCACTGCATTGGCTTGTTAGTATTTTCCAGGCTTGCGATAACCGAGAAAGGTATTAATGTTTTCTTCATTGAAACTGGGGTAGATTGCACCAGAGATGGGTTCCTACAGTACAGTTTGGTTCAGCCATATAGGTAGTAACTCCGGTGGACATGTGACCGTACCGGTTCTATCCTCGGCGGTGCCATCTTTATTTTTTGTTCTGCACATGCGCAGAACAATCTTCATTGAAAAAATGTAATTTTGCCCCCTTTTTTTAATGGTGTGCACATGCCAGTCCCATGCCATTTGTTGCAAAAATGGAGGTGTTTTTCCCTTCCCCCAGCCTCCAGAAGCACTCTGCAGGCTTCAGCAGGGCTGGGGGAACAGGAAAATGCCACACTTTTTGTGACAAATGGCCCATCTCTGGGACCTCTCTGGGACTGACATGCACACACCATTAAAAAAGGGGGGGGGATTATATTTTTTCAATTTTTGCCATTTTCCACCCATTTTTCACAAAAAAACAGGGGCATTTTTCCCTTTCCCCCCTATCCCTGCTGATGCCTGCAGAGTGTTTCTGGGGGCTGGGGAGGATCAAAACTTTTTTTCTTTCTAGGTAGTTTCCAGATGCTCCCTTAGCTCCGGTGAGGCTGGAGCCCCACACCCCTGTCAAAACTTTTTGCCACCGTTTCCGTGGGCATGGCTTGGTGAGGGGGAGGGTCATGTGACTGAGTGTGCATGAGTGACATCAAGTTGGCCATGCCCACTCAGTCACATGCCCCCCATTTAGCCACGCCCACCGAACCATTAGTAAAAATTGTTGAAACCCATCCCTGGATTGCACCTTTCGATTCCAGCCATTTTGATTCCTGAACAGTACAATGGCAGAAAGTAGCCATCTGCAAATGTGTGAAATAGGAAGAATGGTACTTCCAGTCCAGACATTTTTATCCTCAGAGCACATGAGCAACTGGTAGGAGAGCACTGAGGTCACAATGCAGACTTTGGAGATTGCCATTCTGCAGGATTATTTGCATGTCACTTACAACTTCGGCAATCTTCTGAAAAGAAGCTAGATGAAAAGAGCTTTGAAACCAACTCATTTGTTTCAAGTTCTACCCTACTTTTTGACCTGCAGGGGCCTCAGGTAGGAAAAAATAATAGAAAATGGTTGAAATACATAAATAATATGATATCATCAACCACCAACTCAAAAGATCTAATAGAAGAGGCAGTCTTGACTCCTCCTTAACTTTGCAGCAATAAGCAACATGCATGTGTGCTTGACAAATGGGCTTTGAAAATTGGGGGCATAAATAAGAAAGGATCCCCTTCCCAAATATAGTACCTAGAAAGCAGGGGTGGGTTTCAATTTTTTTTACTACTGGTTTGGTGGGCATGGCTAAATGGGGAGGCATGTGACTGAGTAGGTGTGGTCAACTTGATGTCGCTCACACTCACTCAGTCACATGACCCTCCCCCTCACCAAGCCATGCCCATGGAAACGGTGGCAAAAAGTTTTGACAGGGAGGGAGACTCCAACCTTGCTGGAACTAAGGGAGAGCCTGCAAACTACCCAGTAAGAAAAAAAGGTTTTGTCCTCCACCGCCCCCCAGGAACACTCTGCAGGCTTCAGCAGGGCTGGGGGAAGGGAAAAACACCACTGTTTTTTTGCAAAAAATGACCAAATCTCTGGCACTTCTCTGGGACTGACATGTGCACATCATTAAAAAAGGGGGGAAATGACATTTTTTCAATGAAGGTTGTTCTGCGCATGTGCAGAACAGAAAATAAAGATGGCAGTGTGGGGGATAGAACTGGTATGGTCACATGTCCACCAGCGTTACTACCTATCCGGCCAGTCTGTACCGTACCTGTAGGAACCCACCTCTGCTAGAAAGGATCATATCAAGTGGGTTCATGCCATTTATAACTAGAAGAGGTAGCTCTTTTGCAAAGTGTGGGTGACTCTGTTGACTCACCCCCAAAGAAATCATTTTCACTGGGCGCACCATGCTTAACATCAGTTCTTAGAGACATAACTTATTTTTCCACCATCATCTCTGGTGGGGGAGAAATTCACAAGAATTGTGAGCTTTGAGGATATTATCGGGGCAATGATGGCTTCCGTTACTTCTTTCCCCCCTCCCTTTTCTGAAGCTGATAATTCACCCCTCCCCCTTGAGGAGAGCAGGAAATAGAGGCTTGGCCAGGAATTGTCCACTTGTGGGTCTAGCTAACCCTCAACCCATCCCTTGTGATGATTTGCAGTTTTTATTAGCAATGTATACTCGCTGCCATTCAGGTCAGGGCCATCTATAACAGCATTATGGGCCCCCGAGCAAAGCAGTTTACTAGAGCCCCTACAACAACTACTCACAGAAATAAAAATACGAATGGTCAATAAAATTAAACATGTATTTGCATATACATATATTAGTATTAATTTAAAAGCAGTAAAATGTAATACATATGTTGCTGTATTTATATGATACAAGGTGCATTGAAGGGTTAACAGACACAGATCAGTATGGGGCCCTTATGCTCGTGGGGCCCATGGGCAAGTGCCCATCAGCCCAAGTGTTAAGACAGCCCTAAAGAAAAGCCCCAGAAGAGAAAGTGGAACTGTCTGCCTCACAGGATATCTATAGCCTTTTGGCTAAGACGCTGAGCTTGTTGATCAGAAAGGTCGGCAGTTCGAATCCCTAGTATAGGTCTCCTGCGTGAGCAGAGGGTTGGACAAGATGACCTTGAAGGTCCCTTCCAACTCTGTTACTGTTAATCTTGAGACCAATTTTTGCAAATAAACATCTAAATCTCCTGGGATTGGAGGGGTGGCAGATATTTCCTTGGTTGTAATTCAGATTTTGTTCACTCCCCTGCCCTCTCTCGACTCCTCTGGCTAAAGCAATGCATGATTGGTCTCCTGGTCGGAGGGACATTGTGAATTCTTGATGCTTTCTTTCTTGCTGAGGTCTGAATGCCCATTTTCTTGTTTTTCAGGATTCCGCAGAAGGAAGACCGGATCTCCGTTTCAGAGGAATATTTGCAGTACAAGCACATCAAGGCCAAACTCCGCCTCCTGGAGGTTCTCATCAGCAAACACGATGTCCCCAAAACCATCTGAAGCCAGTAAAACTTCCTGATGTGAGGAAAGAGAATGCCTGGCTCTTTCTGCCCAGTGATTTGCTTTTGCGCTTCCTTAAGGTGATAATGCTCAGGTGAGCACAGCAGAAAGGTCACGGAGCAGGCATGAGACTGCCCCAAAAAGGAGTGACTGGATGGAGGACAGGCTCTTTCCTGTGAATTCTCTCCTATTTCCAGAGTCTGTTTTCACCTGGACATTTGCCTGCTGCTGAGCTAAAGGGAAGCCCTATGCAATTTCAAGAAGGTGGCTTGGGAAGCTCTTGGGTCTCTGAAAGCTCTGCTGGAATGTATTTTGGATACTTGATTTCCAAACTATCTGGCCACCATCATTTGAACAACAATTCTCAAAACATTGGAAGGGAAAAGGAGTAAGGAAGATGAGCTGTTTCTTTGATCCGGGTTTCCCAGAGGGAAGCCCATGTGTTGTATACAGTTGAGCTTTGTTGGTATGTCCAAAATTATGAATTCTAGAAGGGCAAAACCTCATAATTATGAAATCCAAGTTCAATTAACCCTTCAAAACTAATTGCACAATCTCCCCTATGCCTGAGATATTCCAGCAATCTTACCAAGAACCACAAAATGACAAGTCTCTTGTGAGTTGTTTGCCCTTCCGGCATTGCAATCTCACGAGATTCGTAGATTCAGGGAGATTTTCCAAGATTCAGTAATCTTGTGAAAGGGCCAATTCAGGAATCTTGGTATCACCCACTGCCTGCCTCTCACCACTTTTTGGCAAGAATGCTATAATTCCACACAAGGAGCGACACCAAGCATTGACATCTGATGAAAGCTGTCACGATGTCCTACTCATCAGGATGTGATGAATAATGTAACATGGGTTAGTCACCCAAATTGCAATTGCAAATCAGAATACATGGTGCTAAAGTACAGAGTTCAGCTGTTGAGAATCTTCATCTTTTTCCATCTTCCTTTCTCTTTCCGGTAAACAAGAAGGCAGCATTTGGTGCTTTTGATGCAAAGACATGAGCAATGCTTAGTGAAATTCTCACAATAATTCTTACAAAAATGTTCAAGGGCCAGTAGGGAGCATTTGGGCTATGAGACCAGTTCTCAGTCCCCAGGACTAAATTATGCAATAATTTTTAAAAGGGTGGGTGAACTGTTGTTCTGTGCACATTGAAGGAATTTTTTGGGGGAAAATGCAGTTGTTTGCAGATTTCAGCTTGCTGTAGAGAGAATTTAGGGTGCGAAGTTGCTGCCAAAGCTGGATCAGTTTTGCGTTTATCCAGCTGAAGTGTTTATACTGCAATTTCCCTCTCTGTTATGGACATCAGCATATCTGCGTTCTGTGTTTTTACCACTTCTGCTTTTCTTAAATAGGGATTGGGTGGATTAGGACATAAAGCTTTTTGATGGGTTGTATTGAGAAGCCCAGCAATTGGAAAGTCATCTGTATGCATTTCCCCTGTCTTGCAGAGGCATATATTTTAGTTAAACCTTGGGTCAATTGATGTTCAAGAGATGTCTCCTTCCCAAAGTGGCCTTGTTCTGCTCTGCCACTCATGTACTCTGGGAAAGGTTCTGGATGCTGCAAAGACACGTAGAATGTTCAGTCCTGTGGCTGAAGTGATGGAGGCTGTGGAAGTGATGGAGAAGCCCTGAGAAGGGGAATGTTTTATTCAGACAGGGAGGGCATCATTTGGAAAATAGCTGGATGGGTTCTTGTACTCTTTCTTACTGAAGGAACAGGTTATCTTCTGAACTATTGACTCTGCAGGCAGCTAACGAGATTGGCCTAGTTTCCTGATTTTGCACGAAGTGTACAACTACCTTTAACTGAGTGATAGAGTTCTCTTTGGTTTGCATTGTGATGTCTACTAAGAGTGTACAAACATGGACTCATAGGGAAAATGCAGTGTCAAGTGGACCAATTTCTCTCTTGGACACTTCAACTCTGCTTTCTGACTTTATAAAATTGGTCTGAGCTTTATCATAGGAACCACTCTGCTGAAACAAAAATACTAGTTTATCCAGCCTTCATGATGACTTGGGGGTTTATGGGTGTCTAAAAATACATTTGCATTTGTGTGTGAGTTTAAGTGGGCATGTAGGTGTGCTGACTAATTCTCTTCCATCCCAGAGCCAGGATTTGGGAAAAACCATACCTCCCCATCTGTCCCACAAAACCAAGAAGGACCTATGCTCTTTTGGGTTTAAGCTGCCTATGGGAAGCTGGCAGGGGTTAAAGTTCCACCAGCCCCATCCACTCTATAAAAGTCCAGAGGGAATCTAATGCCATATGAAGGACTATACTGTGGATTCTCACCTGTTGTTTAGAACAGGGGTCACCAACCTTTCGGACTTCAGGGAACACTAAATTCATAATTTTAAATCCTGTGGATCACAAATATGAATTAGCGATGGGATGGGGTCCTTCAGGCACTTAGCTTGGCCGCCTGTTAGAGGAAAGAAGTGCCTGGGGTCATGATGTCTCTCTAAGCTCAGCTGTGTGACCACGTCCTGTTCCAAGTGCCAGGGCTCCATACAAGCAGGAAGGTTGGTGGGACTTTTAAAACAATCCCTGCAAGTTTGGAAGGTTCATCCCCTCCCCAGCTGTAGAAATCTCTTCCGTTTTATCATTGTGCATGCTGGCATGGAGGTTACTCCCTGTATAATTGGTAATCATTAAGTTATTGGCTACTTTTTAATGGCTCAGGGCCATCCTTTGATGTTAGTTTGGGAGAAGGTCATCCAGATATGGAAGGGTGAAGGGTGGAGGAGTTAACCGCTGTATTAAGCATGTTAGTGTGGCTATTTTAGATATGAATCCAAAGTTTCAGGTGAAGTTTGCTTGTGATACTTGTCTATCACCATCTTTCCCATTCTTGCATCTTGATGATGGGTCGCATTAAACTCCATCATCCCTAAAGCCTATGACAGTTGTAGACCAAGAATATTGAGAAGATACTTTTGTAGAGTATCTTTGGAAATTTAGACCTGTGCCTTAAAGTTTGACTTGGTACCCGTAACTAATTATAATCAACTAGAAAACAATGTGAACTAAAGGTATACATGATAGTCATATATAGTCTTCAATAAACGTGTCCCCTCCCTATCCCAGATATCTTCAGTTGCCCAAACTCCCCATCTTTGAGCAAGAATTCTTTGAGGAAACTCATATATGAAGACAAGAATGCCTTGTAAGAGCAGAACAAAAGTGCTAGTGCCCCATTATTTTAAAGTTCTTTTAAATTAGACATTGCCGTGCATCTTCTAGAACAAATCTCTCACCAGCGATGGTTGAAATTGGTTTAGTGGGTAAATATGCTTTGAGCTTGCTTTGCAAGAAAACAGATTTGAAAATGCAACAACATTGACTGTCTTATTGTTGGAAGCTCCCTCCTTCTTGGGGTGGTTTGTGACACGGGTATTGTCAGTTTTTCAGTACTTTAGATTGTAATATGGCTGAAAGCAACAGCAAGAGAAATTCACCCTCACAAGCTGTATGTTTCCAATCAGTGGCTGCAGAGCCTAAATCCTGCCGTGTGTTTATGTCAGTTGCTGGCTTTCCACACTCAGTGGGAAGATACTTTAATATGGTTGTTCTCACTTTCATTATCCTTCGTTGTGATTTTGGACCTTATTTCTCCATGCTTCTCTTTCTCCCAGTTGGGTTTGTCCATTTGTTTGTGTTTTCTGATTAATGTTGTGGTACTTGCTTTGCTCGTGAGCTCATGGGCTGCCACAGCCAACAGGATAATGTGCCCACTGATCACATCCAGAGTTCCTGGATAAAGTAACTTTCCCAAGGGAATACAAGAGCAAAACAACACAAATAATTGTTTAGCTGTATACTATTTCTGAAGTAAATGTTAACATGAGAAGTGATTTGGTGGGACTCTGCTTGATATATACAAATATCTGGAGCTTATTTATTTTAGGAGTAGAAAATATAAGTGTTTCACAGGTCAGAGTTACGTGCCTTCCCTTCTGAGAATAATGTACTTATGCATTAAGAAGCTAAAAAATAAATAAATGCAGCCCACACCGCAGTTTTCCTATCTCATATCTGTGAATGGGAAAAGAATATCTGTTCACCAAAGGAATGATTTTCCAGCTATGGAAAGGAACATACAACAGATACTGAGACAGTAGGAAAAGTTTAATAAAACTCCTTAATAAAAGGAGTTTAAAGTCCGTTGAAGAGTGGCAAGGTTGTGTGAGGCTCCCACGTGACAAAAAAGATGACCGTAGCAACTTTGTCCTTTCTGATCACTCTCAGCCCAAGACATTTTAATCAGATTAACGGGGATAAAACCAAACACTTCTCTCATTTTAATCTCTGTAGCATTTCTGTTTTGACCTTTCCATGCACCACCAAACACAAGGGATGAATTCAGAAGGACGCAAATTAATCAGGAAAAAGTTGTGGGCTAAAAAGGTGTGTTTAAGCAGAACTTTAGTGCAGAAATTAAGTAGTGAGAATCAATTTTGGCACAGTTTGACACAGTTTTTAAGAAGGAAGATTAGGCATTTACGGGGTGGGAGTGGGTGGGTGGGGGAGGAACCCTTAAACAGGAAAGAGTAGCCAATACATTTCAGGATAAGGAATTGTAAACTACCCCATCCTCTTCAAGAGAAACCTCCACGACTTGGTTGAAAGTCACCAAAACGAAACAAACTATTTGGTGGTCCATTCTAATCTTTATTTGTGTAGCACTTTTCTGTAGCACAATACTATAAAATGTTGCTTTTTATGATTACCAAAGCTTGTTTGAAAGCATGCACTTTGTAGGATCTTAATATTTCACATGTGATGATCGCCAAGGTACTCTGTTATAGTGATAATAGTTTATTGCATTATGATGTATGCAGATATTTAATCTTAAGTGTCATGGTTACGAATGGTGGATGGTTGGGTTTTCTAATTTGGTTTACTGTAGTCTAGAATAATATATACATGGCTGGTTCGTGCCAACTTGAGGTTACAAAGGAATAGATTTTATAAGCGAGTTATTCTCACAGCTTAAAATAGATCACTTCTATACGGAACATGACTGGGGTGGACAATCAGGAGGCATCCCAAGGAACACAGGTTTAATGTCAAGCAGATTCAAAGAAGACTCCAGGAAGAGAAGTGTACTGTCTTTAGCCTTCGGGGTTCATCTCTTTGTAACGATGACATGCAAAGGAGAGGCAGAGCCCTTGGTCTTATCATTCTGCTGCCCTAGACGAAGGAGGAGTCCCACAAGCAAAGAGAGATGTGGGAGAGGACAGGAGCAGGTGACATGTTCCTGTGTGGAGGGCAATGATTTCACAACATCAGAAATGGTGAGGGAGGCCAGGGAGATATCCCTCCAACCAGAGTTTCATGCAAACGCTGGGCAGGGCCTACTGTTCTTCCTGCTACAGGGTCATCAAGGAAGGCATTGGATGAATTCCATTATCCACCAACCTTGTCTGTAGGTCACTATATGTAAAAGTTGAAGCATGATTTCTAAAAAAGAAAAAAAGAAAAAAAAAGAGTAGGGGGGGGGGAGGAATCTTTTAATGATTTGGGAATGGTCCATGTCCCATAACTAAACTAAGTGGACTTTTTTGTTTGTTTGTATGTTTGTTTGTTTCTATGGCAATAGATGTTTTAGTGTTGTTGGCTGCATCATTTATAACTGAACCAGAATGGTCTCCTTCATAAATCTGTTTTAATTAAAACTCATGTCAGAGCAACAGGAACAGATACACAAGTATTTGAAGTTTACAAACTACATCTTTGATAAGGGAAAATGCTGTCATGACATGTGTACAGTTGCTATTAAAATGCCATCTATATATTCTATATGATTGTATAATATTTTATACAACAGTACAAATAAAATATTTTTCTATTATGATGAAACACAGGTCTTCCGTTTGTTTGTTAGCTCATATAAATAACATAAATAACACTGTCAAACGACACATTGGAAGTGCTGACAATTTCTCTTTTCCTAGGCTTGTGAGAGTTAATCATGCTGCCATTATTACACCTGTTCATGCTGTTTAGAAATATTCCAGTTAAGTTGTTCAGTAGGTTAAAATGAATGCATATTTAAACACCATTTAGAAGCCAGGAAATTTTATTTTACTCAAGCTTGTTTATATAGATTTGTTACATTTGGCAGTATGGAGAGAGGAGGGACAAATTAACACCAATTGCAGCACTTAGATGTATAAATGGTTGCTAGGGGAAAAAAGAAAAGAAAACTAAAATACCCTCAAGATTTTGAACAGTTGAAAGCAGTGGCGGATCAGGAGGGGAGGAAACATGGGAAATACCAAAGGGCAGAACTACATGTTACACAGGGCGGCTGCACAGGTAATACTGTCTCCATGTGGGGCTCCTTTGCTTTCTCCCCCATGACACGGGGACCCACTGACTGGCACGGTGATGCCATCCCATCCCGTGTCCCCACCAGCAGCATCCAACCGGGACAGGGAAAGCACATAAGCTGTGGGTACAACGGCCAGCATGCTTGGCTTCAATGCTGTAGGGCAGAAGGGGAGAAAGATACTTCACTGGATGCCATCTAGGGGGCTGACCTAGCTTGGCTGGAACATGTAGCTCTGCTCAGAGAGGAACCGTTGAAGAAATGGGTGACGGGGGCTTGCTTCTGGGTAGGAGGACATTTGTCATGCGTCTGATGTGGAGGGTGGAGAGAGGGCGTAGGCAAACAGAGGAGGGTCCTAAGGAGGGTGGAGATGGAAATTAGCGTCCCACACTGATGTTACATGTCTTGCAGCTTGGATCTTTCTTGGCATTGGCAGTGGACAAACTCATGAGTTGGTGCCCGGTGATTTCTGCCACTGTGCCGAGGGAGAGACTGACCGGGTCAGTGTAAATCACTTCCAAGATGACATCCTGCGCATGGTGGTAAACCATGACTCCGTCTTCTTCGGTGCAGGTCAGGAATTTGTTATCCTGCAAGTTCAGCTGGGGCAGGCGCTGCTTGCAGAACTCGTCCCCCAGCGAGCCAACGGGGGCCAGGACAAGAATGACATAGTGGTAGGCCGTGTACATGCAGTAGAAGTCCCCGAAGTACAAATTTGAGTTTGGGTTGAAAAGTTTCTCGGCTGCAATGTCAAACCTGTATCTTCCGTAAGGCGAATCTTGGGGGGGCTTTCCGGTGTTGAATTCAGTGTGGCAGCTGAAAAAGATCCCCTCCAGCTTCCCGCTGATCGGAGAGCCGTGGCTGCCGCTGTTATCCTTAACTGAGGGCTGCAGGACGCTTCCATGCTGCTCTCTAGAAATAAAGGATGGGGAACACGTTAGGTTTACAGTGGCATTAAAAGCAGGGGTCTCCAACCGTGACAAGTTTAAGACTTGTGGACTTCAACTCCCAGAATTCTGATTTGCAAAGCTGGCTGAGGAATTCTGAGAGTTGTAGTCCATTAGTCTTAATCTTGCCAAGGTTGGAGACCCCTGCATTAGAGCATGGGGACCATGCAGACCCCCATTGCTCAACCCTCATCCTGCTTGCATTTATGCAGAGAAACTGGACAATACAGATGTTGGCAGAGACCAAATCTGCTTTTATCAGGGAGCTATGTATCTTATTGGAGAGGGTCTCTAATTTTAGGTAGTGTGTGATATTGAATGGGAGACCAAAAGCAGCCCTCGTATTTTGAGAACAGAAAGTACAATTAGAAAGTTGCAACAATCTACATCTCAGTCGACCTACTTCTGTCCCCTTCCAAAGAGTCACTGGATTTGGAGAGAAGGCTACAGATTGTGCTACATCAAATAGTAAGGTGTTTGTCCCTAAAGCAAAGGGTTCCATTAGGGCAAAGGGGAAAATTTAATGCCATAGGATGAGTTCTAGTTCTACTTTGTCTTCTTCTATCCCTTCCATGCATTGAGGTGAAGAAAACTTTAGATGAGGTTCATCGTCTGTTTTTTTTTAAAAAAAAAATTCTAAGAACCAAGATCGTGGATATTACACCTCTCAGAGGGCTGAGAGGAACATCATTTAAAGTTGAGATGAACCATTTTGGACCACAAGGAGGTGCAGCAGAGCAACTCTTTTCCGGATGGCAGCACAGCCACCCCCCAGTGCCAGATGAGCTCATCCCAGGGCAGCAATGAAGCTACTCCAAGACAATTTGTCGTAGTTAATTTTTCCGGAGCATCGGACTTCTATATCATAGCTACTTGGCTTTCCTGTTTTTAAAGCTGTATCTGGTAAAACTGCTTTGCTTTTTTTAGATTTCAAGAATATTGGAAATAAATCTGAAGAGTACAACCCAGAGGTGGTATTCAGTCAATTCTGACCAGTTCTGCAAGAACTAGCAGCAGAAATTTTGAGTAGTTCAGAGAACCAGCAAATACCACCTCTGGCTGGCCCCACTCCCACCTATTCGCTTCCTCCCGAGTCCCAGCTGATTGGTTGGGTCTTCTTTTGTTGCCCTGCACAGGAGAACAGCTTGAAAGCCGGTTAATGGGGTGGGGAGGGAATGGGTATTTTGCAGTATCCTTCCACTGCCACACCCACCAAGCCAAGCCCACAGAAACGACAGTAAAAATGTTTGAATCCCACCACTGGTACAACCTACTATTCACTTATCAATGATAACACTTAAAGGGAACTGTTGCTAAATAAGAAGCAGGTTGCTCCTAGATCTGACGTGTTGAGCACTTCCTGGTCACTTATCAGTGGGAAAAGCCATGCTTTTATCATCTCCTATAGTCAGGCATCTCTGAAAAGCTGGCTCTTTTTGCCTTTGCTTACCTGATGTAGTCAAAGTATTCTTTGTGCTGATTCCGATAAAAGACTGAAAATTTAAGCATACGGCCTGCAATCACTTCTGCCTTTTCCAAAAGTTGTGTTAAGTGAACCTTGGAATAATCTGTGAATACAAAACATTTTTGTTACTGAGGACAATGCACCGGTGCTTCCATATGGATGATTGATGGTGCTACGATATTATCACCTAGAACCCCAAAGCTAGCAAAACGCAGCTATCCATATGTGCATCCCTATTTCACCATTGGTTAGTCTCTTTCAGGTTAAGCAACATGAGGTCAAGTTCAGAAGGAGAGTAGGACATAGTAGGAAAAGGAAAGAAAGGAGGAAAGGAAAAAAGAAAAGGTAACCTTAAAGGAACATTATTTAGTATACTTCTCCAGATCTTCCTCTTGTTGCAAATTGCCTCGCTTCTATCGTGCCCATACTTTGATTCATACCAGAGGTGGTATTCAGCAGGTTCTGACCAGTTCTGGAGAACTGGTAGCGGAAATTTTGAGTAGTTCGGAGAACTGGTAAATATCACCTCTGACTGGCCCCCACCTTCATCTATTCTCTGCCTCCCGAGTCCCAGCTGATCGGGAAGAAATGGGGATTTTGCAGTAACCTTCTCCTGGAGTGGGGAGGGAATGGAGATTTTACACTATCCTTCCCCTGCCATGCCCACCAAGCCACACCCACCATGCCATGCCCATAGAACCGGTAGTAAAAATTTTGAATCCCACACTGATTCATAACCCACCTTTTGTTCTTAATTTCTCAACTCTCTCTCCCCCCCTCCTTCCTTCCTTCCCTCCCTCCCTCTCTGGTTTGGATATCCATTTGTCTGAAATGGTAGAGGTTCCCTGCTTGAGCAGGGGATTGGATTAGAAGACCTCCAAGGTCTCTTCCAACTATGTTATTCTGTTATTTCATCAACTCTGTCCAAGTGTGACTTTCTTGGTCTTCCTTTTGTGTCTTTCACTCTTCCTCCATCTGACCATTTTGTGGCTCTATCCTCATTCCTTCTCTACAGAGCAGCAAAGCACCTGAATGCAATTTTTCAATCCTGGTCACTTATTTTTGTATTCATCTTTGCAACAACCCAGTGCCCCTTCTCCTTTGACCTCCTATTTTTTATCTTCCTCACAATCTTCTGAAGCACCCAACTCCCAGGGGATTCTCCTGACCTTCTCAGTACTCAGTTCCCTCTCCCAAAATGACCACTCTTGCACCCAGCCATTTCTGCTTCTTCTAACTGCTATTTGTTTCTGACAAGCTGCCTCTGGGCCATAGCAGTAGTGGGATTCAAAATATTTTTGCTACCAGTTCTGTGGGTGTGGCTTGTGGGCATGGCAGGGGAAGGATACAGCAAAATCTCCATTCCAGTGGTGGGTTTCAATTTTTTTAGAACCTATTCTGTAGGTGTGGCCTGTTTTGTGGGAGTTGCTCAGCAGTCATGTGACAGGGTGGGAGTGGCTTGCCGGTCATGTGACTGGGTGGGCATGGCGAACTTGGAAAATGTGGTGAAACTCAGTTAATAACTCTCTTGCTTAGCAAAAGTTTGGGCTCAATTGTGGTCATGTTCTCTCTCTCTCTCTCTCTCTCTCTCTTCTTTCTTTCTTTCCTTTTGTCTCTCTCTCTCTCCCTCTTTCTCTCGCTTTCTAACTTTGTCTCTCTTTCTTTTTTCTCTCACTCTCCCTCCATTCCTTCCTTCCTTTCTTTCATGTGTGTATCTCTTCCCCTTCCTTCCTTCCTTCCTTCCTTCCTTCCTTCCTTCCTTCCTTCCTTCCTTCCTTTCTCTCTTTCTTTCTCTCTCTCTCTCTCTCCGTTCCCCCTCTCTCTCACACACATCTCTTCCAATTATATTTGTATATATATTCTATGAACTAAAACCGGTGCACAATAAATCCTATGATCATGGCATTCTATGTCCTACAAGCCAATTCACAAAGCTCCCAATTCAGCCTCTTACTGCTCTGGGGGTTAACCGAATATCGTTAGTCATCCTGTTATCTCTTGGTCTTGGTTCCCGCCTTTTTAGCAGAACAACAGAGAGGTCTACTTTCAAACGGCTTTTTCCCCTTTTGCCGAAGCCAGATTTCTCTGCCACTTGGTGGGTGATCTGGTGGGAGTCTGAAGGTGTTGGGCACGCCACGAAAGGCATGCACATCACACACACACACACACACACCGCTTGCCGTAATGCAAGGCATATGTGTAAGTGGGACTAGATCAGCTGGGAGACTGGCAAAAAAGAAACCTCTGTTTCTCTGCTGCTGCTGCGGCTCATAGAGGAAGGATGATGGCCGGCACTCGCCCCCTCGCCGCTTTCCTGGCCAGCCACCCAGATAAGCAGGGTTGCAGCCAGTGGGCCGCAGGGGCAGTGGTGGCAAGTGGTAAGTGAAGAGAGTGCTGGCTAGTATCCCTGCCTCCTTCCTCCACGAGTGCGTCTAGGGAGAAATCAGGAGAAGAGAGGGAGGAGAAGGCCGTCTTTAGCAGAAGCTCACCCTTCTCCTCCTTCTCCCACAAAAACAGGCCACACCTACAGAAACAGGCCACACCTAGCTGATTTCTTCCCGGCTGCACTCACAGAGGAAGGAGGCAGGGATAGTGGCCAGTGCTCTCTTCACTTACCACTCGCCACTGCTGACCCTGCAGCTCAGCCCTACTTAGCTGGGTCTCACTCTACCTCCTTATTTCTGTTTCAGTCAATTCTGGCTGTTTTAACCAGAGGTGAAATTCATTTTTTGTAAACTACCGGTTCTGTGGGTGTGGCTTGGTGGCCGTGGCAGGGGAAGGATACTGCAAAATCTCTGTTCCCTTCCCACTCCATGGGAAGGATACTGCAAAATCCCCATTCCCTCCTCACTCCAGGGGGAGGATACTGCAAAAACTCCATTCCCTCCCCACTCCATGGGAAGGATACTGCAAAATCCCCATTCCCTCCTCACTCCAGGGGGAGGATACTGCAAAAACTCCATTCCCTCCCCACTCCAGGGGAAGGATACTGCAAAATCTCCATTCCCTTCCCACTCCATGGGAAGGATACTGTAAAATCCCCATTCCCTCCCCACTCCAGGGGAAGGATACTGCAAAATCTCCATTCCCTCCCAATCAGCTGGGGGACTCAGGAGAATAGATGGGGCAGGGCCAGCCCAAGGTGGTATTTACAGGTTCTCCGAACTACTCAAAATTTCTGCTACCGGTTCTCCAGAACTGATCAGAACCTGCTGAATCCCACCTCTAGGCCATAGGCTGGTTCTCACAAGCAGAGGACTGACCTGCTGTACAGAATTCAATGATCTCACTCCATTCTGAAACCGTGTAGTCTCCATCCACTTGCTTGGAAGCTGTCTGCACAGCCACTGTGTATTCAGTCCGTGGGCTCAGGAACCAGTGGCCACGGACGGTCATAGGCAGGGGGACAGCTTTTGCCACTAGTTTTGTAGGTACATCCTAGTTGGGGGAGGAAAAAGGGAGGAAAAAGTAAGAAGATAGAAAGAGTGCCAGAAGATAAGTCAGCCCCCCAACTGTTGAGCCTCGTTTCCCCAGCTTGGTGTTCTCCACTCTCATAGGGAACAGTTGTGGAGTGGGCAAGCAACATCCTGTGCTAGGACACCACCACACAAACAGTGCAAATTACACAATGCATGTCAAATTATATACTTCATATTATTTCCACAGTGATATTATGATGCATGTGATATTCAACATGGCTTTCTCCAGATGCCTGTGATTGGGGGTTGTGGATCAGGTTAGTTTCTTACTAGAATTCAAATATTTTGAAATTTTATTGTCTCTTGTTAGTTGACTAATAGAAGAGAATTATTCAGGGGATAGATAGGCCATGACGTAGGAAGGAAGGAAGGAATTAAGTAAGTAAGTAAGTAAGTAAGTAAGTAAGTAAGTAAGTAAGTAAGTTGGTATTTCCCGAATGCTTCTCTTACATTAGTTCAGTGGTGAGATTCAAAACGTTTCCCTACCAGTTTTGTGGGTGTGGCTTGGTGATCATGTGATCAGGTGGGCGTGGTTTGGAGGTTATGTGATTGGGTGGGTGTGGCTTGGTGGTCGTATGACCGGGTGGTCATGGCTTGGTCATGGGATTGGGTGGGCATGACTTTGTGGCCATGTGACTGGGGGGGTGAGCATGGCCAAGTCAACACCACAATGTAAAAGTAGCTGGGCTTCACACAAAATGACCCTTGCAACATGCAGGAACCTCAGAGAGTCACAGAGAACTCAAAAACCAGCTGTCACACTTTACAATAAAATAACACAAAAACTGCACAACTGACTCACACACAATGTAAAAGCAGCTGGACTTCACATAAAATAGTTCCTGCAACAAGCAGGAATCTCACAGACAATCAGGCACAGCTGATTGTCGCACAGCTGGTCATCGGAACTTTATTTTTTACTTTTTAAAGCATTTTTTTTTACTACCGGTTCCAGCAAATAGGTAGTAAAAATGCTTTAAAAATGTAAAGAAAAGTTTGCAAGGCAAAGCTGTTTGTCGCGCAGCTGATCGTTGAAACTTTTTTTACTTTTTAAAGCATTTTTTACTATTGGTTCAAGTGAAGTGACCCAAACTGGTAGCATTTCACCCCTGCATTAGTCCTGCTAACAAATGTAACATAATGGTTGTAGGAGAAGCAGAATTATTTATCAGAGCTGGTATTGCATTGACTGAATGGCATTAGCAAATATCTAGAAGTCCACTAGATGGCAGCAAGGTAATATTGCAAAGTCTAATCCTGATGTATTGCCATCTTCTGGCAATTTGAATTACTGCAGCCCAGTCTAAATATACCTGTAGTATTTAGAAGGTTATAAAACTAAGATATCCCTACGTTTTCTTGAGAAAGATGTCTCAATAGACAGAAGAGATGGAATAAGATAGCAAGTATTATAGCAATTCCACAATTCATAGGCAATGAGTTTCTTAAGTATTACTGGTTTACTATTTGGTTGGTGGGCTTCTGTAAGAGGAGATTATCAGAGTTTTTCTTATATTTGACCAGATTTCTAAAGCTTTTCATATTGTAAGATAGTTCTTTCAAGCGTGCCATTTACCATCTATTATAAAGAAAGCTCCTTATAGGCTATTTATGGCAGGCCAACAGTCTGGTAATCCTAAACAGATTAAGGAAAATCAGGGTAAATACAGGATAACATATCAATGGAAAAGTGAGCCTTCACACCAGCCTTAAAACATTATGTAGAATACAACCAATGAAATATTATACAGGAAATACTGCAATTAATAAAATATACAGCCGGCGTTACTTTCCCCTCGAATGATGTATCATAAATGAACAGTATCATAAATGAAGAATAAAAGATAATCTGAATGTCCCCTCAATAGAATAAAGGCCATCCTTTTTTAGTTTCTTTTCTTATCTGGTTAGAGTAATATTGCATACATAAATTATAAGTGAGAAATACAAGAATAATTAAAATAAACAAGAATAGCCATTTATTAAAACATCTACAGGTGATGGAGCCTGGCTTGTAAGTAATGTTACATAGATCAGGATTCAGTGAACCTTCCTGGTTTGTTTTGCTGGTCTAATTGGGAGCAAAATGAGACAGCATCCAACCCTTCTCCAGAAGGGCAAAATGTAGCCTCTTCAGCAGAGAAGGTCAACTTTTAAGTTTCCACCTCTTTATCTTGTAATTACCGAAATATCATCCTTATTCAAACTGTTAGATATTCACCTTAGCGACAGTGGTTTCCACCAAGGTCCTCTGTTCCGGCGGGAATAGAGGTTTAATCTTATTGGTCAAAGAGTCTGACAGCCCCCTTTAAAAGGGCACGGCCTGCCCGACGTCTTGGCCTCGGACAACGGGCTCCAATTTATGGCCATGCAATTCGAGACCTTCATAGCAGCTCAGGGAATCAGGCATGGCCTGGTCGCGCCATTCCATACGGCCTCCAATGGTCAGGTGGAGAGAATGGTGAGATCTGCAAAAGAGGCCCTTGCTAGAATGGGCCCGGGAGATTGGCAAACACGGGTTGATCACTATTTACTAATTCAGCACATCACACCTAGTGCCACCACTGGGAGAAGCCCCTCCGAGCTTTTCATGGGTTGCCGACTAAGGTCCCACTTAGACCGGATACACCCCAATTATTCTGCCTCATTGCCCCCAGACTCCACAAGCAAGATTTGGACATTTAGCATAGGGGATTCGGTATACGCCCACAACTACAGCGGGGGAACTCTGTGGATTCCTGCCACAGTGATAGGCATCACCGGCCCTCGCTCCTATCTGGTAGAGCTCGAGGACGGTAAGAATTGGAGTAGGCATATTGACCAACTCCGTGGCCGCCTCTCCAACTCCACTCTTAGACAACCAGAGGTAACTCCTGCATGAGTTAGCCAAAGCCCTACCCAAACGGAGCAAACTCTCATTCCTTCCAAGGCCAGCTCAAGCCTGAGGGTACTGGAAGACTTATCTGATTTTGTTGCAGACCCACAGTGAGCTCCGAGCGAGCCAGCTCCAGAAGCTCCAGCCGCAGACTTTGAAAAGTTCCAGGAGTTTCCACCAAGCGGGGCTGCAGAACAAACAGCTCCGTCCGACTTGTCCAAGGAAACCCCTCCTACTGAACTGCGCAGGTCAGGCAGAGCTACCCAAAGGCTCGCCTACCTGTGTGACTACATTACCAGTAGGATTGTTCCATCCAAGAGGGGAGGGGTGTTAGATATTCACCCAAGCGACAGTGGTTTCCACCAAGATCCTCTGTCCTGGAGGGAACAGAGGTTTAATCCTATTGATCAAAGGGTCTGACAGCCCCCTTTAAAAGGGCTGCTGTCTGACTCATCCTCGCCGGATGTTTTTCACTTGCAATAAAGAGCTGTTGTTACTGTAGCCTGTGTGTGCCTATCCATTACCCGATCTAACACAGACTCAATGATGTTCATAGATATAGCTCCTTTTCATCTGAATATCCAATTCTCGAGGCAGAAGTGACCATAAGTAGCCACTAATAAGAAGCATTCATTAAGTAGGTAATCACGAAGAGGGAGAGAAATGATGTTGGGAAAAGAAGACCATGACGTAGGTGTCATAGATTATACTTCAGATACATTCAAACAGAGGTGGGCATCACATACTGTAACAACCAGTTCACCCAGCACCGAAAATGTGAATTCTTGCTTCGCTCATGCGCACGCTATCCCCACATGTCTGTGGCATCAAAAACCATGGCAATTCACTTGTGCACCCTGCCTGCGCATACATACAGTGCAGGGCTGTATTGCTACCAGCATTACTGCCTGTTCAGTGAGCAAACCTTTTTTTTTGCGTGCACATTTACACCTAAAACGGTCTGTACATGCACAGAACATTAGAAAATGGGTGGGAAAATTATATTTCTGCAATGGAGATTGTTCTGCACATGCCCAGAACCAAAAATAAAGATGGCGTCACCACCAATAGAACCGGTTTGGGTGCGTGGGCTGCCGAGTTACTACCTACTCAATCGAACCGGTCCAAACTGGTCCAAACCAGTAGGAACCCACCTCTGACACAGTGTCAAAAAGCACAGCAATTTGCTCACTTGTGTCTTCCGCACATGCGTATGGCATCAAATACACAGCAATATAGGATGGGATTGCACCCGGGTAGGTGGGCAGGGCTACCCGCAGGTCGTGACTACTGGTTCGCCCAAACCAGTCTGAACCGGCAGCAGCCCACCACTGTATTCAAAGGATGAATGTCATCAAAGGGGACATATTCTCAGGCAGCAAAGCTCAGAATTGCAGGCTAAACTGTGAAAGGAAAACAAACCTTACAAAGGGTCAAGTTGACTGGGGTTTTTAAGAGTTAAAGCCCACCATTTCAGTAGGGCAGGGAAGGCTGGCAGATATTCTGGGACCTAGTCAATGCTTCAGAAGCAGGAGATCATTAATGAAGTTCAGAAAGTTCATCAGGAGCAGAATGACTTGCTTGGACTGGAGGCCAGCCATCGACAGGGAAGCTGCTATTGGCATTGGAGATAATTAAGGAGAGATTCTCTTTGTCAGGGAGAGCCCCCAGGGCTGCAGGGAATCCAAAGAGGAGAAAATGGCAAATGATTTTTCTAGCTCTGTGTGCAGAACCAGGCAAATGTGATCATGGAAGGAAGAACAACACAGAATAGAATAGAATAAAATAGAATTCTTTGGTGGTCAAGTGTGATTGGACACACAAGGAATTTAATGTTAGTCTAGAGCAGTAATGGGTAACCTTTTTGAAGTTGCATGTGGAAAGCATGTGTGCATGCAGAGGACAGCACGGCTGCACCTGTAATGCGATGTGAGAGTGACACCCCACGTGTGCTCCACCACCCTGCACATGCATGTGCAACTCCCATACATTCCCCTCCCCCTGCGCATGTGCGTGCGATCCACACACCGTTTTTGGCTCCCTGCACCCTCCTGGGACCAAAATGGGCAGTGGGGGGGAGATCTCCACTCCCACGCTCCCTACGCCCCAGCGCATGTGGGCATGACCCCCTGCACATGTGCACACATCTCCCTCATGTGCCCCACCTCCTGCGCATGAGCAGCAGAGACTCAAAAATCAATTGGCCAGTGGGAGCCACATGCAGATGCATGGTGGAACTGAGCTGGGTCAACGGTTTGCGTGCCCGCAGAGAGGGCTCTGCGTGCCACCTGTGGCAGGTGTGCCATAAGTTCGTTATCACGGATCTAGAGTAAGTAAAGAAACTTGGAAACTGCAGGATGGTTTTTTTCATTCTTAGTTGCCATGAGTTAATTATGGTAGAGTGTCTGGGTGATCTGAAATACTTCTTTCCACCTGGGCTGAGTTTTTGAGCTGAACTACTGTCTCTTGACTGTTTATGTCTATTAGCCCATCCTGTTCTTCAACATAATCTCTCACATTCCATCACACTTCAGTGCAAGTGCCATTTCCACATCTGATGGGTGGGGAGGAAGTGAGAACATGCCTGGGCGTGCAATAGAAGTAAAAGCACCAGTTGCTCACTTGCTTGCCCACCCAGTTCAAAACACTGATGGGGCAGGTTTAGTCCCAGAGACCTTCTATCCATGCCCTTTGGATCTTTTCAGGAACAAAAGATCACTACCAGCCAACTGAAAAGAACGCTGTTCCAACTGCCAGTTGCCTCTCATTCCGTTACCTCAGTTCAAATTGGCAGACATTCAATTCCTTCACTCAAGAGCAGTCTGGGGCCCCTTATAGTACTAAACGTCAGTACCTCACCAATATGTCTACACCTTCCACCTATGGAACTGCTCTGGATTCAAGGTGGCAGGAGCGATATTCTCTTATGTGTTTCAATCACTGACCACCAATGAGCCAATGGATTCAACTGGATTTCTCCTGCATTGCCTGATCACATAGTTTCATCACAAAGCATGGGTATCCAGCTAGTTAGTAACATGGTTGTTAAGTGAATCTGATGTCCCCCTTGAATTTGCTTGTCAGAGGGTGATCACATGATCCTGGAACACTGCAACTGTCATAAATTTGAGTCAGTTTTCAAGCATCTGAATGGAAATCACATGACCATAGGGATGCTGCAATGGTGTGAAAAATGGTCATCAATAACTTTTTTCAGTGGAGTTGTAACTTAAAATGGTCACTATGTGAACTGTTGTAAGTCAGGGATTATCTGTGTAAGATTGATCTGTTCAGGGACAGAGTACCTTCTAAATGTCCCTTTTAAATGGAGATCTGCATATATTTTTGTATTGTGGCCTCTACATACATTAATAACAATGATAAAGAAAACACCAGGATGACACAGATGCCAAAATGCTTCATTGGAACATCTATAAAAATTATCACAGACCAATAACCAAAAAACTGGTGAGAACATACAAATTAAAAAAGTAGTTGAAAAATGAACAAGTTAAAAAATCTAGGAATTTCTAAATGTAGACTGAGAACGCACCAGATATAACTGGCTGAACTGAAGGAAGTGTGGTTAATCGATGTGTTAATCGATGATCAGGAGACAGTAAACAAAGAATTGGAGAAGGTCAGAAAGTATCAAGATCTGAAAATCAAAGTGGAAAGATTGTGGCATAAACCGGCTGTGATGGTCCCAGTGTTTCTCCAAAAACCAAAATATCAAAAAACCTTGGACTTAGAAAACCTGTGCATTAACACAACTTCTGTCTGTGGCAAAAAGTCACACCGCTGTAGTCTGCACATATACTAACCCTGAGATGGTGTGACATTCCAAGTTCTTGGGAAGAACGTGATGCATATGAAGCCAATGCCAACTAAAAACCAGCAATCGTGACTTCACATTGTTGTGCATATAAATAAATATTTAGGCTTGCAATGCTAGATGATATAAACCCAGGAGTCCAAGACTTTGGAGGTTCAGATTTGCACCTGGAACTCTGTTGTTGACTTAACACATTCCTATCACAATGGTCAAGGCTATGGTTTTCCCAGTTGCAATGGATGGCTGTGAAAGTTGGACCATAAGAAAGGCTGAGTGCCAAAGAATTGAGGCCTTTGAACTCTGGTGCTGGAGAAGACTCCAGCGAGTCCCTTGGACTGCAAGGTGATCAAACCGGTCAGACCTAGAGGAGATCAACCCTGAATGCTCTTTAGAAGGCCAGATCCTGAAGAGAAAACTCAAGTACTTTGACCACCTGACGAGAAGGAAGGACTCCCTGGAGAAGAGCCTAATGCTGGGAAAGACTGAGGGCAAAAGGAGAAGGGGACGGCAGAGAAGGAGGTGGCTGGATGGAGTCACTGAAGTAGTAGGCATGAGCTTCAATGGACTCCAGAGTATGGTAGAGGACAGGAACGCCTGGAGGAACATTGTCCATGGGGTCACGACAGTCAGACACGACTTTGCAACTAACAACAACATCACAATTGGAATGAGAAAAGGGAATGTGTTAAGGCAACTTTAGTTGGGCTAAATAATTTTTGCTTTTTTTATAGCAGCCACTGATTTAACCTTCTCATATCTTCAGGGTCAGGACTTTAAAACATATTATTAACTATCAAATGTTTATTTGTCCTTTAAATGCATATTTCATTTTTTCAAAGTACTTTACAGGGCAAGTACGGTACTTGACATTTTGGTATTTGCCGCCTTTCTTTCTAAATAGCACCCTTCCCTTTGTCTGAAGGACAAACCTATGCAACATTAATGTAAAATTATCCAGACTGAATAAGATTCAATAACTGAGTGACGTTCTTGACCATTTAAACAACAACAACTTGATAACAGGGAAGAAAAGAAGCTATTGCAATTAATCCTTCAAAGAAACAAATGTAATCTCAAGAAGACAATGGTTCAAACTGCTTTTCCATTCCCTTTCTCTTAATAATTAACTAGCCAATAACCTGGCGTTGCCCAGCTTTTATTCATAGGGAGGAAATGTCCGGACGAAATGTAATTTCTAATGTTGGATTTTCGCCCTTGCCAGAGGGAGCCCCCTTGTGGAGTACTGTAAAGCTGTTACGTGGCAGCTCCACTGTGCTGTACAGTAGAAACCAGTAAGGCAGTAGGGCACAACAGGCTGTATCTTAACAGAACACCCCCGCCCCAAGGGGTGTTAGGGGTGCCTTACCACCGCACTATTTTTCTCCAGAGAATAAGTCATCTATCTGCCAAGTTTGGTTGAAATTGCTTGAGGCGTTCCAGAGTTATGCTGGAACATACAAACACACACAAACACAAACACACACACACACATACACAGACACTTTTATAAATATAGATTTTTGTAAATCTGGGGATTGCTGAGACATTTGAAATGGATAATATCTAAGAAAGTTTCAAAGCCAGTTTGACTATTTCCTAAAAACAGTTCATAATGACCATCCTTTGTCAGTACTATTACTGTTCCTACTGTTGACTTGGTGGCATGTACTAACTATGGAGTCATAATCAAAGTAGATTGGCATTAATTGAGCTGAAGGTTCAGACAAAAATTGAACCTCCCACTGTTTCTGGGACCTTCAGCTCAATTCATGTCAAGCTAATGCCTGTTAAAGTTATTTTGATGTGAGCCTCCTTCATGCTATTGAAATAATAATAATAATGTATTTATTCTTCCTACTGGTCAATTAGCACTACTACCCCAGTTTCACCTATGGTTTGAGTTAGGGGTGGGTTTCTACCTGCGTTGGTACTGGTTCGCTTAGTGCGTGCACAGTTCATTGCAAATTGTTCTGCGCATGCGCAAAGACTATGAAATACTAATAAAAAACATGCTAGCAATGGCAGCAGAGACTGGGGAACCGATTCGGGGACGTGGCCAGCCTGGGTTGCTGCCGGTTCTGCAAACCAAGCCAAATTTCCACTACTGGTTTGAACCGGTGCAAACCAAAAGGAACCCACCTCTGGTTTGAGTCCTGGCTCAACCAGGGCTCAGCATCTCAAATCCATCTAGATGTCATAAACATAAACGCATCATATTAGGAAAGCAACTTGCATATAATATTGGAAGGATACACAGGAGACGTGCATGTGAAAATGCATATTTTCAAACACATTTCATGCAAATGCTCATCTCAAAGGTTATATAGAAATGATATAACCCTGAATAAATTCCCCATAGCTGTAATGGTGATAAATGTGTAAAGGAGTACTACAGTAAAAAGCTTAAGGGACAATCCACCATGACTTACCGTACATGTTCATTGTTATTTTTCCCCAACTTTGCAAGAAAGACAACTAAATCAAATGTCTATTAAGCCCCTGATGAATAATAACATTTAATGGTCTGGATTAAACTGAAATACCAAACCACTGCAAGGATATTAGAAAAAATTAAGTCTGAAGTAGACGCCTACACTTGGGGTTCCCTTTCTTTGGGAAAACCCTTTTTGTTTCAGCAATTTATAATGATTTTCCTCTTCCTAATACTATGAATAGAGATATGTGGATTTGAGTAGAGAAATCAGAACTCTTTGTTGCTCCGTGCTTCAATAGGAATGGAAGACCTTACCTTGTGCTTAAATTTGTTGGAATTCTTGTTTTCTTTCTTATTTAGATCAATGAAATAGTGGGTGATACGTTCCTTCGACTTGGAGTCCATGTCCCATGAAATCTTGAAAGAATCACATGTGATGTTGCTAATCTTGATGTTATGGGGCACTGGGAGTTCTTCCATCTCGGCAATCCCACTGTCTTGTGATTTATTCCCTGCAGAGGTGTGGATAAAACATAGCCCCGGTTAGCAGAAGCAGAACTGGACAACATGGTTGGGCATGCACTCCTCAGGGGAATGAGAGGGAATAGATAGATGGGGTAAAGACCCAAGACTAAGTTGGTGAACAAAAGTGTTGCAACCCCCCCCCCCAAAAAAAAACCCAACAGAGATTGGGAGTCATGTCCCCCTAGCAAACTTGCATATTTGGGGTTTCAAGGAGAGGCAGCAGCACATTAATTGTATCCTGTCTCACAGCTGAGATTCTTTTAGCCAAGGAAGAGACGAGGCAACTATAGAACCGGATCAAGTAATTTAGACATTGAGTAGGTCGGTAACTGGAGCGGACATTATTGCTATTCCATTCCCCATAGCAGAGCATCTTGGGGTCTGTTCTGACCTAGGCTTCCCCAAAAAGCACAAGGCAGAATCCTGGTCCTGACAAAACTCCATTTTATTAAATGAATGTGTAATTCCTCTCATTCACATTCAGCAAAGGCCTGACAAACAGTCTTTCAAAGGAATATTTATGACTACAGACCTTATCTATCTTGGAAAGCTGCCAAGTAAATATTTTCCAAATGAGGTGCTGTGCAAGGAAAGACTGGGCACAGAGTCTCTGAGATTCACGGAGAGATCTTCACACTCCTGAAATGAATCTAATGACTGAATGAACAAATTGTTTCCTGCAAAAGCCCACTCCCCTTTCACTCCTCTTTTATTTCCTATGGGAGGGGCCAATCACCTTCCACCTGTGACTTTACTCCCAAGTCTACCATGATTTCTAAGTTGTTCTTTTCTTCTGGCAGCTTTGTGCATGCACACACTGGAACAGGCTCTAGCTGATCCTCTGCCTCACTGCTGTCTAGCTCCATAGGCACCTGATCACTGCCAGATGGTGTTGGCCTTGTCTCTGCCTCCAACACAGAGCCCTCATCTGAGCCTTCCCCAGCCTCCAGGACTGTCCCATGCTGCTCCCCAATCTCCTTACTGTCCGACTCTGCTGCTAGCTCTGCTGGCCGCTGGTGGGTCAGAACAGGGTCAATTGTGACAGGGAAGGGCAGTGGTGGGGTCGTGAGAGTGATGCTTTTCCAATGGTGAAACTTGGCTCATCCATCCAATAAAACTATGTCCCATTTAATATTCAAAATACAGCCATCTTTCCTGGATTTCAGAGCAGGGTTGAATTTATCTTGTTGTCGCAAAAGTGCTTTTTCCAAGCACCTTTCAACTTTGGTTAAGGCTTAACAGGCCAGTTCAGAAGTAACCGAGAAAAAGCAGAGCTGAGCCACTGTGATTTTTAAAGCTACCCAGAGAGAATGATGAAGTAATTAAAGTCAGATAGAACATTTATTATTCAAAAAATAACTCCTTTGCTAATTTAACTTCAACCTACTAATTGTCAACCTGGGAAAATGAGCACAAGAATTAATTGCAGATTTCGAATATAGCTACTTCAAAGGTTCTTGAATTCTTACAAGCAGCAATATCAGTGTTTGATAGGAATAATCAGGGCTGGAATTCAGTCACGGAATCTAGTGATGGAATTTCTTGACTGGACCTTGGAGAACGCAGTTCTCCATTCTACCTGAAATTCTTCACCAACTCTCAGAACTTTTTTCAGAAGGGTTGGACAACCACCCCACTTTTTTTTCAAGTGAGGGGGCTTCAGGAAATATGGGAGGAACTTTTAAAATATCCCATTGCATAAGGTCAGCTCAGGTACTGTTGTGGCCTGCCACTGCCAGCAAAGCTGGCGGCATACTCGGATGATGAGGAGGTTGGAGAGGAACTTGGATCAGTTCTGGAGTCTGGGGAAGGCTCTGATGGATACTCTGCATCAAATGGAGAGAAGAGGTAGGGCCGTCTGACATTTCCCAGCCACTGGAGAAGTGGCTGCCTTTGGAGGCTGAGTGAGGAGGAAGAATAGCTGGGGCCTGTTCCAGATGCACATATGCGCAGAGCAGATAGGAGAGGTGAACAAGGGAGGAGAAGGAGTCGACTCAGGAAGCAAAGCACACACGGATGCTGAATGATCCCTCTCTGGCTGAGGAATAAATAGAAGGAAAGGGGAGTGGTTGTTGTAGGAGACAACAGTTTGTATTTCTGAAGGTTTTGCTCATTGTGTTTCATGCCACAAAGACTGCTTGCCAGAACTTAATTTGCAGCCTTTCGGCTGGGAGCTCATGATCTTGCAATTATTGCAAGGAACTGATAAAGTCTGTTACTAAAGTTAACTCCTTGAAGGACTATTGCCTGGGCTTTTCGATGAGGGAATGCAATTAATTCATAAGAGGTAAATAAAGAGAGGGTTTTCGTGACCAGGATTTTGTTTCTTGCTTCTGCTAAGGCGGGGTCAGAAGAGGCACACCACTCTGAATACTTCTTGAAAGCAGCAACAATGATGGCAAGTAACAATTTTGTGGTGCCACTCTATCAGGCTAGAACTCTACTATGCAGCAGCGCTAATTAGCTCACCTTGAATGATCTGAAAAGGATGGGACATAACTGGTTAATACTTGGATGAGAGACTGTCAGGAAACCCCAGGCTAGATGAGAAATTCCAAAGAACATCCTAGGTGAAGACAATGCAAAAGCCAAGAAGGCAACCTGAGACTGGCCTGAAGCGACTCGGCCTGGAGCAGACTTTGTTCTACTGCAAGGCTGGAATAGTCAGAAAGTTTTCCAAAATCCTTGGTATAAGAATTGGGACCTGCTCAGGGGTGGGATTCAGCTGGTTTGCACTGGTTCGGGAGAATTGGATGTTAATTTTGCATCCGGTTTGCAAAATAGGTTGCTGCAAGGACTGGCTGGCCCTGCCCACCCTGCCCCTCCCCTCCCAGGAGTCTCCATGTGGCCCATTCATCATGCCAGGTAAGTGCAGGGCCTGCGCGGAGGCTCTGGGTGGGCAAAACATGTGCCTCCTGGACAGGGGTGGGTTCCTGTCAGTTCTAACCTCTTCTGTAGAAGAGGTTCCACAAATCTACAGTGCCGTTTAGAACCGGTTCCAGCTCCCTCCCCCCGCCCGTCCGCACATCATGATGAAGAGCGAGAGGAGGAATTCTGGGAGTTGAAGTCCACAAGTCTTAAAGCTGTCAAGTTTGAACACCCCTGGGGTTTATTTTCTCTAAAGGGTTAAGGGTGCAAGGGTCTTGTAACTTGACAGCTTTAAGACTTGCATGCTTCAAATGCCAGGGTTTCTGAGCCAACATTTTGGTTGCTAAGTAAGAGCGTTGTTAAGTGAGTTTCATCGCATTTTACAAGTTGGCCATTCCCACCCAGTCACATGGCTGGCAAGCCACTCCCACCCAGTCACATGGCTGGCAAGCCACCCCCACAAAGCAGGTCACACCTATAGAAGAGGTTCTAAAACTGAACCTGGCTCGTAAACTGAACACTCTTTTCAATGGAAATAAAACATTGCCTTTTTAAGGCAATAAGCCAGTGTGTGTGTGTCATCAGGGGGATCAGAAAAGCCAACATGGCTGTTGGGAATGTGGGCCTATATTTTACTGCAAAAAAAGTTTGCTTCCCCATCTTCCTTTTAACACCACCTGAAAATAAATCTATGTCCTCTTCTCTCTGTATCTGAAAGGAGTGGATGGCTGGTGGATGGCTCACTTCCTTGTGGCCCTCCGATCTTGTGGGTGCACTGCATTTCTGCATCTTCTGCAGGGTTATAGAGCTTGATCTCTCAGCCCGAGAGAGAGGGGGGAGCGAAAGAGGGAGAGGGAGGGAGGGAAGAAGGTGGAGAGGCAGGGAGGGAAGGAGGGAGAGAGGGGGAGGGAGAGGCAGTGAGGGAGGGAGAGAGAGGGATGTAGTGGGAGAGTGAGAGAGTGAGGAAGAGAGAGGGAAGGAGAGAGAGGGAGAGAGAGGGGGAAGAGGGAGGGAGGGAGAGGGAGGGAGGTGGAGTAAATGAGTGAGGAAGAGAGAGGGAAGGAGAGAGAGAGGGGAGAGGGAGGAAAGGAGAGAGAGAGGGAAAGGGGGAGGGAGAGAGAGGGAGGGAAGGAGAGAGGGGGGAGAGGGAGGGAAGGAGGGAGAAGGGGGAGGGAGAGGGGGGAGGGAGGGAGTGAGGAAGAGAGAGGGAAGGAGAGGGAGAGGGAAGAAAGGAGAGAGAGGGGGGAGGGAGAGGGAGAGGGGAGGGACTTAAGGTTAAGTCCGTAGAGATTCTGTAGCGGTCATCTTGTTATAGAAATGGCTAGTATATATTATTATGTAAAAGTAAAAAGTTTTGATTTTATGTTATTACCTTATTCTACTGTGTCAAAAGGAGTTGCAAGTCAATGCTTCCCCCCCCTTACTTTTTCCTCGTCCCCCTTTCTTCCCATATTTTCCTACTATTTTCATTTTTTTCTTGGTAATTCTCTATTTTATATTTTGATAAACCCATAAGAAAATGTCTGTATGGAGATGCTGTAATGGTCATAAGTGTGAAAAGTCACAGAAGCCACTTTTTTCAGCGCTGTAGTAACTTTGAATAGTCACTTAAAATGGTTATAAGTCGAGGACTACCTGTTCAGCCTGGGAAGGGAACATGAATTCTAGTCTTCACGAGCTCCTTTTAGTGGACATGGCATTCAAACCCCAAAAACTGATATATAATCATCAGGGCAACTGATTTTAATTGTTCTAGACTGACATTAATTTCCTTAAACACTAAATCTGCCTTGCTTCTCTTTAACTGATATTTACAATCTTAGGACTGCATTCCCAACTGACCCAATAGACCAAACTGAGGAACATGTTTATCCAACATAAGAAAAACATTTCTCTCCCTCTCCATTTTCCTCTTAATGAAAGCTCCTGTTTTTCATGGTCTGGTACTTTTGACGGCTGCCTTCTTCTTCCTTGGTTTAATGAGCCATTTCTTTGCTCATCACACACACAAATCCGATTTGATTCATGCAAATGGCCATTTTAGCAACTCAAAGAAAACAGAATGCCTAAGATGGGACTTGATTTTTGTTTTTCCAGAGGGAGCATTTATAACATTGACAGGTTTACTGCCAATCACACCAAAAAAGAAAGAAAGAAAGAAAGAAAGAAAGAAAATCTTTTTTTTTTGCAAAACCCTTCTCCCTTTCCCAACTGAGAGCTAAAGCAGACATTCTCTCAACCTGAACCAATTTTTTATCATGGATAATCTCTGTCTCTCTGTCTCTGTCTCTGTCTCTGTCTCTGTCTCTGTCGATAGATAGATAGATAGATAGATAGATAGATAGACAGACAGATGATAGATAGATAGATAGATAGATAGATAGATAGATAGATAGACAGACAGATGATAGATAGATAGATAGATAGATAGATAGATAGATAGATAGATAGACAGACAGATGATAGATAGATAGATAGATAGATAGATAGATAGATAGATAGATAGATAGATAGATAGATAGATAGATAGACAGACAGACAGACAGACAGACAGACAGACAGATAGAATATTGAACACAGTCCTGGCGTTTCATCCGCCATAGAAACCAAAGTGAAAGACAAATAACATACTGTATTTACTACTTACCCAGAGCTAGTCTTATACCATTATTTTTGACCAACGTATTCATTCTAATACATAGATAATCTCTCATTTCAGGTCTACTTAGTCTATTTTTTTTCGTGTTCTGACTCCCACCTCCTATTTCCAGCCATTGATAAAATCTATTCCATATGTCATAATCTTCTTTGTTTTTTAATTCTAACAGTCTATCCATTTCTGTGCATGTTAATATCTTCCTTATTATCCCCTTTTCTAAAGGGGTGTTTTCACTTTCATACTGCTGTGCAAACACCATTCTTGCTGCTGTTAGGATGTGAAGTATCGGGTCTATTGACCCTTTGCTATAGCCTTCTGTTATAATACCTAATAGAAATAATTCCGCCTTTCCACCACAAGGTGTGGACTCCCTCAAAAGATTGACCCAAAGTCTTCACTCTCGGAGGAGCAACAGGTCTACACAATCCATCCCACAGTCCTGTAGGTGCCAATCTCTCAGTCACTCCTTTCCCTTTGGAGAAAGCTGCAAGCAATTGCTTCTCTGTTCCCCCATCTCCACCCCTCTCCTTTCAAAGCCTTGATTCACAAATGGCTAATTGTGTAATTAAACTATTATCCATATGAGCAGTGACTAAAAAGGATCACAGTTGTCAAACACAAGGTTAGTTTCATGTTGTGCTAGCAAACTCCTACTCTTCATTACTGCCTTGCTTTGCAGAGCAAACAGCCAAAAGCCTCACAAAATTTTAATTGCACAACGAACAGTCCTTTGGAAGCTGGCAGCCCTGGCACATTTTTGACTCATTTTCCTGCCTTGCAAGCCACTTTATCTTACGCATCCCCCCAATTCCAGCTGGAACTGTAAATAACTTTTCTGAATACATCCCCGCCCTCCCAGGTGTTTTCTCAAGAACATCTTGGGATTAAATGATTTGGATCAGAGGTGGGTTCCTACCGGTTCGGCCCTGTTCGGCCGAGTAGGTAGTAACTTGGCCAGACACGCGGCCGAAATGGTTCTCCCCTCAGTGGCGCCATCTTGATTTTCTGTTCTGCACATGCGCAGAAAAATCCATTGAAAAAATGCATTTTTTTTCCTTTTTTAATGTTGTGCTAATGCACAGCATTAATAGATACAAATGCTCATGTGCGCGGAGCGTGCTTCTGGCATGCACACAAAACGTTTTGGACACCAAACTGATAGTAATGTTTATTTATTTATTATTTATTTAAAACTTTTGTATGCCGCCCAATCCCAAAGGACTCCGGGTGGCTTACAAACAGAAATATAAAAAACATAAAAACAATACAATTTAAAACAACAGTCATCCCTCATAAATTCATTCTAGTCGGGGCCGGACCTCAACAGTGAGGTCAACAGCCCCAGGCCTGCTGGAACAGCCAAGTTTTTACTGCTTTCCTGAAGGCCATCAGAGTGGGTATGGTCCGGATTTCCGGGGGGAGCTGGTTCCAAAGAGTCGGAGCAGCCACCGAGAAGGCTCTCCTCCGAGGGCCCGCCAGCCGACATTGCTTGGCCGACGGCACCTGAAGGAGGCCCAATCTATGGGATCTTACTGGTCGCTGGGAGGTATGTGTCAGCAGGTGGTCTCGAAGGTAAAATGTTGGCAGGAATCCACCCCTGATGTGGATGTTATAACACATCTACATGGAAACTTTAAAGAAGGTGTGGCCAACTTTGACCCCTTTAAGACCTGTGGACTTCAACCCCAGTCATGGGGAATTCTCAGAGCTGAAGTCCACAAGTCTTAAAGTGGCCAAGGTTGGACACCTATGCTTTAAAAGGTAATAGTCATAGTAATCAAAAGAAATTAGCATTGACTAATTTCAAATCACTTGTGGTCAAATGAGTGGCTATATAAATTTGATTAACAAACACATGCAATGTCAAATAGATCAAACATGAACAACATCACCTGTGTTATCTTCCCAGCAGTCTACTTCTCACTGGATTTTCCTTCAGTGCTTAGCAGCAAAATGTAGACATACCAGGGCTGGGATTCAGCTGGTTTGGACTGATTCAAGTGAACCGGATGTTAATTTTAATCTGGTTTGCCAAACTGGTAGTTGAAAGGAGTGGCTGGCCCCACCCACCCCTCCCCTCCCAGGAGTCTCCACGCGGCCCATTTTGAATGCTAGGAAAGTGCAGGGCCCATGCGGAGGCTCTGGGAGGGCAAAAAAAACATGGGCCTACTGGAAGTACCAGAACTACCAGAAGTCTGGAAACTGGCCCGTTTCTGGCCTCGAGAGGGCCTCTGGAGCCCGGGGAAGACTGTTTTTGCCCTCCCAGAGGTTAGAGAAAAGCCTGCGGAGCCCCAGAAAATTATAAGTGGCGTGTAGGAAATGGCAATCCATTCTACACTCATTGGCCAACCCATTGGAAAGTCAACTAAGCTCAGTAAGACACCACTGGATCTCCTGAGTTTGCACCTGGTTGAATTCCAGGGATCACTGGTTGTGGTGGGACAAAAATAATTATTTTCATAAATTTGAAGGGTCTCTGGGATTGAAGACCAAATAGAAGACCAGTTTTTTCTGGAAAGAAGCCTTCTGTACAGTATCCTTTCAGTCTGTACTACATAAGGTTGATGTACATAAGGAAGTAAAAGAATTCTGCCATGAAATTGATGGGAAGGGAACATACAAAGAGCCATTTGAAAGACAATTCTTGGTTACCACTGAGAATATTCCTGAAAGTCGCATGCAAAGAGCTGGAGTTACATGTAAAAGAAATATTTATGCTGGGGGAATTGGGGAATAAAAGCAAATTGTAAGATTATTTGCAATTAAAGTGGGGTCTAATTTTACATTTAAAAATAGGTTTCAGGGCAATTCATATTAATAGTTACATGAATTAGGGGAAGATGCTTAGAAAGCTTCTATAGACGTTTACTGCAACGATAAATTGTTGCTAATTTTTCTATAAATTCCTATAAATTTCCTAAAGTCTCTAAAGGCAAAACATATGACCACAATTCTGTCCTACTAGTCTGGAACCTTGATTAACCTTCTAAACACAAAGCAGACTAGGATTGGATCTGGTGTAACAACAGTACTACTGTCTATAACCTCAGGATCTTCAAATAAAAATGTAACAGATTAACAGAGTTGGAAGGGACCTAGTAGGTCATCTAGTCCAACCTCCTGCTCAAGCAGGAGACCCTACACCATTTCTGACAAATAGCAGTCCAATCTCTTCTTGAAAGTGATGAAGCCTCCACAACTTCCAAAGGCAACTTCTGTTCCATTTGTTGATTGTTCTCACTGTCCGAAAATTTATTCTTATTTCTAGGTTGAATCTCTCCTTGTTCAGTTTCCATGTGTTATTCCTTCTCTGGCCTTCAGGTGCTTTGGAAAATAGGTTGACCCCCTCCTCTCTGTGGCAGCCCCTCAAATATTGGAAGACTGCCATCCTGTCTCCCCTGGTCCTTCTGTTCACTAGACTAGCCATGCCCAGTTCCTGCAACCGTTCATCATATGTTTTAGTCATCAGTCCCCTAATCATCCTGGTTGCTCTTCTTTGCACTTTTCCTGCATTTTTCTCTGCACATCTTTTTTATAGTGTGGTGATTAAAATTGGATACAGTATCCTAGGTATGGTCTTACTTGAGCTTTTTTGAGTGATATTATTACCTCTCTTGATCTTGATTCTATCCCTCTGTTAATGAAGCTTAGGATTCCATTGGCTTTTTTGGCTGCTGCTGCACACAGCTGGCTCATGTTTAGCTGGTTGTCATCCCTGAAGAGAAAACTAGCCTACTTCATTGGGGCTGTTGCAAAAATGACAGGGAGAGGACCATAGTCACCCACTGCAGGTAAAATATCATTCTAAAATGTAATAAAAATAATTTACTAACAATATTTAAAGCTGTTGATGTATTATGATGCCCTTTTACTTCCCCTGTGTCAAAATGTTAGTGCATTAAAATATGTAACCTTGATGTAATAATATTTGGCCCATTGATGATTTCACATTCTTGGGTTTTACTTATGAGCCTGTGACTGCTCATTAGCGCTGTGGGCTTTTGTTGAAAAGGGCGGGAGGATGACAAATGCACCCCAGGGATGAGAATTATTTCCCCAGGCCCTGCAGTTGTTACTCCAAGTAAGTTTCCACTTCCTCAAACTCTGCCATCTAATATCCCTAGCAGAGAAGGAGGGGAAGCAAGTCATTGAGGAAAGCAAAATAAATCAGGTTAGTGTGTATATGATTGGGACACTGTGTAGCTGCAGAAAATGCGGTGCATTATACTGTAAGGGTGTTAATGGCTGAAATATCTATTATTTTCTCAAATGCTGATTTTATTCATGACTATTAAAGTACAGTGAGATACGCCAATTCAAGTTCTGTTTCACTAAATGTCCATGGAGATTCTCAGTCATCCAGGTCAGGATTATCCCAAAGGTGCTTTTTACAAAAGGCAATTGGACTTCCTTTGCTTTTCTTCAAAGACGTTTCACTTCACATCCAAGAGGCTTCTTCAGTTCTGACTGAATGGTGGACGGTGGAAGAATATTCCTTGCAGTCCTCTGGTCATTCGCACACTCTTTCTGAGAGTCATTGAGGTCACTTGGGTTTCTTTCTGTACTGTCAGGATCACCCAGTGGTGAGATTAAAATAATTTAACAACTGGTTCTCTACCCTAATGACTGGCTGGGTGGCCTCGGCCATGTTGAGTGTGGCCAAGGGGTGTGGCAGGCAGCACTTGGCCTCTGGCACCCCCCTGCGAGCAAAAATGAGCTGCATCCCCTCCCCCCTATGCCCTGTTTTGGGCCTAGTAGACCTTCCTGCAGCCTGCTGGGAGCAAAAATGGGCCACAAGGGAGGACACCACACTCACCTAGGAGCCGAAATGGGGGTGTGTGGGGCAGTGGTGGGTTTCAAAGTTTTTTAGAGCCCTGCTTTGTGGGAGTGACTTGCTGGCCATATGACCTGGTGGGAGTGACTTGCTGGCCATGTGACTGGGTGGGCATAGCCAACTTGTAAAATGTGGTGAAACTCACTTAACAATGCTCTTGCTTAGCAACCAAAATGTTGGCTCAGAAACTCTGGCATTTGGAGCACGCAAGTCTTAAAGCTGTCAAGTTACAAGACCCTTGCACCCCTAACCCTTCAGAAAAAAAAATCCAGGGGTGTTCAAACTTGACAGCTTTAAGACTTGTGGACTTCAACTCCCAGAATTCCTCCTCTCGCTCTTTATCTTGTTGATGTCTGGACGGTGGGGGGAGGGAGCTGGAACTGGTTCTAAACGGCACTGTAGATTTGTGGAACCTCTTCTATAGAGGAGGTTAGAACAGGCAGGAACCCACCCCTGGCGTGGGGAATACTGAAAGGAGCAGGGCAGGAAGGGGCAGGGCCAGCCAGCAATTTAACAACCAGTTCAACCGAACTGGCCCAAACTGGCTGAATCCAGTTTGAAACTGGCGGGATCACCTGAATCAGAATGCAAAAGGGTGTGGAAACTTCTTGGCACTGCTGAAAGGACCGTGTTGTAAACAGGAGATAGATGGTGTTATATTCACCCGCCTCTGCTGAGAGACGGCTGTTCAGTCTTAATGGAGTTGGCCTCTTTAATCCTTCTTTCGAACCAGCAGTCCTCTCTGTCCAGAATGTGGACTTTGGAAAAGGAAAAGCACATTTGGGGACTTGTGTTTCACACTACCTACCTCCCTGCCAATTTTCTAGTCCTATTTTCTGAGATCAAATCATTCTCAAGCCCCATCACTGGAGGTTTTTAAGATGAGATTGGTCAGCCATCTGTCTGAAATGGTCTAGTGTTTCCTGCTGAACATGGGGTTGGACTAGAAGGCCTCCAAGGTCCCTTCCAACTCTGCTATTGTTACTGTAGCTTTACACCCAGTTCATTAAGATAAAAAATCTAGGTTAGCCAACTCACCCACCAGGTTACTTTTGAATATGTAAAAAGATTTAAAAGGAGAAGAAGACTGCAAGAGAACATTCAAACATTACATTCTTATTAGGGGTGTAAAGGACTTTCGCCATAGATCTTGCTGGGAGTAGATTGGAGTTTATTGCTTCTAATGGATTCATGGCAGTAGGAACACATGCAGAACGCAATAAAATGGATTGCAAGAACACCAATCTATATATCTCTAGTCCCAACCCGCTGTCTTGAGTGGATTGGATCAGCAAGAAGCAACATCGGATGATATTTCTGCTTTTTCCTTTAGCTCTCAATAATATAGTTTAATTCATTCAGTTTAATATGAGCATCTATTCCAGAAGACGCTGGACAGTTTATCCAATCCATAAAACTGGGTAAAATACCATCACCGAGATTATTAAAGATGTTTGAAAATTTGCAGCTAAATGTTGCAAGTGTAATCAAATATCAGGTTCATATTATCATATGTGGTGGACATACCCAAAGGCAAAAAAATACTGGAATAAATTACATGGTTAGAAAAAATGATAAAGCAACATATAAATTTGAAATCACAAATATTTTTGCTGGGTATCTTACCAGAACAGTTTAATAAAGGGAATACACATTTAATTTTACATGGGTTAATGGCAGCAAGAATTGTGTATACTCAACAATGAAAAAATGAAGAGATCCCTGCAGAGGTGTGTTATAAAAAAAGAGCAAGTGCTATAAAAATATTAGAATGTACTAAGATGGCTAGATTAATACTTAAAAGAAAAGGAAAGGAAGAAAGAGAATATTTCTTAACATGGGACTTGTTTCACCAATGACTAACTAACAGAAACAGAGGTTAGAAACTAAAAAGATTCAAAGGACAATTATTTATATAATGAATTTTTTAAAGCTAATTGTACTATTACTATGCGATTAATATTGATATGTATATTATGACATTCATTATCATTACTATTGTATCTTTACTCAAAACTAATTGTGCCCAGAACGTTGTTCAGATAGATATGGTATGGTATGGTATGGTATGGTATGGTATGGTATGGTATGGTATGGTATGGTATGGTATGTATGTATGTATGTATGTATATGTATGTGTGTGTATATATATCTATATATGTATGGATACACACACACATCATACAGAGGTGAATTGCTCCTATTTTACTACAGTTTTGCTTCACGCTGGCTTTGCGTGCAGTTTACTGTAAATTGTTCTTCGTGCATGCACAAAACAATTTACAGTGAACTGCGCACGCACTACTAAAGAACATGCTGGCAAGGGCAGCGGCAACTGGGGAACCGGTTTGGAGGAATAGCAGGCCTGGGTTGCTGCCAGTTCTGTGTTCCAGGCTTAAATTCCACTACCGGTTCGGCTGAACCAGGCCGAACTGGGAACAACCCACCTCTGATATCAGATACTAATACTAATAATATAATATAATTTATTCAGTTTAACACGGGCATCTATTCCAGAAGACTCTAGACCAGTGTTTCTCAACCTTAGCTACTTGAAGATGTCTGGACTTCAACTCCCAGAATTCCCCAGCCAGCGAATGCTGGCTGGGGAATTCTGGGAGTTGAAGTCCAGACATCTTCAAGTGGCCAAGGGTGAGAAACACTGCTCTAGACAGTTTATCCAATCCATAAAAAAGGATAAAATGATTAAATCAGTCCAAGCCGACAAAAAAAAAAAAAGGCAGCCCACACCAAAACAACTTGAAGGGCCAGCCTCTGGCTTTTGAACTCTCATTAGTATTTCAAAATTCTGCCTAGACCGCAGGGTGGAAATTTTAACAGTCAAAATGACCTGGAATACAAACCATCACCTCAAATGACCCTCCAAGTTAGATAATTCTTCTTGGACAAGAGCGGCCTAATATGGACGGACAAGGTCATCCTTCAGAGGGACTTCTGCTGGAAAAGGGGTGAGTGCCTAATGGACCTGCAGAGTTTTAAACGCCAGCCTGGATCGTATCTTACCTCCCATTAGTTTCCTCAGCCATGCAATTCATAGTTCTTAGGGGAGGGAGAAGCTCTTTTTTGTGGGAGTGCTTGGAGAATGAGAAATGCTGCAGGCAAAAATGGATGAGGAAACAAGTTCTCCCATCTGGGAGACATCTAAGAGGCTTTCCCAGAACCTTCCCCAAAATGTTAAAACTAAAATAAAGTAACCAGGATTCACTTGGGCACTCAGACTGAGTTCCAGGTAGCAGGATGAACATGAGGGGTGCATTTGGTTGCATGTGATGGTGGTGTTTTTTCCTCATAGTTTAGTGCAGTGGAAGATAGAACAGGCCTCAGGGTTGCCAACCTTGGGAATTTTGGGCAGGAAAGCTTGCAATGCTGGACACAAATCAAAAGCATCTTGAGGACAAATCTTGGCCATGCCATCAAGCTCAAATAAGGTGTCCGTTGCCAATATTGTCATTCAACTCTTTGCTCAATCAAAACATCGCTCTATTTATAAGCCAAGTGTCCTGCCCTGAGTGCGTAGTGGAAGCATGCATCATTAAGCAATCTGTCGGGGGCATCTTCATACTTATTTAGGGCAGAAAATTTTAGAATTCCTCGGTAGGAATTCTGTTTAATATTCAAACATCAGAAAACCAAACAGGAGGAGGAGGAGGAGATGGAAAAGAAAGGGAAGAGGAATGAATAGTACCGTAGTAGTAGTAGTAGTAGTAGTAGTAGTAGTAGTAGTAGTAGTAGTACCCCGTTTCCCCAAAAATAAGACCTCCCTGGATAATAAGCCCAATTGGACTTTTGAGCACATGCGCTAAAATACCCCCCCTGAAAATAAGCCCTCCCTGAAAATATTGTAACATAGCAGCAGCCATCAGATGTCCACGCTTGCCACCTCCAAAATAAAAAGACCTCCCCAAAAATAAGGCCAAGTGCTTATTTCAGGGTCATTCAGGGAAACATGGTGGTGGTGGTGGTGGTGGTGGTGGTGGTAGTAGTAGTAGTAGTAAAAAGGGAGGTGTATTCATTCCAGGCTTTTGCCCCCCTTATGGGTCGAAAAGAAACACCCTAACTACTATACTAGACTGTCTCTTATATTTAAAAATGAGCCCAATGTGATGCAAACATTGCAAATCCACATGGCATTCTGCTTTGTGATTTAATGGGTAACTCTGTTTAGGCCAAGGAGAAGTTTGAGGACAATTTCACATATACACAACAGTAGAGCTAGGCCCCAATGTGAACTTTTGGATTCACACATCATAGCTTAATGAACTTTGGTTTAATAAAACTATGGTTGCCTGGGTTTCCATTATACACGAAGCCATATACCATGGTTCAACCATCATGTTAATACATTAAGCTGAAACTGAACTGACATTATAGCTGAGTGTGATTCATGAACCAGCAAAGGTCATGGTCCTTGATATTATAAACATGGTTTTAAGAGCATAGGGTCCAGAAAAATAGAAAACAGGATAGCTGGATTTATATATTTGCACATAAAACGTTGGCTGGTTTTAAAATACTCCTCTTAAGATGTTATAGAAAGAATAAAAAAATGATGATTTTGATTGTTTGATTCCTTTCTGGAAACTGGTTGGCTGCTGGAAACTGTCCAGCATTGGGTTTCACATTTTGTTACCACCAGTTCGCTGCCCATCCACTGCTCCTGCGCATGTGCCCTGCCTCAAAAACATGCTGAAATAGGACAGCATAGAGCCAGGGTGGATGGGTAGGCCCATCTGCAATTTCTGCTACCGGTTCAGGTGAACTGGTCCGAACCAGCTGAATCCCACCTCTGAAACTGTCCCTGATAGCTTCAATTTGGCAAGTAGGCCTAATACACACTTTCCAAAGATTACATTTAAAAAATGGGATGAAATTTTGCTGAGATTTAAATGAAAAAAAAAAAAAGACTTCCGGTGTTTTAAAAAAATGAAACTTGGGAAATGGCAAGTAAAGGAAAGCTTACCTTTAGAGAGGGAACACGAGGTGACTTTATACCCCAAAATCTCTCCCTCCTATCTAGATCCTTTTCAAAATGTAGCAAGGAGGATTCTTGGCACAATTCTATTCTATTCACCCTTGCTCATCTTGAGCTTGCAATAATGCAGAAAGCTGAGCTTAGCACTGATGATGTGACCTAGTTGGGTCATGAAGTGCCTGCAAGAAAACCACTAAGCTCAGGATCTTACATTTTAACCCGCAGCTACCAATATTCTCCTTTATTAGTAGAGAAACTTGCATCTAAATGCTGACCAAGGAAATGTGTATCTGCTGCAATTATCGCAATGATGCAGGTCAATCTGCTTACAACTAATATTTCCCCTTCCAGCATTTGGTTGCAGCTAGGTCCAAATGACCAATGCTTACAACTAGATTTTGCAACAGAACAAACCATTTCTAGGCAGAGCTTCAAATAATCATTTCTTGGGGAATGAAAGTCAAGAAAACCTAAATTAGTGGAATAATACACTGATCTCCAAGATCAGGGCAGGGATGACATTTTGTCTCTTTGAGCTGGAAGACTCATCTTGAAGAATATATATGAATTATATATATATAATCACCACCAAACATCCACAAAGAAAGCAGACAAAAACCCACATTGATGATGAGGCACAACCAAGGACCAGAAGCCAGACCGTAACTGCACCATTAGCCACTTTAAACCCCTCCTATCCTTACATGAAACACAAACCCCCAACCAATCAGAACACACCTCCACCCAATCAGAACACAGCCAAGCTCCCACCCAATTAGCTCAAACCCACACTGGCAGTTAAAAGGAAGAAACAGCCGAGATCTCACATTGCTCCTGGAAGCACGAAGCCTGAAGATGACAAATGAGACTTCGTCGAAACGTCACCAGGATACTTCCAATTTTACGCGGGAGAAAACCCGAATAACCAAAGACCTACATACTAACACCCGCGAAAACCTCAGAAAACATATATATATAACATATATATATATATATATATATATATATATATATATATATATATATATATATATATATATATATATATATATATATATATATATATGTTATATATATATAATTTCTTCAAGATGAGTCTTCCAGCTCATATATCTTTTGAATATTTGAAGGTATGAATGGTTCCTAGAACAAGCAACATGATTTGAGAGAGCACCTGTTCAGAGTTACACTTTGACACAGTGTGATTTCATTCCCAGCTTTCCAACAGCTGTACATTTAGATAGATTATTGTGAAATGAAAGGCATAATTTTCACTCTATACCTGACATTCCCTGAACAAACTTGGAAATTTCTCCATTCTCAAATTTCCTTTTGCTACCAATCTAATGGCTACCTTGTAAGATGCTTTCTCCAGCCCCTAATGGCTCATTCTGACACATAAGCATTTAGTGATGCCTTGGAGATGCCCAAACTATCTCTTCTGGGTATATTGTGACAGAAAAGGAGATCTAAAGATAATTAAAAATATTATGAAATAGGAAAGTATGAAGGAGAAATTCTAAACCACAATGGGACTCTTTGGAGATTACATGACAACTTTAAAAAAGAGCATTGATTCTCAATGTTTTTCTTTAAGACAAGACTGAAAAGCTTTTGCGAGCCACTATATAAGCCAAGACTTGAAAATTAAAAATGTTAAAATGGCCCAAGATTCTTGAAGTTTAACTGACTTTGTAATCATATAGGACTTCAAATGTATTTTAGGAGTAGAGTCATTTTAGGCTATGGTAAGCAAAGATCAGGAGTCTGGTAGCACCTTTTCCAATTATATACAGTATATAAAAATATTATAGGACAACAGCTACTTCCTCAAATGCTTTGCAGGAGCTGAACTGATGTAAGATTTAATTTTGGGCAGTGTAATATTGTCTAAGAAATCCATTTCAGAAAGAAAGGATTTAATTTCATCATGAATCTTTTATGAGAAGCCATTACAAGGTCACCATGCCTGAGTTTGGAAGGTCAATGATAGGATTCCAGCGCCAAATGTTATTTTTGGTCTTGCAATTTAATTTGAGGATATTCCTTAGGATGGGGAGAAATAGGCTTGGACTGAACTCAAGCAAGATGGGATGGCTTCCTTTGAGTTTCTATGGAGTCGTATTCTCCAGACCCAACAGGTTCAACATCTAGGACTTCTCTTGCTGGGAGAGCAAGGGGGAGGGACAGTCTGGCCAGGAGGTCCTCTGCTCAGCTTCATTAGTGCATCAGAGTCCGCTCTCTTTAGAGCAGGATGCAAACAGAAAAGGCACATTTTCATCACTGTCATCTCTGATTAAGATTTCTGTAATCTGTGGTAGATAGGATTCTCCTTGAGGTCCACCTGGAGACCAGTCAGCATCCTGCATCCTTACTGGGCAGCATTGAAGCTTCTATGCTGCCCTGTTACTGTGGCAGCAGCTTTGGTTGCCAGGTTATTTCTGAGTGAGGTTTGAAATGCTGTTGCTACCTTTAAAATCGTTAATGACTCAGAGACTGACTATCCAAGAGACGGCCTTTTTCTGATCAAATCAAAGGGGAATGTTTGCTTGGGTCCCCAAGTAGGCATTATATGTTGTTTAGATTTAATATCATTGTGTTATTAGTGTTCTGTTGTATGGCATATGTTGTAAATTGCCTAGAAGAGCACTTGCTTAGTCTAGTGATTAGGATGCTGGACTCAAGAGGAAAAAAACCCCAAATTCTGATCCTTCCTTTGGGCGAGTCTTCCTCTCCAACCCTAAGATGAAGGCAAGGGCAAACTATCTCTGAAAATCTTGGCAAACAGATGACAAGGAGTCTGTATTTGTAGTCTCCAAGGACACCTCTGACTTCAGAAACTGCTTAGAGTTCATTTGGACAGAGGCCGTGCATGAATTTCATAAAACTAACTAAAAAGGATATGAGGATGAAACAAATGCCATTGTGATGTCATGACTGTGATTTTATTTTTCACCAGAGGTTGAACTATGCTGGTCTTTAGACTTTCATCTGCTATGAAATAAAGCACAGATGTGTCATCATGCAAAAGGATGTTTCACTGTTTAAAAGGATGATATCTCAGGCGTTCAAAAATTCTGCATCTTTTTATTGTTGGTGTTAAAGAAATATATAAAGCAAGACTGGATCAGATGCCTAATAATTATGGGGATATAAGACATTGATTCAGAGATTTGATTCAATTTTTTTCCAGGCAAATCTCTATGAACTAACTTTTCCACATACTCAAAACCTTTTTTTAAACTTGTTCTGGCCAGCTTAGTCAAAGTGACCTAATTAGGGAGTTTGAATTAAACCACTGAATCGATCTGATTCAAATTTAAATCTGAGCTGAATCAATGGGTTGAACTGAAATAGGACACCCTTCAGCGACAAATATTCAGAAGTTTAGGGTGAGTTTAAGGCAGAGGAAGGCCACAATAATAGAGAAAGCAAAATAAGTGGTTGTATTTGATAAAGAATTCAGCTCCCTGTGAATTTAAAAGTCAGGTGAACAGACATGGCAAAAACATCTGAACATTTTGCCATGTCCATTCCTTTATCTCAGCTGTCAATTCTATCACCCATCTCCTCCCATTTATGACTGCATGACTGTAACTTTGTTGCTTGCATCCTTATGGTTTATATTGAAATTGATTGTTTTCTGATTGTTTATTTGTACCCTATGACTATCATTAAGTACTGTACCTTAGAATTCTTGATGAATTTATCTTGTCTTCTTTGTACACTGAGAGCATATGCACCAAAGACAAATTCCTTGTATGTCCAATCACATCGTGCCAATAAAGAATTCTATTATATTTTATTCTATTCTATTCTATTCCATTCCATTCCATTCATTCTGAATTCTATTCTATTCATATTCTATTCTATTCTATTCTCAGTAAGAAAAAATACTATTACTTAATGTCTGTTTTTGCAACCAGACAAAACAATGTGGTGTTCACTAGATGCTGCAGAACTGCCTGCAGTCCTTCTCAGCACGGTTAATAGTGAGAAATGATGGGAGCTGCTGCAGTCCAAAAACATCTGGGGAGCTTCCTGTTGCCCAGATGTTGCAAGAGAAAATAATACTTTAATTTGCACACAGATCAAGATTAGTTGAAAATATATCACAATATGATGCGCATCAGTAGTGGGTTTCAGGCAGTATGCACCGGGACAGACGTACTGGAGCCTGCCCGGAGCATTGGATACCGTTCCGGTACAGTGCTCCGGAGGGCCCACCCGCCCGCCCGAACTCCTTACCGGTCTTTTAAGTCTTCTGCTGAGCAGCTGGAGTGTCGTAGAGGCTCACGGAGGCAGTAAGAAGCATGCACACACTGCGTGCTTCCATGTGGACGACGCTGGGCCCATTCCAACCATACCGGTTGGAACGGGATCCAGAACCCACCACTGATGCGCATAGTAATGAACCCTGTAGATGGAACACCGCATTTAGCACAGTCCTTCAGTTAATTATTTTCTTAATATAGATTTGGCACAAGTAAATGGCTGTGTTAGAGAAAAAAAAACCTACCAAAAGATAGTAGAACTTAACAGCTTTTAAAACCCAGATTTCTCTCTCATGAAAGACCGTAAAAAGCTGCAGCCCAGAGATCAATCTACGGACAAGCAGTCAGGAAGGGCCGTGGAGTTTTGGTAATGCACTTTGTCATTTCTTTAGATATTTGATACACAAAGTAGCTAAAGTAGGTCATTTTAGAGTGTTCCAGCAAATACATTTTCCCCAAGCTTGGAGTAACTTTGCCAAGGTTCACTGAAGCCTTCAGCACATTTTTTTTTGAAATGCAATTATTATTTCCAAAACCATCTATGCAAAATAGTACTTGCATCCAAGCGTGAAGAGAGACAGGAACACTTTGTGATAACAATAAAACTAACATTGATTAATGATTCAGCTACAAACACCACAATGAAATTGATTCAGCTACCAACGTGCCAGTTAACAAGTGAAAAGTTATTATTTCAAGGTCAGTCAAGAGATGTGACAGAGTACATTGCTTCAAAGCTCATGGAATAAACTTCCACCCTTCCTTTCCTTTCCTTTCCTTTCCTTTCCTTTCCTTTCCTTTCCCTTCCCTTCCCTTGGATAATTTCTCATTGTTCATAGCTGATCAACATCTGTAACCAACTTGATAAAGCAAAGACTTCTTGTCTGAAAATCTCTCTGATTCTCAACATGAAAACCACCCAAGAGCCTGTTCAATTCCACTATGACTATCTCCCCTATCCTGCTGCTCAAGGTAAACCTACATTAATCTTGTCTATCATCTTTGTAGATCAGCATTGCTACTAGAATTTCACTTTTGTATACATGAGAATATTAAGATGTTTTATTCTAACTCTTAGGTAGAGTGAAGTGAGAATGGATTAGTAGCTCAAAATCAAATAGAAAGATGATGAATTTTGCATCTCATAAACATGACTGGCTTTAAGAGATGCTATCCTCCCATCTAACTATAGATGAACCCAATGGGATAATGGGATCCAGGATGATAGGAACTTTGCATTTTGAGGCATGTTGATAATTGTCTATTAATTGTTACTGTTCTTGTTTAATTGTACTTGAATTTTTGTTGCATATGAATATAAGCCCTCCCTCCTTAATTACATATTTTTCGAATGGGCTGACAAATGTCAAAACTATACAAAATCCAAGCTAGTTTTCCAATTAAAAAAATGCATGGAAGAAAACGATGTGCTCAACTGGCACTGGATTTGCTGAGTGACCGATCTCCTTGGCAGAGAAAATAACACTATGACATAATCAGCTTTTCTTTTATCTCTAGCAGTTCATTGTTTTTCTTCCAGGTGCTAATGGTAAAGACGTTCTCAACTTAAGTGTGAGTCTTGATGACTGTAACCATGCTGTTTTCTTGGCAATGACACGGAAGATATTTAATACCGCAGATTTGATTTCCTAAACTAGTTAAGCGTCATGGAAATCCACACAATCCCATCCCAATATTAACTAGGCCCAACTCTATGTAGATCAGCCCAGAGGAGCCCGGAACAGCTACATGCTGGGTCCAAAAATATATGAAATGTTACATGAATCTGCATTTCACTGTCAGAAGCTGGTGGACACAGATGAATGGGAATAGTATACTCTCCTGCAACCATGCTACTAAGATACTTTCCCATGGCGTTAATGAAATCAGAGGACATAGTGGAATTTAAATGAGCATGCCAAGAAGAGGAAGAAATGCATTGGATACAAAAAGCAAAGGAGAATTAATGGGGTAGGAACACAACAAACCCAAAATGTTAAAAAGGAGAGTTGAGGATATGAGACAGAGGGATGGACAGGCATTCAAGGCTCAAAAGGCAGTTTACAGAGATGTGTGGGGAAAATGAAGAACAAAGGTAGCTGGTTTGCACTGGAACTTTCTTGGGAACACAGTTGCTTTGAGCCAAGTTTCCTAGTGATCTTCTCTGCCAGAAGTTTGAAATGTTTACCCAAGAGATCTTCCTGCCTGAGCTAAGATGAAAACTTGGACCTGCTGTATTTCAGAGGGAAGCCGATGATCTGGAAGGGCACCGACTTGGAGGCAAGATCCTGCACTAACCTGAAGATAGCAGGCTAGCTTAGCTTACATGATCCACACAACTGTGTATTCCCACCCATCACTGCTGTTTGCACTCTGCCCTGCTGAAACAGATGTTGCAACTCAGAAACAGTGGTACCCATGTGCATCATAGAGGCCAAGCTCTCTTTTGCACACCACACACCTAATGATGTGCTGGGCTGCCTCTGAGCCTCTTTGCCCATTTGGAGAAAGTGGAGTTGTTGCAAGAAAAGGAAGAAACTTGGCCAAAGAATTGAAGAGTTCCCACCAGCACAAAGCAATTCGCCCCCCCCCCAAAGGGCTCTTGCACCCAGGCTATCAGCACCCAGGCCTTGATGTCTAAAGACCCAGTCATAGGTTGCTCTTTTCAAAGCCAAGAAATCTAGGAAGTCAAAAGAGAAAACAGACACGAAAAAGATAAATGGAAGACAGCCATGTTTTCTGGGACCTTCAAATAAATCTTCTGCAATGAGCAAGGTGGTAGATTCTGGGGCTTAAACAGCCCCTGACATCTCCAGGATTTCATATGAGCACTGCCTACATGGGCACCAAGATAGGTCTTCAGACAAGGTGTAACAGATATGAGTTTAATAAAGGAGACTATTTGTAGCTCAGGGTTGACATGAGGTCCCTGATGCTCTCTGAACTTGCTTGTTTTCTTGCAGATGTTTCATGACCCAACTAGTTAACATCATCAGTGCTTGAAGGATGCGGGGTTTGCAGGGAGGAGGAAGAGGAGGCAGCTGAGGTCTTTGGTGCTCTCTGAACTTGCTTGTTCAATTAGGAATAGCATCCAATGCCAAATGGGAGACTTATGCAGACATATACACAACTTCCCACAGTGAGAAAATATATCAAGTTTTGAAAATGTTTTATTGAAGCCTCTGGTTCATCCAATTAAAAGGTTATAGACCAAAAATATGGACATAGTAGGATAGTATTTGTATTTTATACAAAGAGGTTTTTTTTTTGAAGGAGAGATGAATGGTTGCTAAGCAATTAAGGGGAAAAAACTTAGGCAAAACTGGCCACCAAATGAAAAGGAAAGCTATAGAAAGCTGCTTGTCAGAGGCCATGGGGAACCTATTGCCATCACAAAAAGAAGGTTTGGAAGATGAAATCAATATTGAAGTAATCCTCTGAATTTTATTAGTTGATGGGAAAGTGATGTATAAATTAAAAAGCAATTAAAAACATATGTCACTGAAATGAATGGGTAATGAAGAGCCCCACTTCCATGGTTACTCCACAAGAAAGGTATTTTCATGCACACATCATCATATAAAATCCAACTGATACATTTTAGGAGATTTAATTCAACTCTGTTTTATATAGATACTGTACATTCGCAAAGCTATGCTGCACAAATAATATGATAATCATGCCTGGAGGTGCCTAGAGATGAATTTATTATGAATCTAAAGAAAAGAAGACCCAAAGGGGTATTTATGATCAGAAGCAAAACCAGGATGCTATAACTGAATATTTCTGCACCTTCAGGATAAGGTTAAGTTGGGTATCCTCTCAATGATCATTTAAATATAAGTGGCTGATGCTACTTCACTAAATGTTTGCATTTCATTTTCAATACGGGAAATTACTTTGCAATTCACATTTCCCAACATAAAAATGATACATTGCCCCTCTGACTGTGAAATGAACTTATAAAGAAGATCCACATACTTGCACTCAGGAATGAGCACTCAGAGATGTGGGTGTATCTCAAAAAAAAAAGAGAGAGAAGAAATGTTCAGACTGCAAAAGAACCAAATAAATGGGAATAATTCAAAACTGTCTAGACATTTCCAATTTCCATGCAGCTAGAAAGACTGATGCGAATAAACAACAGAAGAAACCTAAAGTGCAGGCCACGGATGTCTTTGAATTAGAAGAATGGGTAGTTGAATGGAATAAAAGCATTTTAGACTGGATTCAGCAAAATAAGCAGGACAGTGACTTTCACTGATTGTAATAAGAAGAGCATTAAGGAGGAAGATATAAGACAGACTGAATAGTTGCGCTTCAACTTCTCTTTCACTTTCCTAAAAGTCTTGCCTAAAAAAAACAGCACAATGAAGTTTTTATGAGCAAAAAAAAAGTCCATTTGAAATTACTTTCCATAAGCAAGATTGTTGTGCCCTGGGATTGAAAATATTACTCTGTTTCTAATGGAAGTTGTAACTGGCAACTCCCTAGAGGAGCAAGGAATGGGACATAATTTCTCCAGAAGTGATTCCAGCATCTCTAGATCACCAAGACCAGCAACTTTCCACTTAAGGTGGAAAAAAAAGTTCTAGAATGATTCATACCACAAAACTGTAGAATATCTATAAATGAAATATTGATTGTTCATTCTATTTCTAGATGAAAACAATCCTGTTTCTAGATAATACTCACATTTTCCTGTGTATCCATATCAATAAGTAAGATTACACTGCCTGGTTAGATTTATCTTGTGCAAATTAAAGCAAAAGTTAATTCGAAAACCTGCACATTTTCTTGCATGAAAGACACTTGAAAATAAAACCAAATAAAGACTGCATTGGTATTCATTGAGGCTTGCATAGATTTACTGGCTGAAAAAATGTGAAATTAAAGTATTTGTCAGTTTGAGAGGAGCTGAACACCCAGGGGATTTTTTTTTAAGGAATATAGATTTTACCAATCAAATCACATCCTCATTCAAAAGGCTAATGTGAAACAACTTTCCATTTCAATCAAGTTTTCACACAGGGCAGAGCCTCTTTGTACTAGAGCAGAGGTGTCAAACTCGTGCCATCATGGCATCATCACATGGTGTATTGGGAGTTTTCCCCCCTTTGATAAACCAGGCGGGGTGGGGCCAGCACATGACACATCTGCCCCTTGGGCCATGAGTTTGACACCCCTGTCTACTGAGCATGCTTGACAAATGGCACCCCTTATCTAAAAACAAGTGCTATTTATGTTGTATTAAAGATTGTGAGCAAATGAAGTTATGTCTTCCTGCCAAAGAGTGTTTGTTACACTTCTGCGCTTCCCCCATAGAGTCATTTGTGACTCCTAAATGACACTTGTTGAACACTAAAATATGTTTCAAGGACTGTCCACCTCTGGTAGTAAATGATCCAAGCAAAACATGTAAATGCATGTTCTCCCCCCCCCACTTTTACTGAAAAGCCTTGAGAAGATGTTCCTCAAGAAAGTGCACCATCTCCATGTGATGTCCAAGAGCTTGATGTGGGAAAACCTCTTGAAGTATCACAGGGAGGGCAGCTTAATCTTTCCAGGCATTAGCTGGACATCTAAGGCCTATCCAAGAGAAATCATGCCATATTCCCTCTGATATCTGTCTGTCTGTCCTTTTTTGTCCTTTTCTTTTCATCCAAAAAGAGAGAACACATCAATAAGGCTATTATTAGGTGATTGTGCTTGATTAATTAGACTCTATGCTTGCCAATTAGCAGCGTACTCCAGTAAACTTCATATACTTCACGCCACTTTGATTGAGACAAAGAAAGTAGAACCATGTGCCTTCAACATGTGGCATCTCAGAATTGACTTGACTGCAACAACAATGAAAAAAACACACACCTCTCTCTCACCCACACGGACATTAAATTGGCATCTGAAGGAAACAGAACAATCAGATCAAATTTAGGAAAATATATTACGTGGTCAATATTCCCGTAATGGAGGTGAAGTGTGACTGCCATGTCATTGCCCACTCAGGTCTAGAAAGCTTTCTCCAGCCAAGATTTTAAAATAATTGCAGTGGCAATCTGAAATACTTTGTAATCATCCCATTAAATCCACCCTGTAATGGTGGACTGTTGTACAAAATTTTAAAAGGCTGTTTAAACCCAGAACCTGCATAAATGCCCAACCTTTGAATGCTTAAGTACGTGATACTCCCTCTAAAACTGTTGGCTGTGGCCAACCTTCTTTGTTGCCTGACTGCAATCCTGAAAACCCAGGAGCTATTTCAAGCATACATTTCAAAATAGGCTATTTAGAGATCAAACATTTCACATTAAATTGCCCCATGTTCAGAAGATAGCTAAAGCCATTTGATAAGTACATTTAGAAAAAGAAAGGTGAAGGAAAGCAGATTAGCCAAAAATAAATAAAAAATAAACCGCACTCTGGAAGATAATCCTCTAAAATATTAAATTTTGTACACGGGTTGTGTTTTGTGTGCACTAAAGCATAAATATAGAGAACTAATAAGTGCCATAATCACCTCAAGCCTTGGGCACAGAGGCATCAGTGATAGAGATCTGATTACTGGACAGCCTTCTTGGATTGCTTGTTTGACCCTTGCACACGTGAAAACTAAACTTCATTTGTTAAGCATGGTTAACTTTCTGGTTCATTAATAAGGGATGACTGAGCTGCCATCCCTCGGATGGGGAAGACCCTCCTTGCAAAAGCCGCTCAGCTTCCCAGAGGATGCCAACATCTGGAATTGGGCGGGTACAGAACAAAGGGCTAAGCAGCAGACCGAAACGCCACATCTGGTGGGTCTTCCCTCAATAGAGCCTGGTGGAGCCGAGTCCTGTCCAGGGTGCTGAAACCTCCCAGCCTCCCTCTTCGCGTTTTTCGCTGTCCGCGCCGAGCTGCGACCTCTCCCCACCCGGCGTCTCCGCCCGTCTCTGTCGGTCGCTACCCAGTTCGGAGGGGCCGGATCATCACCGGGGCCGCGCAGCGCATCGGGCGGATCCTCAACAGGTTTGGGGCTGGAAAAGAGCCGCCTTTCCCTTCGCCTTCTCGCCCCGGGAATCCCCTCCTCCTAGGCACACGTCCGCCCCACCATTCAAGGCACCGCAAAGGGGCTGGTCCGCGGTGGGGGCTTCGGCTTCTTCCCGAAGGGAGCATCGGCGGGAGCTCCCCGGCCGGGCCCAGTTTAGCCCCCGCGGCTTCCGCGCAATCGGGACTCCCGTACAGGGTCCAAAAGGGTCCGCGCCAGCGAGCAGCCGCCTCCCCTCCTTGCAGCCTCTGGAAGCCGCCGCACCAAAGCGGGACTCCGCGAGGCAGAGGCAACCTGGCCGCGACGGTCTCTTCCTCTCCAGGCAGACAGACGCTCCCTCGCCAGCTGAGCCCGCCCCTCCCTCGAAAAAATCCTTTTGTTAGCAGCGAATTGCAAGGACGGGCTGCACCGAGAAGGGGGCGGCGGTGGTCCATAGCCGGCGGCGCAGAAGGCCGGGGAAGCGGGGCGGGGGGCTTGGCATCGGCTCTCGCCGCAAGGCCCGAGAGAAGCGCCAACTCACCGTCCCGGTCGCAGAGCTGAATGGCCTCCAGGCTGAGGTTCTTGAGGACATCCTCGCAGGGGCTGGCCGGGCTGCTCCGGGGATGGTCCAGGCGAGGCACCTCCATCCTCCCGACTCGTCGCCTTCCTGGGCTGGGCTGGGCTGGGCTGGACACGAGCGCGAGTCTCGCCCCCTCCCTCGGAGCTGCGGGCGGGCAGCTGGAGCCAGGAGGGTGGGAGAGGGCGCCCTCTGCGACAACCTGCCTGCGCTCCTGCCTCTGCCCCGACTGGCTGGGAACTGCGCGGTGCAGCAGAGGCGCGCGCGCTCCCTCCCGCCGTCCCTCCCCGGGGCTGGCTGGCTGGCAGCGGGCGGGGATTAGAGGACGGGAGGAGCGACGGGCTGGCGAGCCCTTGCGCTGGCGCGGGAAAGGAGGAGGAGGAGAAAGGAGGAGGAGGGCACCGATGCTGCTCACCTCGCTCTGCAGGAAGGAGCTCGCCGTTAACAGCGTCTGCCACGACGCCGCAGCTCTAGATACAGACCAGCGCCTGCTCGCCCAGCTCCCCACCGGCCGTGCAGGGCCATGTTGAGCCCCTAAAGCCCCCCTCCTCTCGCTCCCAGTTGCTTACGTAAGGCTTGACCCAAGACCGCGGGAGCGCTGCCATTTTGGGCTGCGGCGATCCTACCGGCCGCTGAACGGTAGGTAGAGGCTCCCTCCAGGCCTTATTTTTGCTGCCCACCCCCCAAAGCGTCCCTCCAGACCCTTTCAGCCCGGATACGCTTTCATGTTTGGGTCGGTGCTGAGCTTGCCCGCGGAGACGCGGCGCATTTCAAGAGACTCCGTCCGGGTCTTTGGACTCCCAAGTTCATCTCCAGCCTTTCTCCAGCAAGTGTCTCTGCACCGGGGCTCCCAGGCACGCCCAAATCCCCATTCGAGAAAAAAAGTGGAGTTGGGTCTGAAATCCAAGGTCTGGGCAAACAGTAAGAAAAACAAAACACCAACTGCATGGTGAAGATCCTTCTTGTCTTCCCTTCAGCTCCTTCGAAGAGAGAGTTAGTTCCTTGGTGGCAGCTCAGAATTCCACAGTTGTCCAGCTGGGAAGTTGAGAGGTTCAACTTCGCTGGTGGCCTCATTATAACTATCATTTGGAAGCTGGAGGCACCAGTCCCGGAAGTTAGTTAATCATGCCCCCTTCAGCCCCTCCTTGAGATTTCCCACCACAGTTTTATGTAGTAGGCTGGCTCTACCCAATTTTAACCTTTTACACTACACACTCATTCACCCAGTTAATTTTATTAGAATACAGAATAACAGAGTTGGAAGGGACCTTGGAGGTCTTCTAGTCCAACCCTCTACTCAAGCAGGAGACCTTAAATCATTTCAGATAAGCAGATGTCCAGTGTCTTCTTAAAATCTTCCAGGGATGCACCCACAACGTCTGAAGGCAATCCATTAGAACATATACTGTTTATTATATGTTCTAATATACATATAACATATCATCCCATTTTGTTTTAGAATCTTGAGTTAGCACCCACAAGCATCCATACGCACTGAAGAACATGCTAAATCTGAATTGGATCTGAGTTTGTATTGTTTGCTAAAATCCTTTAAGAAACAAGGAAGTAGGAATCCAGCCCAACAATATCCTCAATTTTAATGATTTAATAACTTTTTTGAACAAAGTCCTTCATTTCAGAAGATATAATTTGTCATTTAAAAAAACATGAGCTAAATAACATTTCCAAAATATTTATAATACACTTTATACCTTCTCACGTTATCTTTTAGATGAGCCAAGCCAAGCTGTTCCTTTAGAAACATACAGTAGCTTTCTTTGTATTCTCTATGAAGGCATCTGCCTGTCTGTCTAGCTATCTAGCTATCCAGTTATTGTCATCCATCCATCTGTCTGGTTGTCTGTCTATCATCCAGTCAGCTATCATCTCTCTCTCTCTCTCTCTCTCTCTCTCTCTCTCTCTCTCTCTCTCTCTCTCCCTCCCTCCCTCTCTCTGTATCTAGATAGCTATCTATCATCCATTCATCCATCTATCACCTGCCTGCCTGCCTGCCTGCCTGCCTGCCTGCCTGCCTGCCTGCCTGCCTGCCTACCTACCTACCTACCTACCTACCTACCTACCTACCTCTCCCTCTGTCTGTCTGTCTGTCTGTCTGTCCAGGTATCTAGATAGCTATCTATCATCCATCCATCCATCCATCCATCCATCACCTGCCTGCCTGCCTGCCTGCCTGCCTGCCTGCCTACCTACCTACCTACCTACCCACCCACATATCTCTGTCTGTCTGTCTGTCCAGGTATCTAGATAGCTATCTATCTATCATCCATCCATCCATCCATCCATCCATCACCTGCCTGCCTGCCTGCCTGCCTTCCTGCCTGCCTGCCTGCCTGCCTGCCTGCCTGCCTGCCTGCCTGCCTGCCTGCCTACCTACCTACCTACCTACCTACCTACCTACCTACCTACCTCTGTCTGCCTTTCCAGGTATCTAGATAGCTATCATCTATCCATCCATCCATTCATTGTCCTCCTGCCTGCCTGCCCCCCCTTCTGTTATCTATTTAATCATCTGTAATGCAGCTCTTGAAGTAAAATAAACCCTATGCTAATGTTTTGCTTTCCACAAGCATCACTTTCCTCCTTCACCTAAAACAATGGGCCTAAAAGAGTGGACCTAATTCTTTGCAGCTTCATCTTTCCTATGACACAGATATTGTCAGTCTTTCTCCACGTAGATGCATTTTTATCGATCGCAATTGACCATGAGAGGCCATGCTGGTATTAATTGCTCATCTAATAATTTCAGATAGAGTTCCACACTTCACAGAAATAAGGCCTGCTAAGTTCAAATGGGTTTATTTCCAACTTAACTGTAGCTAAAATAATCCTTTAGTTTAATAGGATTTTGTACTGAACAGATATTTTCAGGACTTCAGTGTCTGTCCTTGAAGGACAAGTCATTGTAATATGTGTAAAAACATAACAAAGCAGGTAGGTTTCCTTGCTCAGAACATATATTTGAAATTGGGGGGTCCTTGGTGCTCTTGGAGTTTGGTTGTTTTCTTGCAGACATTTCTGCAACATTTCTTGCTGATGCTGAAACCAAGGATCTCTCATTTCAATCCTGAGCTATAAATATTCTCCTTTATTAATGTTATTGTACATTATATATTATTAATATATGAAATCAATTTATGGTGTAATCCTATACAGATCAGTTAAAAAACAAGAGATTGCAAGAGAATCCAATGGGATTTATACCCAAGTGAAGGGTTGCGGTAGTTCAGTGGCTATGATGCTGAGTTTGTCGATCAGAAGGTCAGCAATTCGGCAGTTCAAATCCCTAGCGCCGTGTAACGGAGTGAGCTCCCGTTACTTGTCTCGGCTTCTGACAACCTAGCAGTTCAAAAGCATGTAAAAATGCAAGTAGAAAAATAGGAACCACCTTTGGTGGGAAGGGAACAGGGTTCCGTGCACCTTTGGCATTTAGTCATGCTGGTCACATGACCACTGAGATGTTTTCAGCGCTGGCTCTTTGGCTTTGAAACGGAGATGAGCACTGCCCCCTAGAGTCGGGAACGGCTAGTACATATGTGCAAGGGGAACCTTTACCTTTAAATATGTATGGGAATGTAAAGTTAAGAATAAAGATGTCTTCCTGTTTGGATGAACTCCTAATATATTTCATCCATGTAGTTTTCTTCAAAAGCTGAGAAAAGGATTTGTCTCTCCCATTCCTCCTTGTTCTCCTTTTCCCCCTTAATCTCCCAGTTTCACCTATAGCCCTGGGATTCTCAGGTTAAATCAGTGTTGGGTTGCAGGCGGTACGCCCCGATACGGGCGTACCGGAGCCAGCCGGAGCACCGGATACCATTCCGGTACAATGCTCCGGAGGGCCCATCGGCCTGCTCTTGCTTCTTACCATCCTTTTACGTCTTCAGTGCTTCCGCACAAGTGCACAGCACATACAGAGACTGTGCAATGCCCCACTGAGCAGCTGGTGCGTTGCGGAGGCTCGCAGAAGTGCCAAGACATATGTGCATGTGTGTGCATGCTGTGCGCATCCACATGGACGCCAGCAAGCCCATTCCAACCGTACTGGTTGGAACAGAATCCGCAACCCACCACTGGGTTAAATGCCACCCACCATTCAAAAACTAGCAAAGGTAGTAGTAGTAGTACTACCAGCAAACCCCTCCTTCCAAAACCTTAGTTTCCAAAATCAACTAAAGTCAATAATTGAATCAGGTTATTGAGTGGTGACATTTCTAATGGAATCAGATATTCCAGTGGTGACTTTTCAAGTTATTCTCTGATATTTTCTACTTGAAAAAATTCAGGGTCTTGAGGAGGAGGGGCCAATGTCGTGACGATATGGATGTGCGGTCTCGATGCTCTGAGACTGCAGCCAATACTTTTGCCAGTGGGTGGTCCAATCGGACCTAAACCGTCCCAAAGAGGCAGTGAACAGGAAGAATATGTCTTGCTGACCTCAGGGACATCGCAAAGTCCCTGATAGAAGCAAGAGAAGTTCTTCAAGCCAGCAACAAAAAAATCCAGCCAAGGCTGATGAAGTCGGGGCAGCTCCATAATGGAAGGATATGGAAAGAGAAAGTGTTTCCAGCTGGTGAGGGACTTTTACTGTTTTAAAAAGAGACTGCCTATAAAAAACTTAAAATTAATTTAAATTGGAGAACAGAAGAATCAAGCGGTGGAATTAAATTTGGATTGTTTTGGACAGTGGTTATCTTACTTTTTAAATGCTATCTTCATGGATGGAATGCAAGCCTTTTGAAACGGATGGATTAAGTTTTCTTCTATTTTTTCTTTTATTGTTCTTGGTAACCAATGGACTAAAGTTTTCCTCTTTCATTGCTGTGGGTATTTTTCTAACTCATTTAAAGATTGGACTCTTTTTTCTAACTTGAAATACAAAAAAGATACAAAAGAAATTAGATTTTCAACAGTATTACTGCTGCTTGAAGGCTGGGAGGGTTTGTTGATTGGAGTTTGTGTATTGAAAATGGAACACTGTTTTCTCCACTGATTGTTTTGACTTGGCACTACAAGGTTTCACTGCTTGGCTACAGAGAGTGATAAGAAGGGAAGCACACAGATGTTCCTTTGAAGTACATTTTTAATAAGAGAAAAGTGAAAACAAACATTCTTTGTGAATCTATGCTTTAATTTTATTAACCTTCCAAGCCAGAGCAGCTGTGCTTGTTAGAATGGCACAATTTCAAAAGAAAATAGAAATCTCAAGTTTGTAAAAGATACTTTCAGAAATTATAAAAATACATATGAAAGGATAGAGAAAAAACTGGAAGATTTAGAGCATATAACAACAAAATATGATGAAGAAATTGAGGATGTCTATCAAATGCAAAATGGGGTGGTTAAAACTCAAAAAATTGAAGTGGAAAATGAATATAAAGAGATTAAAACTGCTGATATTTATGGTGATTGGTTTGTCTCTGAAAATGGAAAGAATGGAATACTGAGAGAAATTAAATTTAGAGGAAATCTATTTCAGAGGGCAAGATACAGAAGAAGAGAAAACTAAAGAATCTATTTAAAGAGAAAAATTCTATTAGCAAAAGCATTGATAACACTGCTGACAATCAAAGATAAGCTGAATAACTGATAATGTTACTAATGTATACAATGTGTAGTGTTATGATGAGTATAATTGGATATGAATATTGAATGGTACCCATGTAAGGAAGATTAGCAATCCCTTTGGATTATATATAAAGGTTAATAATAATAATAAAAAGAAAAAAAAGAACTATACAATTAAAGCTTTGATTATTAGGGGGAAAATGTTATGATACAGGATATAATCAAATAAAGGAGGGATAAGAATAACAATGTATAGAAAGATATGGGTATAACATAAAGAAACTGGATGTAAACTTTAAACAGTGATTTGGAAAGGAGGATTAGAAAACTTTGTTATTAAATATTATGGATGTTTAGCTAGAATAGGACATTAGGATTTAGTGTTAGTGGAGGATTTTAGAAATAGTAATTGAAAGGCCAGTATGTGGTTATGTATTAAATTTTGGTATATTTTATGATGAAGGACGCTTAAACAATTATAGTCAAATGAAAAGGAGATATGATGATGGTGACATGTACAAATATTTGAGTTAAAATGCTTGAGTTAATATGAATTATGTTTGTTGACTGTGGAAGAGATGCACAAAAGTCTTTTTGTAACCAACTAATACACTTTCTATAGCATGTAAAGAAGGATGTTGTATTTGTTTTAAATTAAAAAAATTTAAAAAAAATTTAAAAAAATTCAGGGTCTTATTTCCCTGAAAATAAGACCCCCCCCGAATAATAAGCCTAATTGGGCTTTTGAGCGCATGCACTAAAATAAGCCCTCCCAAAAAATATTGCAATGCAGCAGTAGTCATGAGGTGACCATGCTCGCTGCCTCCTGCACCTCAAAAATAATAAGACCTCCCTGAAAATAAGGCCAAGCGCTTCTTTTGGGGGTCAAAAGAAAATAAGACCCCATCTTATTTTCGGGGAAATACGGTACTATGTAAGGTCTTTGCTGTAATTTTCCATAAAACGTATCCAGGAAGCTTACAAATAAGGTGCCTTAAGTGCCCTGGAGAGTCACAGATAGAAATATAATGTAGAAGCATCTGACCCCTTATGTTGATTCCACCAAACTCCATATGGATTCGTAATTCCAGTAAGTGACAGATTGGAAGAGATTCATTGGTGGTTTTCAAAATATGGCAATAACTAGAAAATGAAGCAGAACTTCAAATGTTCCAAAATGCTATATTGGCCGAAAGAATGATCTCAGAATTCCCAGCAGTGGTGGGATTCAATTTTTTTTACTACCAGTTTTGTAGGTGTGACGTAGCTTTGTGGGCGTGGCTTTGTGGGTGTGGCAGGGGGAGGATACTGTAAAATCTCCATTCCCACCCCACTCTAGGGCAAGGATACTGTAAAATCCCCATTCCCTCCCCACCCCACTAACCTGCTTTCCAGCTCCATTCTCCTGTGCAGGGCAACAGAAGAAGACCCAGTCGATCATCTGGGACTTTGATCAGCTATGACTCAGAAGGCAGAGAATAGATGGGGGTGGAGCCAGCCAGAGGTGGTATTTGCCGGTTCTCCAAACTACTCAAAATTTCCACTACCTGTGATTCCCATGGATGGAATGATGCAGAGGTGGTATTCAGCAGGTTCTGACCAATTCTGGAGAACCAGTAGCGGAAATTTTGAGTAGTTCAAAGAACTGGTAAATACCACCTCTGACTGGCCCCGCTCCCATCTATTCTCTGCCTCCCGAGTCCCAGTTGATCAGGAGGGAATGGGGATTTTGTAGTATCCTTCCTCTGCCATGCCCACCAAGCCACGCCCACCAAGCCATGTCACGCCCACCAATAGTATTTAGGATAAGCTATTTCCATCTCCACGCATCCATGTTTTCAGAACTGCCTGGATGAATTTTTGTGGAAAATGCATCAAATCCAGAACTGAAAACCAGAGAAATAAGATGTCAGATGATTATCTATAAAGCTTACAAGCACAAATTAATCCATGAATCTGAAGAAATGTCAAAGACGGTGACTGTGGGAAAGCTAAGGAAGAATAAAGCTAAGAAAATCCCCCACACAAAAAAATTAAGAACATACACAAGAACATAAACATAAACAACTGTGACAGATGCATTACTATGCAAATCATATGAGTATAGATTTGACTGGAATTTGCATATCGTAATATATTGCATTACAAAACAGGAGGTGTGCAAGCAGCAGAATATGATTGCAAGGAAAGGTTGTGTTGATTCTTACATTCTTTTGTGGACAATGCATCTCCGGTTTCAAAGCTACTTATTTATGGCTTGCATTGAAGAAAAGTGATGATAGAATTCTAGAAGAAATTGCAAGGACAAAAGAGCACAAATAAAAAGTGACCGCTAAAAACATAAATAGATATTCACCCATGATTCAATATTTTAGTCTCCTGATTAAAAATCAATACATGCAGATCAAAGATGGCTGATTCTAAAATGCAGTTGTGTGTTGTGGCCTGCCAGCAGCCAGTGGAGCTGGTGGCAGACTCAGACAATGAGGAGGTTGGGGAGGAACATGGGCCAGTCCTGGAGTCTGGGGAAGGCACTGATGAGGGCTCTGCGTCGGAGGCAGAGAGCGGGCCAGGGCTGTCTGACAGTTATCAGCTGCCTTCAGAGTCAGAGATCAGTGGGGCAGAAGAACAGCTGGAACCTGTTCTCAGTGTGCGCATGCACAGAGCTGTCAGGAGAAGGGAACAGTTAAGGAACAAGGGCCAACTCAGGAGTAAAGGCACAGGTAGACGGTGAATGGCCCCTCCCATAGGGAAGGAAGAGGAGCGAAAGGGGAGTGCAGTTTGCAGGAGACAATTAGTTTGCTTAATTAGTGTGAAGACTAGTTTGTGACTCTCAGAGAGTCCTTGCCAAGTATTTTCTTGCACAGAATTGCATTTGGAAGATCTCAGCCTGGCAGCTCTCCAAGCCTGATAAGGTCTGCAGTTGTACATTCATCCTTGAAAGACTGTTTGCTGGGACTTTGCTGGATGTGAATGAGAGGAATTCACATTAGCTTAATAAAAAGGAGTTTTGTTGGGACAAGGAGTCTGCTCTGTGATTTTGTGAAACCTAGGTCACAACATTGTGTGGATTTGGAGCATTTTCACCTTAGAATCCTGGTTTAAATACTGATCAGAGCTCAGTTGTGCTAATCACCAGATGAATTGTAAACACCACTGAAATGAGTTGGTTTTGATCCATTTTCTAGAGCAATTAAGAGCAATTAATTTCCAATAGATTATTTGGCATCTTTCACTAGCAATTCTTGCCTTAGGAGTGGAACTAGTGTGGTGTTTGTAAATCTTGTTTTGTAAGTCGATCATTTGATCTTACATATTATTTGTCAGCTGCTGTTTTTAACTCCTGTAGTATTACATGAAATTAACTGAATAAAGGGAAATGCAGTGTTCAGAAGCATTATTACAAGGAATAAATGCAGTGAAAAGTCTAATGATTACCATCATTCAAAAGTTAAACGGTAAAATCTAAGATGGCAATCGTGTCTCCTTGATGCTGGAAATATATCAAGTATGAGGTGGACCTTTTTGAGGGAAGAGTCCCAGCTAAGACAAAATATCAAAGTAACAGAATTGGAAGGGACTTTGGAGGCCGCCTAGTCCAACCTCCTGCTCAATCAGAGATTCTATATCATTGAAGATAAATGACTGTCTAGTCTCTTCTTAAAAGCCTCAGTGTTGGAGCACCCACAATTTCTGAACGCAACCTGTTCCACTGGTTGTTTGATTTCAATATCAGGAAATTTCTCCTTAGTTCCAGGTTGCTTCTCCCCTTAATTAGTTTCCATCCATTGCTTCTTGTCTTGTCTTCCAGTTTTGTCTTGGAATTACCCATACAATTATCCGATGGAGGACCTAACTAAATGACCTCCGTCTTCTGGGCCAAGTTTTGAAAGGATAGTGTTGGTTTTGAAAGGTCATTTTGCTTTTATACACATCTGTGGCATGTTGATTAAAAAACAATACACACAGCTTAAAGATGAATGATTCTAAAATGCATCTCTCTGAATTAGGGCTAGATGAGAACCAGAGGAACATATTTACAAATGGCCAAGCAGAAACAAATAGATCAACTTTTCTGGCCTTTAAAGCACAGCTGATTTCTATAGTATAAATCTGCACAGTGGAATATAGTTCATGCCTCCCTTTTTATTCTAATTAATGTATTAATAATAATATTAGGCAATTATATAACATAACCAACACATGCTTTTCCCTTCCAATGCTGGTCAGGTGTATAGTCATGTTCTATTAATCACCAGCCCTCAAACATCATTAAGCAAGTACTCAAGACATTAAAAAGCTTGCAAATACTGGCCCTAATATTATTATTTTTTTAAAAACCTGGTATGTTGGAGCTTTAAATTTGGCCCAATGCAATAAAGCTCCAACACACCAGGGTTTTTTAAAAAAATAATAATAATATTAGGGCCAGTATTTTTTTTTTAGCTTCAAGATAAACCTTCCCTTAGATACCATCTTCATTATATTTTTGAGGTCAATAACATGGGAAAATAGAGGGGGAAATTACTATTGTTCTGGTTTGTTTGTTTTCAAAGGGAGCCCAGAGTTCACCAGAGGTCATGCTATTTTCCAGGATGCATGGCAGGGTTGGAAAACTGGGCTAATCCTGTGTTCAGGCGAGATAACGTAATTGTGTTAGACTTGTCAATGGTTGCTAGCAGAACCAGTAGTCCCAGAGGAAAACAGAAATATGGAATGTCCTTCAAGAGTCCTGAACAATTACGTTACACCCAAGCAATAATCAAAAACTTTTGGTCATAAATTGTAATTTAAAAAACCTGAATACAAAATTTAATACTTTTTCATGTGGGTACTCTCAAAAACAGTTTAATATTATGACTTCTAATGGACAGAAATTAGAAGTAAGAAATCTGTGTAATTCTGTATCTGCAGACTCTCTTTCATTTGCTAACAATCTGGGCTAATATAAATCCTGAGGTCTTCTAGAAAGGAACGAGCAACAACGGTGGGGAAACGGGAGGCCCGGCGCAGGGAGGCTAAGGCCGCAGCTTTGGAACGCGACCTCCGCTAAGGCCGCAGCTTTGGAACGCGATGAACTTTGATCTTTGAACCGTTTTGGGACAGTTGGCGATCCTGAGAAGGGCATATCCAGCTATTAGTTGTGCATCATAATAAAGCCTATCTTAAATCATGGGAAAAAAATCCTGAGGTCTTCACAGATGACACATCAGTTTTGGATAGGCAAATCATATAGATTTTAATGGGACTTAACACATAGCATCCTTAATTCCTTGTTTTCATGGTTGCAAGATTGTCTTTTCCAAGCATTTGAGATGCCAGACCCACAGACTTGTTCTGCTGGAGTACAGCTGCTGTGTTTTTAAGAAGTTTGATCTATTATATTTGATTGCTGAGTAATGCACGTCTACCCAATTCTTGATATCTACCAAGCCAAGCTGAGCCTTATTTTCAAGTTTCAGGACTCAACAGGTTACTATTAAACAGGATAGCAATGCTTGGTTTTATATTTGCAACTTATACAACATTACAGCTGAGAAGGCCTGCTGTAAAAGATCCCTTTTGATCTACTCATGGTTATCAATCAATCAGAATAGAGCTGGAAGGGAGCTATTAGTCCAATCCCCTGCTCAAGCAGGAGACCCTATACCATTTCAGATAGGTAGTTGTCCAGTCTCTTCTTAAAAGCCTCCAGTGATGAAGCACCTACAACTTCTAAAAGCAAGCTGTTCCACTGGTTAATTCTCCTCACTGTTAGAAAATTTCTCCTTTGTTCTAGGTTGCTTCTGTCCTTAATTAGTTTCCATCCATTGTTTCTTGTCCTGCCTTCAGGTGCTTTGGAGAATAAATTGATCCCATCTTCTTTGTGGCAGCCCTTCAAATACTGGAACACTGCTATCATGTCACCCCTAGTCCTTCTTTGCTCTTGACTGGCCATACCCAATCCCTGCAGCCATTCTTGATATGTTTTTGCCTCCAGGCCCTTAATCATCTTACTTGCTCTTCTTTGCACTTTTTCTAAAGTCTCAACATCTTTTTTTAATATGGTGACCAAAACTGGATTCAGTATTGGAGGCATGGTCTTACTAAGGATTTATAAAATGATACTAATACTTCATGTGATTTTGATTCTATGCCTCTAGTTATACAACCCAGGATCGTATTAGCTGTTTTGGCTGCTGCTGCTGCACACTGTTGGTTCATGTTTAAGTGATCAACTACTAAGACCCCAAGGTCTCTCTCACAGTTACTGTTTTTGAGCCAGGTGTCACCTAATCTGTACTTGTACCTTTGGGTTTTCCTACCCAGGTGTAAACCTTGCTTTTCTCCACATTAAATTTCATGTGGTTGGATAGGGCCCATTGTTCAAGTCTGTCAAGATCTTTTTGGATCCTGAGCTTGTCTTCTGGGGTGATGGCTATTCTTCCTAGCTTAGTGCCATCTGCAAATTTGATGACTTGCCCTTCTATTCCCTCATCTAAGTCATTTATGAAGATGTTGAAGAGAACTGGGCCTAAGATGGAACCTTGTGGTGGTACCCCATTGTTTATTTCCCTCCATATAGAGGTAGTACCATTAAGGACAACTCACTGAGTACAGTGTGACAGCCAGTTATAAACCCATCTGGTGGTGATTCTCGTCATGTTCACATTTCCCATAAACTTTCCTGTTAGACTTTATATCCAGTACAGTTGCAGACATGAATGTCAGAGTCATATTTCCTGTTCTGGTCCATTCTGCAGGAAGAAAGAAAACCTGCTTTTGGCTATGATCAGTTAGTACCGATGCCTGGAAAATGGGCAAGTTAATAAGGATGCTTTGCATGTGCTGAGGTCTTCACACAAATGATGTCATGAGGCAGTCAGTATAAACTGACTGCCTATGAATTAAACTTGTAGCCACTGAAAGCTCCAGTTTGGGTTTTCCAACAGTGGGATTTAGCCAGGTTTCTACCTTCTGAAATAATAATCTCTTTTATGTCATTACAGCTGAATTTCTATGAACACAAGAAGGGACTATCCTATCAGGCCTGCAGCCATCTTTTCTTTTGGATCTTTGGCCTGCCACATTTTCTATTATTCTACTATGCATTTTCTATTGTGAGAAAATGGGAGGGGGATTGCAGGAGTTAGATGCTATGTAGCCATAACAAAATTCTTTCTAGAAAGCCAAGGTCATCCTTCGTCTCTGCACCTCTGCACCTGACCGAAACTGGATGGGTAGAACTGCCAGCATGGCAGTGGGAAATTGGACCATGTGATGGACTTGTGGGTGTGGGGACAAGATCTTGAACTTTCAACTGGGTGGGGAAAACCAGGAAACTTTCAGATTCAGATTTTCCCAGATGTGCCAACATGGCTCTCTTAATAAATTGGAATTTTGAGCAATACTTTGCCTCGGACTCTGATTTAATTTTGGATGCTATTTGGAATCTTGACATATCCATTGCTTCCCAACAAACTGCAAATAATACAGAAGTCCTGGTCTGCTGAAGCTGGAAAATGTCTATTGCTTCACGGATTTCATATGAGAGTCTTCAGCAAAATCCAACACAAATCCATAATCAGAGATTATAACAATACATATAAAAAGGTAAAAGTTACCCTCGCATATATGTGCTAGACATTTCTGACTCTAGGAGGTGGTGGTCATCTCCATTTCAAAGCCGAAGAGCCAGCGCTATCCGAAGACGTCTCTGTGGTCATGTGGCCGGCATGACTAAACACCAAAGGAGCACGGCATGCTGTTTTCTTCCCACCAAAGGTGGTTCCTATTTTTTCTATTTGCATTTTTTGCATGCTTTCAAATTACTAGGTTGGCAGAATCTGGGACAAGTAAAGGGAGCTCACTCCATTACATGATGCTAGGGATTCGAACCGCCGAACTGCCAACCTTTCTGATTGACAAGCTCAGCATCTTAGCCACTGAGCCACCATGTCCCTTTTAACAATACATATAATGATGCAGAAAGAGATTACAAAGGCCAGAACACTTGTTGGGTGAGAGGTGAGGTCTGAGAAGTGGGCTCCTCTGTTAATTCTTTTTGCCTGACATTCTATGGCAAAATGAAACCAGGATTGACCTTAAAAAGAATTACTAAGAGGAAGGAATCAGTAAAACCTCTATTGGCATGAAAACTGGGTTGGGCTTGAAGGAGATTTTATATTGCCAATAGAAAGAAAGGGAACAGATAATACCTCTGAATGGCAACTATTTTGGAACTGGATGAAAGGATTGATAAAATAAAGGTGACAACTGTGAAATAAGCAATTAGTCAAGAAAACATGTGCACAATTGAAAGAAGAGCTCTTCTATAAAAAAACAACCAAATTAATGACTGGGAAGTGTTTAAGGAACAAAAGCATTACTCTGGGAGGAATATAATGGTTTAAAGGCATTTATATTAGGTAGTATAGGATGAACAGAAGGATGGTATTTACATCTGACTAATATGAAGCAGCTTGGTAGGAATATTGCCCTGCTAAAAATAGCTTGATTGAGATGCTGCTGTCAACATTTTACACCGATCTGTTATGACTGGGGAAATACTTGGAAGAGGGACGGATTCTGAGCCATCCAGAAGCCAGGATAGTTCAAGCTCTAATCAAGCTGTGCAAATGCCTTGTGTGAGGCAGTGACTGCTCAGCTGTGATATAGGAATTGTCGAGTGACCTTGGTGCACTTTCCCTTTGCCTCTAGGACAGGGATGAAAATAGAAAGGGTGGGAGTGCCAAGGATTTGTCAGAGGCTTTCGTTACACATGGAGGGACAAGTTTTGGATTGTTTAATTTGGTTTTTATTTGCCTTCTCAATATATCACACCATCTATCAAGAAAAAGAAAAGGGAAGGAGAAGGAGAAGGCGAAGAGAGAAGAGGAAGGGAAGATGAGGAGAAGGAAGCAACCAACCTGGAAAAGAATTTCAAGTCCACTTGGATCTGGAGATGGAAAATAGCAATAGCACTTAGACTTATATATCACTAATTAGATTAAAAGAGTTGGAAGGGCCCTTGTAGATCATTTAGTCCAACCTCCCACCCAAGCAGGAGATCTTACACCATTTCTGACAGATGGCAATCCAGTCTCTTCTTGAAAGCTTCCAATGATGAAGCTCCCACAACTTCCAGAGACAACTTCTGTTTCATTGGTTGATTGATCTCACTGTCAGAAAGTTCCTCCTTATTTCTAGGTTGAATCTCTCCTTGTTCAGTTTCCATCCGTTATTCCTTGTCTGGCCTTTGGGTGCTTTGGAAAATAGGTTCACCGCCTCCTTTCTGTGGCAGCCCCTCAAATATTGGAAGACTGCTATCATGTCTCCCCTGGTTCTTCTCTTCACTAGACTAGCCATGCCCAGTACCTGCAATCATTCATCATATGTTTTAGCCTCCAGTCCCCTAATCGTCCTGGTTGCTCTCTTCTGCACTCTTTCTAGAGTCTCAACATCTTTTTATAGTGTGGTGACTAAAGCTGGATTCAGTACTTTAAGTGTGGCTTTATAGAGTGCTTTTGGAGCCACCCTTGATCTCGATTCTATCCCTCTGTTAATGCAACTTAGAATTGCATTGACTTTTTTGGCTGCCACTGCTGGCTCATATCATAGTGCTTTATGGTCCTCTCTAAGTGGTTTACATATTGACCCCAACAATCTGGGTCCTCATTTTACTGACCTTGAAAGGATGGAAAGATGAGTCAATCTTGAGTCGGTGTGAATCGAACTGCTGGCAGTTGGTAGCAATACTGAACTCTAACAACTGCATCACCACGGCTCTTTTTACTATGTCTATTAGAACATTATTAGTAGCTGTGGTTTCATATCTGTACAGAAAATGAATTAATCTAAAGAGTCAAAGGGGCTCCTGAATGACAAGTACCATCTATACTGTATTTGGCTGCAGCAACAAGGTTTTCCACTTACAGGGATTCCTCCTTCTCTCTCTTGCAATGGACACAAGGACCATTGGCACTAAGGTCTCCATCCATGGTGAACCATCCATTCACAATGGTGAAAAAAGTAAGATTCTACATTTAGGCAAGAAAAACCAAATACACAGGTACAGTATATGCTCAATAGTAGTAACTATGAGAGGGATCTTGGAGTCCTAGTGGACAACCATTTAAATATGAGCCAGCCATGTGCAGCAGCTGCCAAAAAAAGCCAACACAGTTCTAGGCTGCATAAACAGAGGGGTAGAATCAAGGTCGCCTGAAGTGTTAATACCAGTTTACAAGGCCTTGGTAAGGCCACACTTGGAATACTGCATCCAGTTTTGGTTGCCACGATGTAAAAAACATATTGAGACTCTAGAAAGAGTGCAGAGAAGAGCAACAAAGATGATTAGGGGACTGGAGGCTAAAACATATGAAGAACGGCTGCAGGAACTGGGTATGTCTCATTCAGGGGTCAGCAAACTGCAGCTCTGGAGCTGCAAGTGGCTCTTTCATCCCTCTGCTATGGCTCCCTGTCGCTCAAAATATGCATCACAACTGCCAATGTGCAACACCCACCGGCACACGATTTATTGAGCTTTTTGACCTCTAGTAGGCCAACCATGGATAAATCCAAGAAAAGAAATGTTTCAAAAGAAAACAGAATGTTTAATTCAACCACATATGTTAGTTTTGTGGCTGCTTGGGAAATAGTCAGGCATGGGAAAGGTTTTGTGGCTCCCAGCAATGTTCCCTCTAATTTTTTTTCAGTGTGAGCGGAAAAGTATAGTGTTTGAGCTGTACAGTTTCATGCCTGAGCACCTAAGAGAGCAACAGTTTGAACTGCTGTCACGTCTGCTGGACATTTGCGCAACATTCCAAGCGTCCAGCACCGATTGCTAGCAAGGTTTCAGCCTGAGGAATGCCAGGCATGAAAAGTGCCACTCAAACACTATACTTTTCCGCTCACCCTGAAAAAAAAAGGCTCTCTGCTCAGCTTTTACATTGTTAGACTGGCTAGAGAGAGACATGGCACCAACAGCCTGGGTCCTGGCATTTTGCAGGCAACCTGTCCTCTCATATTCCTTTGGAATGCAACCCATCACATTTGAATTAGATTTTGCCAATTATGCTATTAAAAGATAATGCTATTATTCTAAAATATGACAAACTCAATATTAAAAACTGTAAATAATGCTGATAAATAATAGCAGTAATTGTTATTTAGTATGATTAAAATCAGTATTGATATAATATAATATCTATCAAAATTGACAATAAACACTAAAATAACAATACAAATATATAATGTGGAATATAAATGTAATAAATATAATATATAAATGCAACATAAGTGTAATAAAATAATTTATCATGAAACTCTCCCCCTTTAAAGTAGTAAGATCAATTAAATAGTCTAGCAATTTTGGACAATATGCTATATGTTATGTTACTTAAGAATATATATACCTCAGAATCAGATACAACATCCACATCATTTCCAACTGAGTTAATAAAATCATATGCCATGCCAAAACTATTTTAAATAAAGATATGAAATTAATGAAGTATTGCATTTATTTTTCAAAATGAATGTACAATTTTTTTATTATTTAAGTTTTGTACCCTATCTTTTCTAACTAACGTTAACTTTAAAAAGATGTTACATCAGACTACAATACAAGTAATTAAATGAAGACTAAAATAAGTGTTTTGGCATATTGAGCTTTTTATATTTCTTTCTTATATTGCTTCCTTAGTTGAGAACTTTCTCCTCAGCTTACTTACGCATTAACTGTTTGTTGCTTTTATGGTTTATTCATTCACTGCTCCATCTTCAGTTTTTTTCACGGGGGGCAGGGCTTCCTTCCTTCCTTCCTTCCTTCCTTCCTTCCTTCCTTCCTTCCTTCCTTCCTTCCTTCCTTCCTTCCTTTCTTCCCTCCACTCCTTTGGCCACCAATTTTGATCCAATTCGCAATTCGTATACTTTTTCTACCACCATCTCATCAAGCGGAATCTCACACACACACACACACACACACACACACACACACACACACAGGTTCTTTGGGGGGGGTGTTGAATTACTCTGCCTCACAGCAAAGATGCGGCGCAAAGTCGGCGCAGCATGTGTTCAGCCCCCGCTTACGCCGAATCAAATCCGCGGCCGGCGGGACCAGGGGGTTCCATTGCAAAGCCACCAGTCCTCTTGCTTCTTCTCCTTCTTTGCCGGTGAAGCCAGCAAAGCTCCCGCTGGCGCCCCCGCCCATGGCAGCGGCAGTGGTGCCTCCCCCTCCACTCGGAGCACCTCAGCTGGGCTCTGGGTTACCCCTGCCGTCGCCTCCACCTCCGCCACTTTCCTACTAGCTCCCGCGGCCTCATGGCTCCTCAAGCACGGCAGAGGAGGAAGGGGGAGGGATAACGCGGGGGTCAGCTCAGGTGCTCCGTGTGGAGGGAGAGGCACCACTGCCATGGGCGGCTCATCAAAACAAGTCTGGGGAGGTCCTTTGCGGGCGGCCAGTTCTAGCTGCCTGCAAAGGACTTCCCCACGTTTGCTTTGGTAGAAATCTCTGCGCGGCAGTTAGAAACTGCCGCGCGAGGGTTTCTTTCCATGTGCGCAGCCGCACAGCCGCGCAGCCGCGCACTTTAGAGGGAACAGTGGCTCCCAGTGTTTTCTTTTCTGTGCGAAACAGGTCCAAATGGCTCTTTGCGTATTTAAGATTGCTGACCCCATGTTGAGTTTAATGAAAAGAAGGACTAAGAGAGACATGATAGCAGTGTTCCAATATCTCAGGGGCTGCCACAAAGAAGAGGGAGTCAAGCTATTTTCCAAGGCACCTGAGGGCAGAACAAGAAGCAATGGGTAGAAACTAATCAAGGAGAGAAGCAACTTAGAACAGAGGAGAAATTTCCTAACAGTGAGAACAATTAATCAGTGGACAACTTACCTCCAGAAGTTGTGAATGCTCCAACACTGGAAGTTTTTAAGACGATGTTGGATACCCATTTGTCTGAAGTGGTGTAGGGTTTCCTTCCTAAGCAGGGGGTTGGACCAGAAGACCTCCAAGGTCCCTTCCAACTCTGTTATTCTATTCTACCCCAGTGTAAGTAGCTGGCACAATGGAAGACTACTGTGGTCAATTGATCATCAGAAAGATTCATTTTTCTTCCTTTGTGATCGGAAGCCATATCTGGTCAGGCCCCAAACTGCAAGATAGCTCCTCCCTTCTGGGGCCGGGGAGGACCAGAAAAAAATCACCTGGAAAAAATCTCATTGGACAGAATTAGGGTGTAGTGGTTAAAGCAACCAGGCCCTAAGCTTTTAGCATTCGACCAATATAAAAAATACAAAGATGGATAAAATGAAATTATTTATAAGACCAAAACCAAATATAAAAGTATTACTCACAGATTAATACTTTCTGAGCACTGATTCCAAATATCCTTTTAGCCTTAGTATTAGATTCCTTAGGAATCTTCACATGGGTAGAAAACGGCTTCCATATAGTCTGAAAACTTAGAAAGAACACTGGATAGTAACCACACTCACACAACATAAGAAACATTTTGTGTTTGTTTATTCCAGATTGGATGAGATGAAACATTTCACTGTATGCTTTGTAATCTAAATTAGGGAAGAGTTAATATAGCAGCTCAGATAGTATCGGTGCTGTTGCAGACTGATAAGAATTCCCCCAGTGTGGCAGGCAACTGGAGCAATGAGTAAAAGTGAGGAGAAGTGATACAATTAACACAATATTAAATTTATCCCTATATTTCACATCTGCCAAAGCCTTCTTTCACAAGTCTAAGAAAAGAGAGGAAATCTGAAATCCATAAAAACAGGAAGTAGACAACCATGGGTGCCTTGAAATTTGAATCTGGTACGCAGAATGAAAGCTGAGCCATCAACTTAACCACATTTTTAAAGACTATTTTTGTCCCTCTTTTATTATTTTTATAAATAACTCAAGGCTGTGTACATACTTAATACTCCCTCCTCCTCCTCTTTTCCTCCCAATAACAACCTTTTGAGGTGGGTTGGGTGTGTGTTGAAGAGTGACTGGCCCAAAGTCACCCAGCCAGCTTTCATGTCTACGGTGGAACTAGAACTCACCATCTCCTGCTGATTGACCCAAAGTCACCTAGCAGGCTTTCATGTCTAAGGTGGAACTAGAACTCACCATCTCCTGCTGATTGACCCAAAGTCACCTAGCAGGCTTTCATGTCTAAGGAGGAACAAGAACTCACCATCTCCCAGTGACTGACCCAAAGTCACCCAGCTGGCTTTCATGTCTAAGGTAGAGCTAGAACTCAATGTCTCCTAGTAATTGGCCCAAAGTTACCCAGCCGGCTTTCATGTCTAAGGTGAAACTAGAACTCACCATCTCCTGGTGATTGACCCAAAGTCACCCAGCCGACTTTCATGTCTAAGGTGGAACTAGAACTCACCATCTCCTGCTGATTGACCCAAAGTCACCTAGCAGGCTTTCATGTCTAAGGAGGAACAAGAACTCACCATCTCCCAGTGACTGACCCAAGAACTCACCATCTGGCTTTCATGTCTAAGGTAGAGCTAGAACTCAATGTCTCGTAGTGATTGACCCAAAGTTACCCAGCCAGCTTTCATGTCTAAGGTGAAACTAGAACTCACCATCTCCTGGTGATTGACCCAAAGTCACCCAGCTGGCTTTCATGTGCCATGATTCACCATCGTTTCTTTTTGAGTGTGTGAATCCAGGCATTGTCTGTTGCCCAACAAAGCCCAGTTTAGCAAATGTGTGAACCAAACTGCATGTTGGAGTGAGCACATATTGCGTAGGTGCATGTTCTCCAAGGTGTTCAAAACAATGCTTGGATCCACACATTCAGTCGTGACTCCTGGTGATTGCCCTTCTCTTGGGAAACTTCTAAAAGTGACTCTTCTTTCCTAATTTCTACTCTAGTTCTGATGTTCCCAAGCGGTCCTCCATCTGAGGTCTGAGCAGGCCCAAGACTGATAAAATTCTATGACCTGCCCAAGTTCATTAGATGTTTCCACAGCTTCCAAATGCATAAAGCAATACTAAAATATTGAATTAGATTCAAAGGCAGCTTCTTTCTCAACAGCACGGATGGATTTCACCTCACATCTCATTCATCAAAAGCTCTTTAAAAGAAAGAAAAAACTCCAAATTTGGAATTGGAGTTTTCAATGCTTCTTTGCTACCATCTAGTGAATGTCCTGGGTTTTACTGCTCATGTTGCTATGCCCCACTACTGATCTTTTCCTTGGAGGTAAAAAAAGTTCCCCTCGCACACATGTGCTAGTCGTTACCGACTCTAGGGGGTGGTGCTCATCTTCATTTCAAAGCCGAAGAGCCAGCGCTGTCCGAAGACATCTCCGTGGTCATGTGGCTGGTATGACTAAATGCCCAAGGTGCATGGAACACTGTTCCCTTCCCACCAAAAGTGGTCCCTATTTTTTCTACTTACATTTTTACATGCTTTCGCACTGCTAGGTTGGCAGAAGCTGGGACAAGTAACAGGAGCTCACTCTGTTACACGACACTAGGGATTCGAATCACTGAACTGCCAATCTTTCTGATCGACAAGCTCAGTGTCTTAGCCACTGAGCCACCGCATTCCTTGGAGAGACCCTCAAAAATATTCAGAAACCTCTAGAATATAGGATATTATTTATCAGTGGTTTCCTTGGTGCTTTTCCCGCTTAAAAACAATTCATTGCTGAAAGCAATTTATGCAAAGATTTCTGGATACAGAATTTAATAAGATTTCTCCATACAGTAAATGATTTATTGCCATTTAACCATAACTCCATTAAATAATCTCAAAATATTGCCTAGATCAATATCATTTTCTGCTGAATTAAATAATCATTTAAAATGATTTTTTAATTGTTTTTTTTAAAGCTTCCATTAATTAGCAGCTCTGGTTATCCATGAAAGTGTTATTTTAAACTTTTAAAAGACAACTGACTTACATGCTTGCAAAGGGAACAGATGCATTCCTCAGTCTAGCAGTTGTGAGATATGAGCCATGGTATCTGCCATGTTACACCAAGCAACTACACAACCAGGGTGTTTTTCACTGAATGTGTCAAAGCAACATTAGCATCTTTTCCCAAGAAGGGGAAAACTCTTTAGAACTAGATTCTGAAGCTGAGAATATTACATAACTGTTCTCTAAAGTTAAATGTTCCCTTTTCTCATGCCAACAAAAACTGCAAGTGATCACTAACAAAAAAAGGATCCAATTGTTATCTATCCAATCCAGGCATGATCCAGTCCAAAGGAAAGTGATTTTAATTTCCACCAATGTGGAAATTAAATCTATATCTATGTTTTAATTCTTCCACAAAATTAGATCCAGGTTGCAAAAATCTGTATAAACAAGCAGCTTTCTGGATATCTTTGCTGCCACCTACAAATTGCCAGGATTTCTGCATCCCAGATATGATAACTCGAATTTATATGAAATCAAAGTAACAGTTGTAAAAAATAATCAGTGCCTTAATTCTATTGTGTAGACATTTACCAAGATAATATGGAAAGATCATCAATACATTAATTATAATAAAACGATCTTGCTTTGAAAATGCAAACCCACAAATGAAAGGATTTGGAAAAACTAATGAGGTGCAAAATGAATTCCAGATAACTAATCATTTATTTCTCTTTGCTCAGAAAGTCATTAATATTGATGTGTTCATTTATAGCATGGATGTTTACAAAATGCAATGCACAGCCACATTTGTAAAAGAAATTTGCCGATTCTGTAAGAGAGGTGGTGCTACACCTAGTTGTTAGCAGGTTGTAGCTCTGATGGGAGAAGGCAGACTTGGTTAGTGCTCCATCATCAACATAATCCATGGGAACTAATCTGTTCAAAGGATGATGGTTCAGAGAGCAAGAATCAATGAATCTGTAGCAGTTGGTGCAATATGATTACTAGCCCATGCAAGTAGAGGTTTGATCAATGCTATTGGCTGACTCTTGTTCATGAGGGGTCCAACATAGAACTATGGAGGAATATCTCTCTCTCTCCCTCCCTCCCTTTCTCCCTCTCTCCCTCTCTCCCTCCCTCCCTCCCTCTCCCTCTCTCTCTCCCTCCCTCTCCCTCTCCCTCTCCCTCTCCCTCTCCTCTCTCTCTCTCTCTCTCTCTCTCTCTCTCTCTCTCTCTCATGGCCCAGCAGGCTCAGGTTTGACTCAGCCTTCCATCCCTTCCAGGTCAGTAAAATGAGGGCCCACATTGTTGGAGTCAACATGTAAGCCACTTAGAGAGTGCTGTGAAACACTGTGATGCAGCATATAAGTCTAAGTGCTATTGCTATTGTTATCTACAGACTTCAATGAATAATTAGAACTGCAGAAAAAACAATTGCTACCAGCCTGCCTTCCGTTGAGGACCTGTATATTGCATGAGTCAAAAAGAGGGCTGTGAAAACATCTACAGACCTCTCACATCCTGGACTTAAATTGTTTCAACTCCTACCCTCAAAACGATGCTATTGGACACTGCACACCCGAACAACTAGACACAAAGATTGTCATCACTCTGCTTAACAACTAATTCCCACAACATGGTCAAACTATTTACTAAGTCTGCATTATTATTACTATTAATCTTCTCATCCTTCCTATTACCTATCTCTTCCCACTTACGACTATAACTATGTTGCTTGTATTTTTACGATTTATATTGTTCTGATTTTTCCTAGTATGATTTGATTGCTTATTTAGTATCCTATGACTATCACTAAGTGTTGTATCTTATGATTTTTGATGAATATATTTTTCCCTCTCTTTTTCCTTTTCCTTTTCCTTTTATGTACACTGAGAGCATATGCACCAAAGACAAATTCTTTGTGTGTCCAATCACACTTGGCCAATAAAGAATTCTGTTCTATTCTAAGCCACTTAGAAAGGGCTGTGAAGCACTGTGATGTGGTATACAAGTCTAAGTGCTATTGCTATTTACAGTGTCTCTATATCTATCTATCTATCTATCTATCTATCTATCTATCTATCTATCTATCTATCCATCCATCCATCCATCCATCCATCCATCCATCCATCCCGAGACCAAGTTAAAGCCTGTGTGTGCGCTTTGATTTGAGATTGTATATTTGGTTTTTGAACTCTGCAACCTTTCTTTGAGCCAGGCTTCTGTGCAATGAATATGATGTATCTTAAAAACAGTTTGCTCCTTGCTCTTTTTTTTAAAAGTATAATTGCAGCCCTAGGCTAGACAGTCATTTGCAGTTCCTGACAAGGAAAGATGAGAAAAAGGGAAGACAAATCAGCTAAAGCACCTCAGCAAAGTCTGCTAGACAGAGAACCTTGAAAGTAACCTCTTGCCCAGTTTTATTTTCTTAGCCAGAAACCATACATGTATGGTCAAAGCATTTTGTAACCCACTGAGGAAGACGAGAGAATTGGGGTGAGGAGGAGAAGACAGATCTTAGTCTACCAACCACAGTGCTCTGCCTATTATTCTTCTGCCCTTCAAGCTAAGTCTCTCTACCAGTCTTTTAGAATAGAATAGAATAGAATAGAATAGAATAGAATAGAATAGAATAGAATATCTTTATTGGCCAAGTGTGATTAGATACACAAGGAATTTGTCTTTGGTGTTTATGCTTTCAGTGTACATAAAAAGACATGAAAAGATACATTCGTCAAGACTTATAAGGTATAACACTTAATGATAGTCATCGGGTACAAATAAGCAACCAGGAAACAATCAATATCAATATAAATTGTAAGGATACAAGCAACGAAGTTACAGTCCTTCAGTCATAAGTGGGAGGAGATGGGTGATGAGGAACAATGAGAAGACTAATAATAATAGTAATGCAGCCTTAGTGAATAGTTTGACAGTGTTGTGGGAATTATTTGTTTAGCAATATGATGGCGTTCAGGGAGAAAACTGTCCTTGTGTCTAGTTGTTCTGGTGTGCAGTGCTCTATAGTGTCGTTTTGAGGGTAGAAGTTGAAACAATTTATGTCCAGGATGTGAGAGGTCTGTAGATATTTTCACAGCCCTCTTTTTGACTCATGCAGTGTACAGGTCCTCAATAAAAGGCAGGTTGGCAGTAACTGTTTTTTCTGCGGTTCTGTTTTCCATGGCTGTATCACATTGGTCAATCTATAAGATGTCAAAGGAAACTCAAAAGACTGTTTTGATTGACTATCTTCATTATCTTTCTGATCCAAACTAGGCAACACGTCTTTATCTCCCCATAAGGGACTTGCTTCTCAGAAACTTCAGCTAGCATCGATAGTGCAGCATTTCACACCATAAAAGGAGTTTCCCAAGACAATATAAAACCAAGAAAAGAATAAATAGGTAAACTGTTGCCCAGAGAGAACCGGAAGGTAATGGGGGGAAAAGCAGGTCAAAACTCTACAACTGTACTTTGTATACGGAAGGAAGTTTCTGGAGGAAGACCTCCCTCCCATCCCATGACCTTCTCTGGGGTCTGCAGAGGAACAGGTAAGAAAACCAGACAAGTGCCAGACGGGGAGAATAGCTTGAAGATTGCAATAATGGGAACAATCTCTGCTTCTTCAGAAATAACATGAACTCTTAAAAAGAACTCACTCCTTCCATGGAAACCACAATTCCCCCTTCTTTCAGGAAGCAGCTCAGACAATAGATGAGTTGGGACTTAGAGAACATTGACAGCAAGTCCTCTAAAGCAACATTCTCTCCCAGAACCTCAGCCTGGTCTAATAAGGGCTTATTGTTCTACGGTCCGTTGCACTTGAGAATATGGCTAATACACCCAAATCAAATTGCAATGTGGCCAAAGGCTAGCATACCTACAGACAAACTTAACAAATCAAACACAAGAGGGCTTATACACCTAAAAAATAAGCTATAATAATTAAAATAAGATTGCTACTGATGAGAACGACCAGATGAAAGAAATTTGATTTCACTCCTTTGGTGAGGCCCAGATACCTAGAACACAGGATTGGTAGCCTTCATTGAGAAGATGTTAAATTTCCCTGGTTTTTTATATTTCCTGATATTTTTCTACTGGAGTCTGTTTTCTCACCCACATTGTCATTTGCCTTCTTTGTTTCCCCATAATTCTTTCCTCCAACAGTTCTCCTTTATTCTGAGGTTATTTTTCCCCCCTGCAACTCTTCTTTGCTTTCTTCTCTTCCCTTGGCTATGGCTGCTGAGAAACCAGTTAAGGTGTAAATGTCCAGTCTTATGAAATAGCCATTTTTGAATATTAGCGTACTTTGGCCAATAGTAAATATCCCTAGGATATGTTCCTAAACTGAAAATTACATTTACCCAATTCCATCCACATTCAGTTACCAAAAATATCTGAAGAGGAAGGAAGGAAAGAAGGAAGGAAGGAAAATGGAGAGAAGGAGGGTCATGGAAGAGGGAGAGAGGAAGGAAGGAGATGGAGAGAGAAGGGAAGGAAAGAAGGAAAGAAGAAAGGAAAAATGGAGAAGAGGAGGGTCATGGAAGAGGGAGAGAGGAAGGAAGGAGATGGAGAGAGAAGGGAAGGAAAGAAGGAAAGAAGAAAGGAAAAATGGAGAAGAGGAGGGTCATGGAAGAGGGAGAGAGGAAGGAAGGAGATGGAGAGAGAAGGGAAGGAAAGAAGGAAAGAAGAAAGGAAAAATGGAGAAGAGGAGGGTCATGGAAGAGGGAGAGAGGAAGGAAGGAGATGGAGAGAGAAGGGAAGGAAGAAAGGAATTGGAGAGGGAAGGGAAGGAAGGAAGAAAGGTGATAGAGAGAGAAGGGAAGGAAGGAGATGGAGAGAGAAGGGAAGGAAGGAAGGATTTACATCAGCAGAGATTTATTTATTATTTTCTTCTGTCACAAATGTCTGTACTTATATAGACAAAATAAAACAAGGCATCAAGATTTGGAAGAGATGTCCTAAAAACTCTCCTTGGTCCTATCCTTAATTTCTTTCTTGACCAACCCAAATGTCACCAAAGGATGTGGCCTGCAAGACTTGCAGTGAAATGTGGCAGTGTGGAGTCACCTAGCCCACCTTAGCAGGTCTTCTCCAAGGATTCCATGTCATTCCTACCTACCTCAAGCTCTCTATTTTTCCACCCCAACAAATCAGCCCTCCATATTCAGACCTCACCTGCCTCTCCGAGGTCCCCTCCTTGCTGTTGCTTGGTTTTCAAAGTGTTTCCTCTCCCGACTTTTGAAAATGACGAAGTTCTTCCCCAAGTTTGCAGCTCTTTCTGTTTGAGTGTGGAGGGCATCATTTTGGCAACTGATGGCTTCTTCTCCTTCCGAGAATAACTTTGCTCCTCACCAAGAGAACGGATGGCATAAACACTGCCTCCAATCCCTCTTTGTGCCCCTTTTCTTCAGTGCCTGCTCTGATGCCAAGTCCTGGGCAATGGTGCCAAAGATCGGGGAACGCTGCAATTCATTCGTGGATCATCTTGCAGCTACGATGCTCCTTTCGTTACTGCAATTGAGCTTAAAGGGCTTTTTGTTCACTTTTTGGGCACGAGAACTCAGCAGATCTTGTGCCACTGCACACATTGAACCACAGAAGTAGAATACATCATCAGGATTTTTGCTAATGTTTTATGATTTTGTTCGCAGGCTGTCATTTCTATTGTTGTAACTGAATCTATGCACATGTATGGTACTATAAGATGCTCAGAGCCAGTATTCAAGTGGAACAGGACGTAAGCCTAGTAAAACAAGCAACAAATTAATCAATAAACACCAGCTGGTCCAAATAAGTTATTTTCCCCATCATCCCTGGTCAGAAGGGGACAGTCCATGGGTCTGACCTATTTCCTTTATGCTGCAGTTTTTACATTAACATAAAAATCCACTATTCTGACCTAGGCTTGCGGAGAAAGCATAAATCACAATCTTAGTCCCCAAACCCCTTTTTTATTTATACAGCTGTAAATTATGGTCATTAACAGGCTGCAAGGCTTCACAAACAGTCTGTGAAGATTCCGACAGATGTCTGCTCGAGTTGCCACAGTCTTTCAGGGGAATGTTGCTAAACACCCACTTTATCTCCCTAGGAATGCTGCCACAGGCCTAATTGCCAAATGCAGAGCAAGGCCAAACTTAGCACAGAGTCAGACAGAACTTTTCAAAGCTTGAACTGACCAGATGAACTAGTTGCTTCCTGCAAAAGCTCACGCCCCGTTCGGTCCTCTTTTATGTCTTAAGGGAGGGGGCCAATCATCTCCAAGCCTTACTCCCAACTTGACCCTGTTTTCTTAATTGTTCTTGCCTTCTGGCAGCTCTGCACACGCGCACATCGGGAACAGATTCTCGCTGTTCTTTTGCCTTGCTGATGTCAGACTCCGGAGCCTCCGGAGACAGCAAATAACTACCAGATGGCCTTGGTCCTCTCTCTGCCTCCAACGCAGAGCCCTCATCCGAGCCTTCCCCAGACCCCAGGACTGGCCCACGTTCCTCCCCAACCTCCTCACTGTCCAAAACTGCTGCCAGCTCTGCTGGCCACTGGTGGGACACAACATCCACTAGAAATCTCCATATAGGGATTGCAAATATCATCATCCCCTGCCTGCCTAGCCAGTAGACATTTGGGACATCTGATGGGGAGCCAAAGCAGCTGATTCACTTCCCAATGTACTAGAAGCCATCTAAGATGCATTGAGGTCCACCACAGAATCCTAGCTGTACATTTTCTATGGTCAGTGAAGCCAACTTTCTGTCAGCTCTGAAAACATTGAATTTGCAGAGGGTAAGGATGATTTGCTGTGAAGACTCAGTGAGTTACCCATCTGACCTACTTGTAGAAAAAGTATCTATTGGAATAAAAGAAAGGAATTAAGTAAAAGGTCTCCAGGAAGAAGACTCCCAAGACAGTGCAGAAAGGCTGAAATAGCCAGCCCAAAAATATATGTTAAAACACTTTAGGACTGACCATCGTATGAACCCAGAGCAAGAGACCAATCTGGCATTGGACAGCTTGAGTATATTTGTTATTCTTCAAAACAAGATTTGGAGATCCTTGCTGGCTGAGGAACTCTGAAGTCCACAAGTCTTAAAGTTGCCAAGGTTGGAGACCCCTGGACTAGAAGACTCCCAAATTCCCTTCCAACTGTTATTCTCTTTTGCAGTTGCCATTGTTGTTGCCATTGTTGTATAAGCGGGCTCAGTCACCTCCAAACACCTCTGCCCCAAGGAGAGATGATGTGCTCTGATGCCTCAACAAATTTCAACAGAACAAAGATTTGGAGAGTGGGAAGGAGCTACATAGGTCTCCAGAAACATTCTTACTTTTCTGCCCCTCTCAGAGGTCTTGCATCAAAGCGATATTATCTAGGGAGAGAGTAGCCCAAATGTAGAACCATATGAAGAACTGGGGTGGGGGTGGGGTGATAGGGATAATGTATGACGTAGCATGTTGCTGCCTTATTAATTGCACTTTAGATGCATGATTGTTCCAGTTCTAGGAACTTCATAAATTCTTTTTCAAAAACAAGGCGGAAGTTTTATTGAGCTCTATAAGGTTGCTAAGGAGTGTGTTGGTGATAACCTTGGTCAGTTACTGATTTTGACTTGTTATGTCCTGGAAAATGTTTCCTTGAAAAGTGATATGTGTATTCATTTACAAATATATATACTTTTGACCTACATGGGAGAGAATAAAGCCATTGTATTGGATCCCAAAATCTTGGCAACTTAAGTCTCAATATTTTATTCTTGCTAAAGCATGTAGAGCAACTTTCAGATAAAAGAGTAATTTTGTTCATTCTCTCTCTTGTTTAGAAAACAGTTTAGAGAATTTGTTTCACTAAATTAAGTCCAAGAAAGAATTAGAACAAACTCTTACTTAAAGAGAGGAGAGGCACTCCATTTAAATCAGCCAAGCGCATACATATTAAAACTTTGCTTCGCCTGAGATACAAACACAACTGTCTACTGAAATCTTTGGGACAAGGAAGCCTTTATTCAGCTTGCAACACAATATCAACGGAGTCCTGGATTTCAAAGTCAGCTTGGGTTTCAGCCAGCCTTGGCTGCTAAATAGATCCCAAAAATGCAGACAAAGATACAAACACCCAAGTTCTCTAAATGGGTTACATAAGGCATTCAGACTCACCCCCCCACCCCCATTCATTTGCTGTCGGGGATGCAGCTGAGGTGGGGGGGGGAACGCACCAGTAAGTTGCAATGCTTTAAAAAAACAACGAATGTGAGAACAGAAAATGGCTGTTGTTATATAACTTGCTGGCTGCTGAATGAGAGTGACTTTCAATCTTGCTGCCTCTTTTCCAGTGGAAGCGATTGGTTGGGGGAGCCTGAGTTTAGTCTCTGCAATCTCCTAAAAATAAATAAATTAAATAAATAAAAATAAATAAATCACCTAAAAAAAACAGCTATCCTGTTTTTAAAAATAGGGTGCTTGCTCACGGAAAGACATTAAATTATGCAGATTTTCATAACAGCCACATTCTCCCAATTTTTAGCCTAATCCTGATTCTCTGGAAGTCGTCTTCGGTCTTCATCTTGCGGCTTTGGAGATTTTGCTATCCAAAACTTTCATTAGTGTGAGATGCAGGAAGGTGAGATCCTTCGGGACTCAGCATCATTCTTCCATTTTCTAGAATTTAGGTCCCTAAGTGCTGCAACTAAAAGATATACATCAGTCTCAAAGCCCAAGGAAAGAGACAAGAGATCTGTCCTTCCGGCACCACCATGTCTCAAAGCAGCTTTTGTTCTTTGAAGGACAATACTGTGGGATTTCTTTTTCTTTGGCAGGAGGAGAATGGTTGGCTAATATCCTAAGATGAACCTCAGATCCAAAGCAGAGATCCCTCCATGGGGGCTATCTCCATCATGGTTTCCAGGTGACCATGGTAGGATGAAGTCTAGGGAGGATGCATGTAGAATGCACACAAGTGAACAATATCATGGAGAACAGCTAAATTGGTGTGGAACAAGAACATTTGTTGTGTCTAAAGTGAGCCCCATGAAATGGGTTCTAGAAGAACAGCAGATGCCCAACCTATTGTGTTCCATTTCAGTGTAGGCATTCTTCTGCAAGGTACAGAAAGCGTGGAAGGAGTTAAAATATTAAGAAGCACAGTGTTAGGGCAGTCTGTTGAATTTGGGCTTGCCCAGTTGTGTTGGATTTCAGTTCCCATAATCCCCAACTAGACAAATAAAGTCTCATGTTTGTGGTGGGTCCCAACTTGGGAAACATTGCATCAGATCCTTCCTTCCTTCCTTCCTTCCTTCCTTCCTTCCTTCCTTCCTTCCTTCCTTCCTTCCTTCCTTCCTTCCTTCCCTCCCTCCCTCCCTCCCTCCCTCCCTTGCCATCAGCCTTATTTGATTTGGAGGCTTTTTTGGGAGAAGCATCAGAAAGGAGAAGGGTAAAGACACACGTTGGTATCATTTAAACATGAGGTCAGTGCGTCAGATTAGGATTAAAGCTGAGTCAGCAGGGCTACAATGTCTTATTTCATTTGTGCAAAGCTGATGTGAAGGCCATAAAAGTAACTGAATTTCTGTTCTGTCATGTTCACAAACTTCCTTCTTTGCCCGCTTCTCCTTTTCTCTCTGTCAACACGGGGAGGGTTTGATTTTAGGTGGGTTGTCTGTCTCATTCCTTTCTTGTTACCTTTTCCTTTGATGTGAAGTTCTACATCATGAAAGACATATGGCACATTGAAACACAGAACAAACAATCATGTTTTAGCTGGAGAGTAAGGCAAGAATTCACCATGCCCCCAAGAGATGGGAGCAAATTTGTAGGATTCCGTGCAAACCAATCAAGAGATTTAGGTATGCCCACTATCAACTCGTAAAGCATTAATGATCTGCTCTCAAGTTGCCATGGGCAGGGAGGGGGGGGGAAACTGATGGAGCAGCTCAGCAGCCATATTCAGAAGCATATTCCATGCATACTTTTTTCAAGGTTGGATCTCAGATTGCCGGAGCTGGCCTGAAAGGTGTGTTAACAGCCCGCTAAAGTGTTTCATTGGACAATGTGATTAATGACACACTCTAGGAGGAGGGGAGAGAACAGGGTCATAGTTGAACCGTAAATCATGTGTGACAGAGTTGATTTCACTCAGGTTGTTGACATGCTGACATGTTGCTCCTAATAAATAACTGGATTTCTTTTGAAACTTGGCTCGTTGCTCATGAGTTAATTAGGGCATCCCTGGGGACCCTGATACCCACAGTGCATGCTCAAAAAAGTTGAGATGACTTCCATTTTGGTACAATCGAGGCTTTACCCAGAAAACATACAAAACAGTAGGCAGAACTTCGATTGCACTTTCATGGTTGCCAACTTGACATTGTTCTATTCCATCCTGAAGATGTCCCTGGCAATTTTCTTGAGCAATGAAGGAATGGTCATCTATGCCTCTCTAGTTGCCAGGAACTGCAAGCAAGAGATGTTGCTGTACCTATGATGCTCAACCCAATTCTTAATAACAATAATGGCAAGCACAGTATAAGATGCATGAGCTTTTCCTGTGGCTCCTAGGTTATCAAGGATCCAATCACCAGGCTCTTTATGTGCCTGTTAATTTCCAGCTGAAATGTGGGACAGAGAGAGCAATGAAGTGCAAGTGCTTAGAAAGATAAGGGCTAATGACCCTAAACATTTTACAAGTGACTATAGAGATAAGAATTCATTTCTCCTGGATTCAGGCTGTCTGCCATCCTCAGTGGAGGTCACTTATAGGAAACCTCTACAAACTGTTCCTTGCAACTATGATTTTCTGTATTTTCCACTCTATGCTCCTTTTCCTCCTCCTCTGTGGTTAGTCTAAGGCTCTGTGGGTTTCTTGTGGCCCATTGGCTGCCAGAAGAGCTAGCAGTAGAGTCAGATGAGGAGGAGGTTGAGGGGGAGCCTGGGCTGCTTCAAAGCCTTTGGAAGGCTCTGATGAGGAAGCAAGATCAGAGGCAGATGCAGAGCTGGGGCCTTCTGTCCGCCTTCAAGTGGAGAGTTAGCTATCTTCAGGGCCTGAACTGAGTGAGGGGAAAGAACACATGGGGCCTATCCCAGATGTGAATATGCATAGAGAGGAGAGGAGAGGAGAACAATGAAAAGCAATAAGCCAGCTCTCAGGGAAAAGAAGACATAGATGCAAGCCAGCCCCTCGCTGGCTGGGAAATAAAAAATAGGGGTTTAGGGGAGTGACTGATTGTCACAGACAACCATTCATTTTCCAGTGTACATCAATCATGTCGGATTCCACTGCCAGAACCAGGTTTGTTGGGACTAATTGCTCTGTATTTGAGGTGCCAATGGAATCTCCCTGCTGGGAAATAATAGGGAGTGAATTTGCCTCAGCCAATATGAACAGGGACTGTTCTGCTTGGCTAATCATTGAAAAGACTTTTTATTTTGAGTCTTCACATGGACATAGATGGTTCCTGCCCTGTTTTTAGAAGGGGGAAAGACTTTTGTTTGTGACTAATTACTTTTGGTTTTGTTGATCCAATGTGAACAAAGACTCTTCCTGCCCTGACTTAAATAAAAAGGGGGAGTTGTGTTACTCATGAGCAAGTGGTTTCTCATTGCTTGTGAAGGCTGGGTCAGAAGAGGCTTTTGCTAACCTTATCTAGAGCTGAAAGCTTTGTGGACTTGGCTGGATCATAGTTGAGTGGAAGACCAAGCTTAAGACTAGATTGAGCACTAAAACAATATCCTGCAAGGAAATCTGGCAATCCCAACAATTTCCAGGAAAACCACATGGATGTGTCCATAAAATCAAAAAGCCTGGAGCCTAAATCAAAGAAGATTCAGCAACTATTGTTTTTCCTGAACGTAATCTACCATTAGGGACACTGTGGCTCAGTGGCTAAGTAGCTGAGCTTGTCAATCAGAAGTTCAGCAGTTCGAATCCCTAGCACCATGTAATGGAGTGCGCTCCCATGACTTGTCCCAGCTCCTGCCAACCTAGCAGTTCAAAAGCACATAAAATTGCAAGTAGAAAAATAGGGACCACCTTTGGTGGGAAGGTAACAGCGTTCTGTGAGCCTTTGGTGTTTAGTCATGCCAACTACATGACCACAGAGATGACTTTGGAGGGCGCTGGCTCTTCAGCTTTGAAACGGAGATGAACACCGCCCCCTAGAGTCAGGAACAACTATCACATATGTGCGAGGGGAACCTTTACCTTTATCTTAATCCACCATTCCATGAAGCTTTGGTCTCCTTTCATCCCAGTTGGTAGAGATGAGTTGTCCATTTGGCTGCTTCCCAGGAACACTATCTTCGACTGCCATGCTGCAAAGACATTTTAAGGTTCACCTTAAGAGAATGTGATATAAACAACTTGCTTGTTGTGTGTGTGTGTGTGTGTGTGTGTGTGTGTGTGTGTGTGTGTGGTGGACAACATACAAGTGTCCATACAGTCCTTTTTTCAGCTCTAAAAATAATTTCAGTGTATTGATTCACTATCACAATAGAACACAAAGTCAACTGCAAAAAGACAACATCAACAAATATTAAAGTATCCTCCAACCCCTAGGAATAACAATCCCTCACAAACCCCACACTCCGCCAGGAAGTATCCAAAACCAAAGACAAAATACCGAAGGATGAAAGAAACAATGTTATATACAAAATCAACTGTAACCATTGCAATCAAATCTCTGTGGGACAAACATCACATCAATTAACAACTAGGATCCAGAAACATTGGCTGGCAGTCAAACGCCACAATCTCAAATCCTTAAGCTCTACACACACCGACACCAACCAGCACCAGTTCAATTGGAGCAACACAAAAACCATTGCCCATGCTATCACCCACCATACTCGTGAGTTCATTGAAGCCTGGCATTCCAGAAACAATTCCAACAACAGAAACATTGACCTACAACCAGTCTACAAACCCTTCAGAATCAAAATCAACCACACAGCCAACCAGAGATGGCACCAACACTCAATCAATCTGCGCAAGTCCCCTCAACCAGCACTTCATCTCCCAATGGCCCCAACCTGATGCAATTTCCTTATCACAAGACCATCACTTGACACACCCACACCTGAAGCCCTTATAAACAGAAGAACACTGACATTGACATCCCCTAAATTCCGCTGAAGTTGTTACCTAGCCTGGTAACAAAACGTTTGGAAACCAACCCACAAGCTCAGAGAATGAACCTCCACCCTCATCCTACACCCAAGCTCCAGATATTCACCACTATTGCAAAATTAAAGTAGTGTATAGGATGACAAATGTTAGGAGTGAAAATTCCAGGGAAGGCATAGGAGATGACCAGAAGGAATTGCCTTCAACTGAAGGTCCTGTTTTGCTTTAAGGATAGAAGAAGGCTAATAAAGGAGAATATTTGAAGCTCAAAAAAGCCACCCAACATGAAAAGAATTAATGTGCTGCAGTTTCAATATGCACGTGCCAAGCGGAGATTATTCTAAATAAAATGATCCTTCGCAACCAAGGAAAGGTCATGAAAATATTTCTGAATAAGGTTACATGGATCTACTTCATAATTAAAGGAGACCTCAGTGTCAGCTTTTTCGGTGACCTTGAACGAAGTTAAAGGATTATCCTGGCGAAGGGTCCCAGTTTATTTGCTTACCACTGGAAACGGTATGCTAAATAAGTGCTGCATATTTTATCACGTCGATTAATTTGGAGTGTAAGAAAATAACGGCATTGGTCAGGCAAAGGAGGGGGTTCTGTCTGTAACAGTCACTTTTGGGTCTGGATACAGAGTGTGGGGGGGAGGGAAAATGATCTTTCCTTTGTTCTTTCTTTTTCTTTCGTAATAGTTTTCTCCCCGCCATTAATTAGCTGCCATTTTCATATATACTTTTGTTGCCTCTGGCACAAAGGACTTGGTCAGCCTTGGAGCATTTTAATTAGTAAAATAAATGTTTAATTAGCCTGGTCACGAAGAAAGGTTGCGTATGTTTGTTTTCTGTTTTAAGGACATTTGGTCCCCATCTGCTGGTTGGATGGAAGGGTAAAGAAAAATGTTCAGTGTCTTTTAGTACAATGGCTTGTATTTGGTTTTGCTGGTAGGACAGCTGTATTAGTCTAACAAGGACACGTTTTACAGCTTAAGTGTGAAATATGAATTCTCTGAGGATTCAGTGGAGCTCAGTGAGGGTAGCACTGGGGGTCAAATAATGATTCTTAAATGGATTGTCCTCCATATAATATTTTATTGTTGTCTGCTGGCACTCTGCTTAGCACAATGCACGACAAAGAAAACACACAGCTCTCAACAGCACTGCCTTACTCCTAGCTCAGTGCACCACTCCTTCAATTCAACCTTCCCTCACTTGCTACACCCATAACATCCTACCAGTCTGGTCTTGGCCTCTGCTGAATTGTACTCTCTTGTATTCTGTCTGAGATACCTCAGAATGTCAGGGCAGGCACTTCTAATCACCTCTGCCCTCGGGAACAATTTGAGACCATGTCTGCACTAGCTGACTTCCCAAGTAGAGGCTTGTTCCAGTGTCTGCAGCAACGGCAGAATCACGGCAGAATAATTCTTGCTGACAGATTCTATGGCTGGCGAGGAGATCAAGCAGAACAATGAAGCGAGTGATCACTGTTGCCTCTCGGATACTACTACTATCTCACTTGCGCCATTAAAGAGCACTAAATTCTTCTTCTTCACTGTCCATGTGTCTTTGGTGAAGTTTGCACAACAGAATAACAGAGTTGGAAGGGACATTGGAGGTCTTCTAGTCCAACTCCCTGTTTAGGCAGGAAATGCTACACCACTTGCCTTTTCTCACTTGACTTTCAGCTGTTGTGGAGAGGGGGTTCTTATTGCTTCCCCCCTCCCATCTTGTTCTTCTCATCATGCAACTGGTTGGCAGAAGTAGGAACACCCCAACAACTTCCTGTAATGCAAGAGCTGGACATTCCAACTTGCTCATGGAATGTCCCATAACCAGACAGCATCATTTTCCTATGGTAGCTGGATTCATCTTCGACATTCTAACATGTGTATCATTGGAATGATTTAATAAGGTTCTTCTTAGTTAGTTTATCTATTTTATTGACTTAGACTTCAAGACTACACACACACACACACACACACACACACACACACCTGATGTGTGAATTATATATGTGCAGTACTGCAGACTACTTTAGCTGACTGCTAGCTGCAGTTCGACAGTTCGAATCTCACCAGGCTCAAGGTTGACTCAGCCTTCCATCCTTCCGAGGTGGGTAAAATCAGGACCCAAATTGTTGGGGGCAATAGACTGACTCTGTAAACAGCTTAGAGATGGCTGTAAAAAGCACTATGAAGTCTAAGGGCTATTGCTATTGTTCTTCCTCCCTCCCTCCCTCCTTCCACCCCTCTCCCTCCCTTCCACTGCCAGCACTTTGATTCTGATGGGCTCAAGGTTGACTCAGCCTTCCATTCTTCTGAGGTGGGTAAAATCAGGACCCAGATTGTTGGAGGCTGTAAACTGCTTAGAGAGGGCTGGAAAGCACTGTGAAGCAGTATATAAGTCTAAGGTCTATTACTATTGTTCTTCCTTCCTTCCTCCCTCCCTCCCTCCTTCCTTCCTCTCTCCCTCCCTCCTCCCTCCCTCTCCCCCCTCCCTTCCACTGCCAGCACTTTGATTCTGATGGGCTCGAGGTAGACTCAGCCTTCCATACTTCCGAGGTGGGTAAAATGAGGACCCAGATTGTTGGGGGCAAGAGGCTGACTCTGTAAACCACTTAGAGAGTGCTGTAAAAAGCACTATGAAGCAGTATATAATTCTAAGGGCTATTGCTAGTGTTATTGCTATATTTGCAGAATTATGATTGTTAAGTTTGGTTTCATTTGTGTCCTCTGGAATTGTATTCTATGTCTTTTTTTAGGCTGAACCCTGTTAGGTCTTTGACACGGCCCTGACAGGAGTCACACATAGTGTGGCTATGGGTGGGCTGTGAAAGTTGTAATTGTGATTTATACCATTCAGCTAACATGCTGTGAACCTGAGACCCAAATGTAGGAGAAGGCACCTGTAGTGACCTCGGATAGACTGCACGGATTGCAAAGAGAACCGAAGGAAACCCATTTGTAAGAATCATGTCATTTATCAGGCGAGCATAAAGTCTGCAGATCTGTAATGTCTGAGTTGATTTCCCAATGCAAAAGGCAGAGAACTAAAAATGGTCTGAAATCTCAGGGCTCGGCTGCTTTTTTTCCACAGTTCCCATGACTACACACAATTACCGAAAGCGCTGAGTCTTGGTGTATCCAATTCATTCTACATGAGCCACTGAACTGTGGGAAGATGTGAAGTCTTGCCAGCTCTCTCAATATAGTAGCACAGATTTCTACCAAGATTTTTTAGGTGCCAAATTTCATTTATTTAAAATGGCTCTAGAGCATCTTTTCTAGACTCAAGGTTGCTTACAGAATGAAAGACTTCTGCTTCCCAACAAAATCGGAAAGAAGCAGACAAGCCATGAAGACCTTTGGGACACTGGAGGAGCAGGTTCTACCCAAACTATGGTCTGATGGCATCTGTGCTTTTTCTTTCCTTCTCATCCGGTGAAGGTGTTTCAAAATCATGCCCAGCCTTTCATATCTGGGAATTCCGAGATGCCATCCCAGCATTTTTGGGGAAGGACATCCAACCTATTAGCAAAAGTCTAAATAGAAGCCATCTCCTTTCTCATGCTGCCAGACTTAACCAACCTTGAATAGGATGCCTCTGCATGTATCTTTGTTCGAAGCTTTGCAGGAGATACTGTCAAACAGAACAGTGATGAAATTCTTTTTTTTTTTTTACTACCGGTTCTGTGGGCGTGGCTTGTTGGGTGTGGCAGGGGAAGGATACTGCAAAATCTCCATTCCCACCCGACTCCCGGGGGAAGGATATTGCAAAATCTCCATTCCCACCCAACTCTGGGGCCAGCCAGAGGTGATATTTGCCGGTTCTCTGAACTACTCAAAATTTCCACTACCGGTTCTCCAGAACTTGTCAAAAGCTGCTGAATTTCACCCCTGAAACAGAAGCTTAGAATGATGTTTCAGGTAGTCCTTTGCCAGTGAGAATGAGAGTTCATGACTGGCAGAGACATGGTAACAAGGTCAGCCAATGAAGAAAGAGACATGGCAACTGGGTCAGCCAAGGAGGGCTGTTTGGTGGAGACAGCAAGCAACCTGGGCATGGCTTTGTTCAATTGCTCTGTACTAAAGCTGCAAGTCTGTGCTGAGCTCTAAAACTAGTCTGCTGCTCTGAACTGAAACTGAAACTGAAACTATTCTCTCCTCTGCCTGTGTTTTGCTTGTATTTACTACCACATTGGAAAACCTGCTTTTGGTATTGTACATTTACTTCATGTGTTGTATTATATATAAAGAGAAGTTAATGAAACCTGCTGAATCAGTTACCTGTGTGTGTTTTCTGGATGTGATTGCTGCAACAAACTCTGATATCCTTGACTTACGATCATAATTGAGTCCAAAATTTAGGTTGCTAAGTGAGACATTTGTTAAGTGAGTTTTGCCCCATTTTATGACCTTTCTTGCCACAGTTGTTAAGTGAATCACTGCAGTTGTTAAGTCGGTAACTGACTTGTAACACAGTTGTTAAGTGAATTTGATTTACCTATTGACTTTGATTGTCCGAAGGTCACAAAACTGATCCCGGGACACTTCAACCGTCATAATAAATATGAGTCAGTTACCAACTATCTGAATTTTGATCATGTGATCATTGGGATGCTGTAATGGTTGTAAGTGTGAAAAATAGTCCTAAGTCACTTTTTTCAATGATGTTGTGACTTTGAACAGTCACTAAAGGAACTGTAAGTTGACCGCTACCTGTATCTTGAATATTGCCTCTGTATGGATGAGCCCCTAGGGCTATGATGGTGAACCAATGGCATGTGTGCCCAAAGTGGCCTCTGGAGCCATGTCACCTGGCACATGCAACATCGCCCGTTCCTCTTCTGGGTTTCTGGCATGCATGTGCACGCGACAATCAGCTGGCATGCATTTGACAGTGCCGGAAACCGGAAGAGCTGGTCTTCTGTTTTCCAGTGTGAGCATGCACGCCAGCCGGCTAATTGGTGCATGCAGAGCAGTAACTGGAAGACTTGCTGGCTGGCACACATGTGCGTGTCAGAAATGGGAAGTTCATTTTCTGGCATGTGCATGCCCCCTGGGGAGCTCCTCTTCCTGGTTGCAGCTCATACGAGCACACACACGTATGTGAAGTGTGTGTGCACATGAGAAGTGCTCCCTTTTTGGCATTAGGTGCTGCCCGCCCATGTGCGGGCAACAGTGATTTGGTTTCAAAAAAATTTAGAACCTCTTCTGTAAGTGTGGCCTGCTTTGTGGGAGTGACTTGCCGGCCATGTGATTGGGTGGGAGTGACTTGGCAGTCATGTGACTGGGTGGGCATGACCAACTTGTAAAATGTGCTGAAACTCACTTAACGCTCTTGCTTAGCAACAAAAATGTTGGCTCAGATACTCTGGCATTTGAAGTGTCAAGTCTTAAAGCTGTCAAATTACAAGACCCTTGCACCCCTAACCCTTTAGAAAAAAATCCCCAGGTGTTCAAACTTGACAGCTTTAAGACTTTAAGGTTTAGATAGGACTCTTAGAGGCGGACGGGGTGATTGGTGCCAGCCAATCAATGAGCGGTGGGCGGGGCAAGCATGGTGCAGATGGGCAGGGGGAGGGAGCTGGAACCAGTTCTAAACGGCACGGTAGATTTGTGGAACCTCTTCTATAGAAGAGGTTAGAACTGGCAGGAACCCACCCCTGGCATGCTCCCTTTTCGGCAATCGGTGCCAAGAAGGTTCACCATCACTGCCCTAGGGGCTTTTCTGGCCATATCTAGAGATTTCAAGGACTGAACTTGAGGCTTGCCTGATGAATCTGCACTTTGGCACTTAACCATGGTCCTTTCTCTTTAGATTTTAGATAACTGATTGAGAAGAATCCTCCACTGATAACATGGATTGCATGTCTCTTTAGTCAAAGGATAATGAAATTAGCTGTAAAAATATAGTGATGAGTTCATAAATCTTCAGCTCAAAAATATTAGACCTTGGGTGACATACAATTCCAAAAATGAGAAACAAGTCTCATTTCTCTTTTGGGAAACATTGTATATTAGATCATCCATACGAAGGAGAAGTTCAAGGGGTAAAGCTCTTTTTACCTCTGCTTCATAAACAGCAATTCTTCTCATTTCTTTTTTCTGTTCGAACTGTTAAAAAATGCACTTTTATGCCCAATACTAAGTAGGAAACTCACATCAATGATCTGATTTACATATTCAGTTGTTAAGCTATAAAGGAATGTGGTTGGGTTGATCCTGACTTAGTATGGCCCCAGCCACTATGGTTGTAAAATATAATCTATGGGTTGGCATTCTGTCATTGTGGTTTGTTCGACTTGATGCTAATCTGAGTGCAAGCCGTGAGCCTGTCAGTCACATTTACACAGACCTCCATGTCTACAATTCCAAAATCATACTTTGTGATAAACTTGGAGGAGCCCATGAAGAAGCTTCAGGTAAACACTTAAACCAACAGAAATAGCAATAGTACCTAGACATATACCACTTCATAGTGCTTTTACAGCGCTCTCTAAGCGGTTTACAGAATCAGCACATTGCCCCCAACAATCTGGGTCTTCATTTTACCCATCTCGGAAGGACAGAAGGCTGAGTCCACCTTGAGCCTGGTGAGATTTGAACTGCCGAACTGCAGCTAGCAGTCCGCTGAAGTAGCCTGCAGTAATGCACTCTAACCACTGTGCCACCTTGGCTCATGTAATGTAGATCAACTGTTAAAGGTGATGATCTAAAATTATGTTTCTGGGGTTGAGTAACCAACATGCACTTCTCACCTCTCTCTCCCTCCCTCCCTCCCTCCCCCTTCTCTCTCCCTGTCCTCATCTTCATAATCTTATTAATTTAAAGAGAGCAGAGAAGAATTCTGACTTTCAGTGTTATTGACCTGTGTTTGTTGAAAGAGATTTAAAACATGTGTATGAAATTAAGTGACCTTGTCTTCAGAAAAGTTCCAAGTTGAATTTTGCCATCCCTCACGTGTAACAGCAAAGAGCACCTTGCCACATATTCAGTGGTGCAGGAAATAGGTTTCCCATGATGTTGAGTTATAAATAAAACTCTGGTATCTTTTTCCCCGCAGTCATGTGCGAATCTCAGAGAGTCAATTCCACATTTTCTCAGAACTGCAAGGAAAAGAAGAACTGCAACATAATATGAAAGCTGTACTTTTATTTAGCTCCGTGCTGCATACCTTGCTGGGATGATGTTGGTCTTAATCCAATCAATAAAGGGTGGAACTCTTATGTTTTCCTTAAGCCCCTGTGAACCTCCATAAGCAAGGTTAAGCATCTGCTAAACTCTGTGAAATTAAAAAGATTTCCAAACATTTGGTTTTGCCTTGAAATGTCTTTTTCAGGGGCTTCCTTACTTGTCTTTCATTGGAGGATCTGTTTCAACATAATTTAATTGCGGGGAAGGAAGTCTATATGGCATGTTCTTTGATAGAGAACCAGCACTTAAATGCATAACACTGTCTTTTTATAGCTCTCACAACATTGGATAAATGAACAATTAACATTTGTTAAATCAATTAATTTCCTCCCCTTACTCTGGTTAAATTGCTGTTTGAACATCAGTTAGAGGTTTGCCCATTGGTTGCTTCCCACATAATCAAAAAAATCTTGCCATTGTTTCTGAAAGGGGCAGAACCACCAATAAGAGAACCTGCATAAATGCCAGATGTTCTCCTAATAATATTGTCCCAAGCATGGGACTTTCTATTCAAACTGTTCAACTGCAGGGATTGCTTGTACAACTGCTGACTTCCACAAGCATCCTCACTCATCCTTTCATGATTATAAGAAGCGTCATGAAGGAGGGTGGCAGTCAGGATATTTCAATCCAATCTATCTCTACTGTTCTGCTTAGGCTTCCTGAGACAATAAAAATCATACACTTAGTCCCCAAAACGCTTTTTTAATTTAAATGGCTGTGAATTATGTTCATTCACAGCCCATAATGATTCCAACACAAGTCTGCCATAGTCTTTCAGGGTAAGGCTGATAAACACCCACCTTTATCTCCTTTGAACTGCTGCCAAAGACCTATCATATTTTTGGAGTATAAGACGCACCCTTTTTCCTCCAAAAAGAGGCTGAAAATCTGGGTGCATCTTATACACCCAATACAGCATTTTTTGGGGCCTCCTGAAACCCCGCCCCTTCACCAAAATGGCCGTGCATACCACGGGTGGGTTCCTGCCAGTTCTAACCTCTTCTTCTGGCAAGAACCCACCCCTGCTACCTACCTACCTACCTTCTCTCTCTCTCCCTACCTATCTACTGTATTTCTCTCTCTCTCTATCCCTCTACCTACCTACCTACACACACACTCTCTCTCTCCCTACCTACCTACTGTATTTCTCTCTCTCTCCCTCTACCTACCTACCTACCTACCTACCTACCTACTCTCTCTCCCCCTACCTATCTACTGTATTTCTCTCTCTCTCTCTCTTTCTATTTCTCTTTCTCTATCCCTCTACCTATATGCATAACTACCTACCTACTCTCTCTCTCTCTCCATACCTACCTACTGTATTTCTCTCTATCCCTCTATCTAACTACCTACTCTCTCTCTCCCTACCTATCTACTGTCTCTCTATCTCTTTCTATTTCTTTCTCTATCCCTCTACCTACTTACCTACCTACCTAACTACATAACTACTCTCTCTCTCTCCCTACCTACCTACTGTATCTCTCTCTCTCTTTCTCTCCCTCTATCTACCTACCTACTTTTAAAAAAATTGTCTCTTCAAAATCTTGGTACGTCTTATATTCCAGTGGCTCTTATACTCTGAAAAATACGGGTAATTGCCAATTCATTTTGCAAGGCCAAATGGAACACAGAGTCAAATGGAGCTTCAGAGTTTAAACCGACCAGAACAAACAAAGTTGTTTCCTGCAAAAGCTCATGTCCATTTGCTCCTCCTTTATGTCCCATGAGAGGGGCCAATTATCTCCAAGCCTTACTCCTGAGTAGCCCCTTTTGTCTTAACTGTTCTTGCTGTCTGGCAACTCTGCACATGTGGGCACTGGGAACAGCCTCCCCCTGTTCCTCTGCCTTGCTGATGTCAGACTCCGAAGGCTCCGGAGGCAGCACCTAACTACCATATGGCCCTGGCCCCCCTCTCTGCCTCTGACACAGAGCCCTCATTAGAGCTTTCCCCAGACTCCAGGATTGTCCCATGTTCCTCCCCAACCTCCTCACTGTTCAACTCTGCTGCTAGCTCCGCAGGCCGCCAGTGGACCGCAACGTCTACAGAAGGAGCTCTCTGTGCTTCTGAAGGCAACTGAAAATGCCTTTTCCAAGAGATTCTCCTCCTGAAATGACAAATACAGGTTCAATCTCATATCTGTCTCTCAGTCTGTCCATCCATCCATCCATCATTGACAGAGCCATTTTGATTTCGTAAGCAAGCAGAAATGTTGCAAATCCTGCATCAGATTCCACAAAATATTTTGCAATCCCCTGTTGCAGAAGAAATTAAACAGATGGAAGAGCCCACTTTTTTTTTGTCAAGGCGGATTAAAACGTCCTCCAAATTGCACAATAAGGAAGGAGGGGCCAATATATTCAGTAATGAGCCCTGCAGAGTGTTTAAAAGATTCTGCAGACCATCTGCGAAGGCATCTCTTATTTGTAATGGCCTCCAGTTAAATTTCCAGTTGGCTGATCTCTTATTCTCTCTTCTAATTGAAACTTCAGTGAGCCACCTCCCAGTCACTTATCTTCTAGCTTGATGGTTAGGACATTCTAAAAGCTGGAGAGTGATTTCTTGCCATTAAGCACCAATAAATACCAAGGGCGCTGTCCGTGCCATATTACAAAGCACCCTGAGGCCCACTAATAATCAACTGGAAAGCCAAAGTTTGCAATAATATTTTTGCACAGGTTTATTGAGTTCACTGTAAAAGAATGCAGCTGCTTTCCTATTAATTTTTTCCAAGCTGCTACAGTTTTATTGCCCCAGAATACCATCAAATATTATTCACTGTAAGACCAAGTAGGACTTAAATCAATAGAATGAGAAAGGTCACCGATTCGTTAGGAATTTTACTTCTGGAAGCCTAGTTGAAATGAAAATTTGTACATATTGGCCTGGGAAACAGTTCTGTGAGTTCTGCCTTGGATTTTCACAAGGCTGTTGTCTGAACACTTTTGATATCTTTGGCATTCGTTAAAAGGACAGCCCTAAATTCTCTTACCTAAATTCTCAGATCTGGACAGCAGAAATCTAGATGATGACAAGATGACTACAAATGGTTGTCTACCTAGCTTTGCCTGGAGCTTCAATCACCCCATTGTGGCCACCATCTTGATTTTTGTTTTATCATACCTTGTGGGCATTTCTTTGATATTTTTTTATTTAAATATTATTGTTACATTATTAGATTTTTTTAAATCCCACTTTTATAAGTTACCCAAGATGGCAAACATACCAAATACTCTTCCATCCTGCTATTTTCTCAACAACAACAATCCTGTGAGGGGGGTGTTGGGTTGAGAGAGTGGGACTGATCCAAATTCATCCACTCAACTTTCATGCCTAAAGTGGGACTAGAACTCACAGTCACCTAGTTTCTATGCCATCATATTAATGACAACACCAAACTGGCTCTCAGAGATGTAAAATGCTTGATGCCCATGTCAATATTTCTCTTCCAAGCAGGAGTCAACTTCTTACTACTTTTCTTACTTCTTACTTATATGTAAACTTTTAAAAACTAATTGGACTCTTCTCTTCCCTTCCCTTCCTCCTTTTCCTTCCCCCCTCCCTTCTCATCTCCTCCCTTTCCCTTCCCCTCCCCTTCTCCTCACCTCCCCTTCCCTTCCCCTCCCTCTTCTCCTTTCCTCTCCTCTCTTCCCCTGCCCTGCCCTCCCTCCCCTCCCCTGCTTTTTGCCAGATAGTAGCTACATGATTTGAAAAAGGATAGAACAGAATGAATTTTCTTTTCTTTTCTTTTTTTTACAGAAAATACTACCGAAGCCTTCTTCCTATCCCATCAATCAGAAGAGTTAGAGTTAGTAAAAGTGCATGTGAAACAAAGGCAGAAAGGAAGTTTCTGGTATTAACAATCTCCTGAATTTTTTTATTTTTTTTTTAGTATTTTATTAAGGATTTATATGCCGCCCTTTTCCCTGAGGGGACTCAGGGCGGCTTACAACAATGAAGGGAAGGGAGTGCAAGACAAGACTTGAAAAAAAGAATCGTGATTAAAAAAAATTAAACCATAAAAATACAACATTCACTCAACATTCGGGCGGGGTGAGAAATAATCCTATCCCCAGGCCTGACGGGATAGCCAGATCTTGAGGGCTGTGCGGAAGGCCTGGACTGTGGTGAATCAAGAAGAGCCAGAGAGAGAGAGAGACGAAGGGCAAACAGAGACGACATCCCCAACTTTCCATATCCTTTGTGGTCAGTAGGAGGTGTCACTGAGGATCAGTGCAACAGAAGTTATACTTCCAACAGAAATCCCTTGAAGAGGGAGCTGGAACAATGTCCTTTCATTGGTATAACTCCAGTCTTGGTGCTGCAACTTGGTGCCATTATAAACAATACCTGAACTGGCCAGAAATTCTAGAAGTTACATTCCAAAATATCAAAACGGTACTTTTAGAGGTTGCTCCCCTAGCAAGATCCATTGTATCAGGTTGAGCTTTGCTAACTATATGCAACATGCAGAGGGGAAAAAAGGCAATTTAATGGCAACAAAAAAAGACTGAAAGCTCTCTTTGGTGCCCTCTGATGGCTATCTGGAAATTTGCAGCATGATTTTTGAGAACTGCAGTTTATTGAAGAAACTAATTGGCTGGTTTACAGAGAACCACAACCTGTGTTTTGCAAGGTCTACTTCTTGCACTTATACATCGAGTTACTAGCTCAAACCCAAAGTTTGATGTACAAACCCAAATTCTATGCCCAGGTTCTTAGAGATACAATTTGTCGATCCTTAATTTTTGGGACTGGAGATGCTCAGGAATGCATCTGGTGATTTATGGAAGGCAGATATTCTTCCCATGAGCAGCATCTGGTAATACCAGAAGGAGCCTGACAGTTCAGAGGCATAGCTAGGCAGGATCAGCTGAATTAGAATCTATAAACTGGAAGAGTGTTAGGTTAGATCAGGGCAGAAGAAAACATGGAGGGTCTTTGATTTTTAATCTTGAATACTCAGGCTTTTACAAATCCTCACCAAACGACCACAAGTAAACCAAACTGTTAGTGGAGAAGAGGACAGGTGTTCTCCTGGATTGACAAAGGGTCAAAGATAAGTAATAAAGAATAGGAATAAATGAACAGTTTCCAGCCTGGAAAGAACTAAGAGGGGCTCTTAGAATTGTGTTGAGACTTATTTTTTAAACTCAATATCTATTTCAGTGCACATTATCCTATGTAAGGATGCTGACGTCCTGTTGATTAAAAAAAAGAAATCTTTATGTCTGCTATGAAACCCCCAAAAGTGTTCTAGACCAACCTTTCGGACCTCCTGCGGACCACTAATATGATCTTGCCTAATGACCAGCTGGGTGGGCATGGTTAGGTGGGCATGTGACTGGGTGGGCGTGACCAACTCAATGTCACTCATGTCAAGGGGCGCCTCGCCAGCCTCTACTTGCCCCTCCCCTTTCACCCACCCCTTGCCTGCCCGCCTGGGCTCCTTAGGGCCCCAATAGGAAGCAGTTATTGGAGCTAGGCAGCCACCATGACAAAGAGTTGGCAAAACAGCTCAGTTCAAATTGGATCTGACTGAGAAAGAGGCTCAGCAGAAGCACCTCACTGAGGACTATGGGCATAGTCCAAGCAGAGGGAAAACCTGCGGGAGTGGAAGGCCAGGTACTAGCACCTGGAGGCTCAGCGGGCTGAAGTGACCAGCCAGTTCCAGACCATGATGCAGTCCCACTGTAACGAGGCCCTCTGGCTCTTTGCCACCAGTGGCACTTCCCTTCAGCCTTCGCCCAAAGCCCTGCACCAGGAGGCTGAAGCAGACCTCAAGTCAGAATTTCTGCCCCCCTCTGACCCACATAAGAAGACCCTGAAGGGGGAAACTCTCTGCAGCAACAAATACATTCATTGCACATATCCAGCCCAGGGGCTGCAGTTTGAGGACCCCTGATTTAGTACAATATAAAAAATGTAAACAATTTTTCTGCGGACCACCAAAATTTTCTCGTGGAACACCAATTGGTGACTGCTGCTCTAGAAGATTCAAGCTTCAGTGTTCTCTTTCCTTGGAAAATCTTCAAAAACGGGACGAGTTGGTCTCTTTCAAAATCCCTCCCTCTGACACAGTCCCCATAGATTTCTCTGAGAACCGAGAAACAGTTTGCATGGCAGAATTTGGCTCTGGCTCTTGAGCTGGATGAATGGCTGGCAGCTCCGTCCCAATCTGCCTTTTTAGGAAAAAGAACTGGCATTCCTTTATCTTTCCCACCCAAAGAAAACAAGCTCTCTTTTACTTGGCAGAGTGCGAGGTGTCTGCCAGTGCTTTCTCACCCCAAATCAAACGTTTCCATTTTAGTGAGTGGGCTGCTCCAGAGGGACTAAGCGGATAACAAATGGCACATTGCAGGACACAATCTGGACAGCCTTGGACCCAGGAGACATGATCCACCATCTGCTGTCTATTTAGATGTCTTCTTTGAAATCAGACATTTCCTGGCAGTTTCTCAGAGAGACGAATCTACATCAGAGCATTATTTATTTATTTACTAGCTGATGACCCAGTGTTGCCCGGGTATTTATAGACGTTGAAGCATTTGACAGGGGCCTTTCTTCCCATGCCCATCGTCCCAGCCCTTTCCCCTTCCATGCGCTCCTCTTTCGCACCCTGGCACCTTTTCCCAAATCCATAAGACGCTTCACCTTTGATCCACTGGAGGGCGAACATCATGGCTGGCTTTCCAAAGCTGTGAAGGAACTGACATCACAAACAATTGCCGCTCTAGGATGCCACACTTGCTCTCCTTAATGGCCCAGGCTCTCCCTTCTCTCTCCCATGACATCACAAACAATTGCCACTCTAGGACACCACACTCACTCTTCTTAATAGCCCAGGCATTCCAGAGTTATGCTGGAACCACACACACACAGGGACACCAAGGGTGTCTTCCCCCCCCCCCCCCCCCCCCCAGTATTTGTTTCCACAGGGTAAGTCATCTGTGTACCAAGTTTGGTTGCAATTGCTTGAGGCGTTCCAGAGTTGTGCTGGAACATACATACATACATATATCCTTTGATAGATAGATAGATAGATAGATAGATAGATAGATAGATAGATAGATAGATAGATAGATAGAGAGAGAGATTATTCATTCATTCATTCATTCATTTAGTTATTAGAATTTAACAAAAAAACAAGAGTAAAAGAAAAAATACAATGACAGAGATGACAGCCACATTAGTGTACTTATGCACGCCCGCTCTCCTGACCACTTAAATATGAAGTAAGGCCTATGGAAGTCAATTTGCGACGGTGAAAATTTGTAGCTGAAACAACTGAATTAGGTAGAGCATTCCATACTTTGACAATTCTATTACAGAAATCATACTTTTTACAGTCAAGTTTAGAACAATTTACTTTGAGTTTAAAGCGGTTGTTCATATGCGCATTATTGCAATTAAAACAAAACAAAAAAGTCATTTACAGGTAAAACATTGCTACGCATAATTTTGTATGCGATACCTAAGTCTGGCCGCAAGTTCTAATTTATCCAAACCGAGAATTTCAAATTTCGATTAGAATGTGCGGGGTGCTTTTCAGCGGCCAGATGGAGAAAGAAACCCATGGAATGAAGGTGTTTACAATTGATTGCCATCATTGCTGCTGACCTTGTGAGTGGGGCGGTGGCCTAGAGGTGGAGCTCTCACCTCACAATCAGGAGACTGTGAGTTCAATCCTAGGTAGAGGCAGATATTTCTGTCTCTGGGCACATTGAGAATATATTTGCTGAATATAACTCCTCATTGATGACAGGCCAGTAAACACTCAGCTCCATTCAGTTGCCCAGACTCCACCTCGGAAGGGATTATGGGGTGTTTAGGATGATGATTACTGCTGACCTTAAAGCGCTGAGATCAACAGGAGCCAAGCAGGATTCCTTCCACACATAAGAGTACAAGAAAGGAATCCATTGGCTTAGATCACTGGTGGGATTCAAAATTTTTTTTAATTTTTTTAAAACACAAACACACAACACATATAACATAAAAGCCTCTTCAACTACATACAGTGTGTCGATTGGTTACAAGGTCTTTCTGCGACCTTTCCATAGTCATCACTTGAATTTTATCAAAATTCACATGTTGTCAATCAAGATATCTTTGTATACATTGTTATTATGCTTCCTTTGTTTGATTATCACTATTGTCTCTCCATTTTAGACAAGGGGTTCTAAATACATAAGCATTAAAAATAGAATGATTCATTATATCATCTCTAATATATCCAATAGTAAAGGGTTATTTTTAATCCTATTCTAAATCATTCTATTATTTTAGCATTGATAACATTCTCTAATAATTTTCAATTCCATGTTTTTTTTCCATTATTAGTATCATCAATCTAATATACATGTATACAAATTGTTATAATTATTAAACATCCATTAAGCCTGGCTATTATTACATCCTTTCAACAGAAGGCATATTAAATTTGAAGTAAATTTATATTATAACATTTCATTACATCATCCTGAAATCATCCAATGATATTACATCTTTATATTCTATTCTATATAGAATTATCTTTTATAAAAAGGCTTTTCAACATCATCTCCATAATCCTTACTTACAGTTTGTATAAAATTTCATATTATCAAATCAAGTATATATAAATGCTTTGTTATCATTATTAATCATTTATTTGACTATAGCTATTATTACGTTGTACATAGCACTCAAAATTTAACTACATTTAGCTAAATTTTATTGTGACATTTCATTTCATCATCCTGTATCCTTCCAAAAATAGTATAGTCCAATATCTCTTGCCATTTGTAATGTCTGTATTCTAAGTGTTTTCTTGATAAGTCTTAAGTGGACTTCTCTTAAGAACTTGTTCATTGCATGTCTCATAAGGATTCAAAATCCTCTATCTGCTCCTTTTATCAGCTTAACTTTTGTTATCATTAGTGCTTCTGCCGAGATTACTCTCATTATTTCTGCCAAATTTTCTCTCCTTTCTTCATCTATGTTCTGACATCTGAAAAAAAGTTCCGGTTCATCGATCTCTCCTTTCCATATTTCACACTTGTCATTTCCCCCCACTCAGTCTGCTGTCAGTGTCAACAATTTTCTTTTCACTTTCATATGTCTGTGATTTTTTGTGCTCTGTCCTCAAACTTCATCCCTGTCCCTGTGCTTTCTGTATTTTGATCTATAATTTCAAGTCTCTTTTCAAGTCTCTCTGTGATTATTAAAACTTTTTGAATTTCTAAGAAAATTATTTGCAACGTTAGTGCCTTTTTTTCTTCACATTGTGCCATTTTCCAGATTATAAACACTGCCAAAACATTCAAGACTTTTTAGGTGTCAAACAAATTCAGTGGAGTTTTTGAAATCAAAGCTTTATTTTTCCTTCAAAGGAACACCTGTATAAACAAAACATTTTCCACTGACCCTTTCAACAAACAAAGCCTATAGCTTTGTAATATCAGATATTACCAAGCCTCTGGCCGCTAGATGGCAGTGTTACCTCTTTTCCATCTGTTTTTGCCTCTCTCTGTAAACTCCAAGCTCCGGAAGAGGAATTCAAATTTTTTTACTACCGGTTTTGTGGGTGTGATGTGGCTTTGTGGGCGGGGCTTTGTGGGCACAGCAGGGGAAGGATACTGCAAAATCCCCATTGCCTCCCCACCCCACTAACCTGCTTTTCAGCTCCATTATCTTGTTCAGGGCAACAAAAGAAGATCAGCTGAGAGGCAGCAGGGCGGGACCAGCCTATTTGCCGGTTCTCCAAACTACTCAAAAATTTCACTACCGGTTCTCCAGAACCTGTCAGAACTGGCTGAATGCTACCTCTGTCTTGGATCAAACTATGAAGTTAGACCTTCTTCAGATTTATCATTCATTCATGTCTGATGATGAAAGACAACAACAAAAACTAGAACTGTTGTCACAAGGAGGAATTGCAAAACTCCCCATACATCATCCCACAGCATCATTTCAAACACTTATGGAATGCTCTCCCAGCTTGATGTAAAAATGCTCACAGAGCCACAGCCTTTTAAATGAAGAGGCCATTTTAAATACATTTCAGCTGAGTTAGAAATACAGACAGTTGGGGATAGTAGTGGGGTTGCCCAGATCCAGAGGTGAAAATACTCTTCCTGCTTCAAAGTGCACACTTTAAACATAAAATTTGAACTGAAACCACAAATATTTTATGAGAAATAATTCCAGAAAATGTATTATGTATGTATGTATGTATGTATGTATGTATGTATGTGTGTGTGTGTGTGTATGTGTGTATGTGTGTATGTGTGTATGTGTGTGTGTATGTGTATATATTCAGTTAAGTTGTTAAGTTTTATTGGCAGTTATTGTCTACCTTATTTTTATATTGTTATCCTTGGGTGGATTTTGTTTAACTAATCTGTCAAAGCTTAGTAAATTAAGAAAAAAAGTTTGCCCATTTGTTTGTTTAAGTGAAAGCCAAGCAGTTCCTTTACAACTCTTTTTCTTTTTTAATCTGTCTGTGTAAACAATACTCTGGCTTTTATCTTGGTTGCACAGAGGTGGCAAAGGAAGAGGATTCACTGGAAGCATTCAGTCGTCTGAAGTAAGAGAGCCCGAAAGATGTGGTCTTCTTGGGATTTGCTCTCTGGATAAACAAGGATTGATGACAAGCATCTGAATCATCCATCATGAGCTGGGGGGTAAATGCCTTGCAATTTCCTTTATCATGTAAACACACTTTTGCTGTGTGCAAGTTTTTTTTTTTAAAGTCTATCCTGAAGACAAAAGAGAACATGATTTTTTAAAAATCTCCTGCACAACTAGGATCTCAAAAAGAAACTAGGTAGGATTTCTGAGCTAACACACAAGTCCTGGAACCAAACAGGGCAGTTTCCAAGGAAAGAAAGATCCCTGTTGCTATCATCAAAGAGCTGCTGCAGTTCATCCAGGGGTGGTATTCAGGCAGTTCGGACAGGTTTGGGTGATCCTTTACCTAGGATTCTGCCCAGTTCGGTGAACCCCTGAATGCACCCCCTGGCTGACCATGCCCACCCCACCCCTCCCAGGAGTCTCCACGCAGCCTGTTCATCATGTCAGGTAAGTGCAGGGCCTGCTGGAAGGCTCGGGGGGGGGGGAATGGGCCTATCAGAGGTTCCGGGAATCTAGAAACAGACCTGTTTCCAGCCTTTGGAGGGCCTCTGGAGGCTGGGAGAAGCAGTTTTCACCCTCCTGGAGGCTCAAGGAAAGTCTCCAGACCCTGGAGAGGGTGAAAAATGGCCTACTGGAAATTCTGGAAGTCTGGAAATGGGCCTGTTTCCAGCCTCTGGAGGACCTCTAGAGCCCATGGGAAGCAGTTTTCAACCTCACGCTTGAGGAAAACCTCCAGAGCCTGGGGAGGGTGAAAAACACCCCCACCCCCGCTATGGTGCACGAAACCAACTAGGCCATGCCCACCCAGCAACGGGGCAGCAAACCCATTGCTGCAATTTTTGAAGCCCATCCCTGAGTTTATCCCTCCAGGCTGAAGTGGGGGGCCATACTGGGAAAGATGAAGAAGTTGGAGAGGAACATGCCCTCTATCTTGGAAAAGTCACTCTTGGTCAGAAGAGTCCAAGAGAGGCAGTCTTGCCTCCAACTTCAGCATGGCCAGGGGCATGCATGGGGCTGTAGAAGCAAAAGGTACAAAACATTTGGTAGGTATCAGGAATGGGCGAGTTTGAACTGAATGGCCCATCCTGGGATGAAACATCTGCTTGATGCAAAATACAAAACCTTTGTCCAACCAACAACCAACAACTGAATGGGTTCAGGAAATAGCTCTGTCCTGGATAAAAGGATGGTGGCAGACTCATCCATTATGTCTTGTGTCACCATTTTGAGATAGGCAAGTCTAACTCGAAAATCTTTCCCTGAGCTGAAGGCAATGGGAAGAAAGCTTGTGTCAGGGTTCCAAACAGCATCCAAAAGTAAATCCGAGTCCAAGGCAAAGCATTGCTCAAAGTTCCAATTTATTCACAGAGCCATGTTAGCACATCTGGGAAAACCCAAATCTGAAAGCTTCCTGGTTTTCCCCACTCAGTTGAAAGTTCAAGATCTTGCCCTCTCCCCCCACCCCACAAGTCCATCACCTGGTCCAATCTCCCACTGCCATGCTGGCAGTTCCACCCATCCAGTTCAAGTCAGGTACAGAGATGCAAAGACAAAGGATGACCTTGGCTTTCTAGAAAGAATTTTGTTATGGTTACATACCATCTCACTCCATACAATCCCCCCTCCCATTTCTCCATAATAGAAAATGCATAGTAGAATAATAGAAAGTGTGACAGGCCTAAGATCCATAAGAAAAGATGGCTGCAGGCCTGACAGGTTGTAAGACCCACCTGGAAAGGTGTATGAGACAGTGAGTACGATTAACCAGTTGTTAACGAATTGCCTTCAGGACTTATGGGTGCCCCATCACAGGAGGCTTTTAATAAGAGACTGGATAACCATTTATCAGAAACAGTATGGGTCTCCTGCGAGAGCAGAGGGTTGGACTAGAGGACCTCCAAGATCCTTTCCAACTCTGTACTGTTACTCTTACTGAAAGAAAGAGGCCTGGACTAGTGAGGCCTTTGGCATTTCAACAGACAACTATAGATCTTACTGCTGAGCCCCCCCCCCGCCCCCACTAACAGGGCAGACACATTAAGCCAGCAGTGCAAAGGGCAGTGAATTTTCCGAGGCAGAAAATTCAACCTGATAACACAAATTGACTGGTTTTGCAATGGTGCACGCTTTGCTGAACTCATTAAGAAAAGCCAATAAGAAAGATATTGACACTTTATGCAACATTTATAATCCTGCCTCCTACCTTTTGAGCAAAACATCAAACACAATTTGGTCCTTTGTGCAAAAAACGAACCATATTATTCGAACTTCCTAAGCAACAATGCTCTTCAGGTCCCCTATAAAAACAAGTAGGTGGTGTAAACAGATAACATTCACTTTTAAAAACACACCTTGGACATTTAACTTTTAAAGGGGAACTCATGAGCATTCAAGCGTGCTCCTTTGGTGACATAAATTAAGCTTTCTACGCATGGACTTCAAAGCCATCTATTATACGGTCCCTATTTTATGTGTCAGGAGGGCACAAAAATTAAAGATGTTAAAAGAATGACATTTATTTCAGCCGGGTGAAAATATACCCAGGCTGAAAATAAGAAATCTTCATAGTAAGTGCTAGACTTGAAGGCAAACAAGTAGTTGTGTTGTTGTACTAACTAACCCCTTCTATTCAGACATGTTGTTCTTTTCATTATAAATTAAACTAACGGGAATTATTTTATGTCCAATTATTTTATGTTCAGCCTCTTTCTTCCCTTTTTTGTTTATGTTTTTGGCAAGGAGAGCGGTATGTTTAGTCACCATGGCAACCAGAGGGCCAGGACTGAAAAGATGTGAAGAAAGCAGGAGCATCTTTCCACGAGCAGCTTCTTCAGCTGCTCCACCCCATCATGAGCTTTATGGCAATGAGCTTGAGAGTCACATGCCACATCCCTGTTCCACAGAGGCCCTGTCAGGGTTCCAAGTAACATCTCGGAAAAACCTGAATCTGAAAGCCCCCCCCCCAGGTTTTCCCCACCGAAGGGAAAATCAAAGTCCCTTCCCCTGTACCCACATGTCCATCACATGGACCAATCAGGTCACTGTCCCAACTGGAGTTGTTTCCCAGTCACACCTCTCCAGGTGCAGGCTGAATGTCTTTGATTCCAGGGAAAAGAATGTTGTTATGGCTGTACATCTCACCCTGTCTCCATCCAACCCCTCCTCCCGTTTCCCACATCATGCCCATCCACTGAGTGTGGCAGCCCTGAAGATCCCCAGTTAAAGGTGGCCTGCAGGGCTGACAGATCCTTTGCCCCAGGGCTTGGGTAAGAGGACAGGATGATAGTAGCAGAACCTTTACCACCTACTCAGAGGAAGAGCTGTGGGCAGAAGCTGAGGAGACAGTTGACCTGAGCATTGACTGATGAGGAAAGCTCCAGTTCTGGTCTGCTGTGAATAAGGCTAAAGGTAGGCATGATTACATTGGGATAGATCAGGGGTGTCAAACTCAATTTCATTGAGAACTGAATCAGGGTTGTGTTTGATCTCAGGGGGAGGGCTGATGTGGGGTGTGGCCAGGAGTGTAACCAGGATGGGCATGGCCAGTGTGACATCACTCACCAAGACTCTGTGACGGCCTCCTGCAGTCCTCTGCCAGCAAAAATGGAGCTCATGGCGATTGAGCTTGGCCCGCCTGGACTCCATTGTCACTGGCAGAGGGCTGCAGGAGGCTGTCGCTGTTATGTACATATGGACGTTGTTAAATTTACATGTTTTTATATGCTTACCGGGGATTGATTGCCCAAACCCTGGGAAGTTTAAACAACTGTCATTGGCCGGCTGGACTGCAGGAGCTCCTTAATTTACATGTTTTCACATGCTCACCAGGGATTGGTTGCCCAAACCCTGGGAAGTTTAAACTAGTGTCATTGACCAGTTGGTCTGCCAGAGCTCCTTGAAAGGTGAGCTCCAGAAGCCCAGCTGGCAGAGCGCAGTCACTTACTCTTGCAATAAAAAGTGCTGAAACTAACTTGTGCCTTGCGCCTGCTGCTTCTCGCCGACCTAACACTGGCGAAGAAGGACAAAGGGACCTGAGAACCCTCGTGTCAGGCCTGCATTTACATTCCTTTTAGGATTTTGGCCTGCCACACTTTCTCTTATTTCATTATGCTGTTTCTTTAAGTATAGTCAATGGGAGGGGGGATTAGAAGGAGTAGAATTGTGGAATGTATTGTTTTCATTCTTTGCTAGAAGTCAAGGCCATCCTTTGTCTCTACACTTTCACACCTGACCGGAAGAAGCTGGGCATGGACGCCAGCATGAAGGAAGAAGATTGGGCCATGTGATGGATGGTGGGTGTGGGGACAAGATCATGAACTTTTAACTGGGTGGATTTCTGATGTCATTTCCAGTATTGGGATTAACACAGATGTGCCTAAGATGTCTGTCTTATTAAATTGGAACAAAAAGGATTGTTTTGCCTTGGACTCTGATTTAATTCTGCATGATACTTGGAACGCTGACACCTCGTTGGACAAGCAGCCATTTCACACAAGAACCAAGACCCTGCACCACAGCACGAGATGGCATCACAAGCATCCCCTGCACCAGCGATCTTCGACCCGCAGATGGAGGACTGGAACACATACATGAGGCGATTCTGAATGTTCCTGGAAGCCAACAACTACCAGGATAGGACGGACAATAGGAAGCGGGTATTGTTCCTAAATTACTGCGGAACAAAAATCTATAAGATGGCACAGATATTGATTGCCCCAGCAGACGTAGAGACCATTGCATGGTCAATCCTACAACATGCCCTGGAAGACCACTACGCGCCATCCACCGCCCCCATGGTGAGCCGGAATGAGTTTTACCACCGGCGCCAATGGGAAGGAGAGGCGGTGAATAATTACGTGGCCAGCCTTTGAGAAATCACGACCTGGTGTGAATTCATCAACCCAGAAGAAATCATGAAGGACCGGATCATCCTAGGAATAAGAGACCTCTCCTTGCAAAAGAAACTGTTAATCAAAAGAGGAGTCTCATTCAAGGATGTGGTCAAGGAAGCCCAGGCAGCTGAGTCATCAGATAACTTGGCAGCGCACGTAACGGGTACACCAAACATTCAGGGAACCCGAATGGGCATCCAAAGTTCCTGAGTACGATGATGAAGGGGATGATGCCGATGCCATCCACTGCGTGTACCCATAGAGGAAACAAAGCACAAGGGACATAGAGGGCAAGCAGTCACGTTGCCCAGGCTGCATGGGATTCCATTCCAGAGCAGCGTGCCATATCCGGGAAGTCATCTGCTGCAGATGCCAGCAGAAAGGCCACATTGTCAAGGTGTGAAGAGCATCCCAGCGCACCCCATCCAAGATACAGGGGAGACCAAACAACCCACAACCTGGCCAACAGTGGAATAGGAGGAGACAGGAACAGTACCAAGCCCAGAGGGAGATCCATCACACCACTGTGGGCCACTCAGATGCCTACAAAGGGGAAAAGTTCCATGCCACAGTGACCATTGAAGGGGGACCATGCAGGATGGAGCTGGACACAGGCTCATACTTTACAATCTTGTCCTGGCAGACCATTAAGAAATTGAGCCCAACAGCTAGCAAAAAGCTCCTCAAACCACCAAACGGAGGTCGAGGTGGTGTTCCACAAATTCCAGGGCTGCCTACCCCTCACAGTTGTCGCCAGCCACCAACTGTCCCTACTGGGAGTAGAATGGTTCAAGCCCCTGGGGCTAGACATCACCGGCCTGCATTGAATCTCAACCCACAACCTGGATTGGCTACTGGCAGAGTTCACAGCCGTCTTCGACGGGGGCCTAAGTAAATATATGGGGAAACCCATTTCATTTAATGTAGACCCCCATGTAACCCCCCATCAGGCTCAAACCCCAACGGGTCCCCATTGCTCTACGGCCCAAGGTGGATGAGCAATTGGATAAACTAATTGCCCAAGGAATCCTCATGCCGACTGACCATGCGATATGGGAAACCCCAATAGTCACCCCTGTGAAATCAGGTGGTTCCGTCCGCCTCTGCGCGAATTACAAGTGTTTGTTTGTTTTGTTTTTGTTTTATTAGACATTTATAGGCCGCCCTTTTCCCTGAGGGGACTCAGGGCAGCTTACAGTCAAAAGGGAAGGGAGTGTCAGACAATACAAAAAGAAATGTGCACAAAGGTAAATTAAATAGTAAAACTCAACATTCACTCAACATTCGGGAGGGGCAAAAGTAAACTTATCCCCAGGCCTGACGGGCTAGCCAGTTCTTGAGGGCTGTGCGGAAGGCCTGGACGGTGGTGAGGGTACGAATCTCCACGGGGAGATTGTTCCATAGTGTCGGAGCCGCAACAGAGAAGGCTCTCCTCCGAGTAGTTGCCAGTCGGCACTGACTGGCGGATGGAATACGGAGGAGGCCAACTCTATGCGATCTGATGGGACGCAGGGAGGTAATTGGCAGAAGGCGGTCTCTCAAATAGCCAGATCCACTACCATGGAGCGCTTTATAGGTGGTGAGTAGAACCTTGAAGTGCACCCGGAGATCGACAGGTAGCCAGTGCAGCTCACGGAGGATCGGTGTTATGTGGGCGAACCGTGGTGCGCCCACAATCACTCGCGCGTGTATGCTGAATAAGGCTTTACAGCAAAGCACGTACCTGGTGCCAGTTGTGCAGCATCTGTTGCATTCCCTAGGAAGCGTGAAAATATTTGACAAACTGGATCTGGCCCAGGCATACCAACAATTGCCTGTGAACGAAGCCACCACAGAAGCAGAGATGATTGTGGTCCACAGGGAGGGGGGCTTTCAAATGCATCAAGCTGCAGTTTGGAGTCAGCATAGCCCCAGGACTGTTTCTGTGTTTAATGGGGGGGCTACTACAGGGAATCTCGGGGGTGGTGCCATACTTTGATTATGTATTCATCTCAGGGGACTCCATAGAGTAGCTGATGGAATCCGTGTGTGAGACTTTGGGGCGGTTTAAGGAGAAGTGAACCCAAAGAAATGTAAAATCGGCGTGAGGCAGGTAGAGTTCCTGGGATACCTCATAGATGGGTCTGGCATCCACCCCACCAAACAGCAAAGTAAAGGCCATTAGAAACAGCCCCACCCCAAGGAACAAGACATAGCTCCAAGCCTTCTTAGGACTATTGAACATTTATAGTATTTTTTTACAACAGAAGGCCACCATTGTTGAGCCACTGCACAAGCTCCTGGGAAAGACAGCACCATGGACCTGGGGACAGAAGGAAGACCAGGCCTTCACAGCGGTAACAGAGCTCCTATCCTCCAACAGTGTGCTCATCCAGTTCAACCATACTTTGCCGGTTCGGATCACCTGTGACGCCTCCCCCTTTGGAGTCAGAGCAGTCCTCAGCCATTGCCTACCAGATGGATTGGAGGCTCCCATAGCCTATTACTCCAAGACCTTGTCCCTGGCTGAACGCAACTACAGCCAGATCGACAAGGAAACCTTGGCTGCAGTCACAGGGATCAAGAGATTCCATGAGTATGTGTATGGCAGACATTTCAAACTCGTCATGGACTATAAGCCACTTTCCTCACTGGGAACCAACAAACCCCACCGTACATGACCCCAAGGATGACCAGATGGGTCATTTTCCTCATGATGTACGATTACGAGCTGATCCACCGCCCAGGGAAGGATATCAGCCACACCGATGCACTCAGCCATTGCCCATTACTGGAGCTGATGGAAGACCCTGCCCCCCCCCCCATGGTACTGCTAATTGACATCAACTCAGCCAGCCCGGTCACCATCAGGGACATCACCGAGCACACACAAAAGGACAAGGGGTTGTGAAAGGTTCTGAACTGGGTGTTGAAGGGGTGGCCACAAGAGAAGCTGAGTGAGGAGTTCCAGAGCTACCAGAGTAAGCAAAAGAACTATCAACTATCAAGGGTTGTTTGTTGTGGGGAAAGAGGGTCATCATACCCCAGAGGCTGTGGAGGTGAGACATTGAAGCCCTCCATGAGGGTCACATGGGGATAGTACAGATGAAAGCACTAGCCCAGAGCTACATCTGGTGGTCCAATATGGATAAGGACATCACGGAATGGATGCAAACCCTGTCAGGAGACACGACCGGCCCCACCCCAGGCACCCGTGTAAGAGTGGGAAGCAGCCAAGGGACCGTGGTCACGCATCCACATTGACTTCGCGGGACCAGTGGAAGTGTAAACATTCCTGCTCATGGTGAATGCTTACTCCAAATGGCTGGAGGTCATTATCATGCAATCAACCACGGCAGAAGCCACCATCAGAGCTCTCCGGAAACGTTTCGTGACCCACGGCCTACCCGACACCGTGGTCTCCAACAATGGCCCACAACTGACCACCAAGACAATGGAGGCATTCCTCCCAGAGCAAGGGATCCAGGATGTTCTCATCACCCCATTCAATCTGGCGAGCAATGAACAGGCCAAGCGAATGATGAGGCTCACAAAAGAAACCCTCACCCAAATGGGACCAGGAAGCTGACAGGAAAAGGTTGACCAATTCCTTTTCACCCAACACATCACCACCCACCCCCAATGCGACCACCAACAAAAGCCTAGCAGAGCTGTTGATGGGGAGAAGACTGAGGTCCAGACTCAACCGGTACCACCCAAACTACCTTCCAGAGAACCCCCTGGATTCTGCTCGACCAACCCAGGAGTTCAACATAAATGACCAGGTATTCACCGACAACTACACCGAGTACCCGACTTGGCTGGTGGGCCGATCTGCACAGGTCAAATAGGAGACTGGCATGCCCCGCCTACCTGAAAGACTATGTCCTCTACGTAGGCCGGGGATTGGACATTGTTCATTCTAGGAGGGGAGGGGTGTTACGTACGGATGTACGTTGTGAAATTTACATGTTTTCACATGCTCACCGGGGATTGGTTGCCCAAACCCTGGGAAGTTTAAACTACTGTCATTGGCCAGTTGGTCTGCCGGAGCTCCTTAAAAGGTGAGCTCCAGCAGCCCAGCTGGCAGAATGCAGTCACTTACTCTTGCAATAAAAAGTGTTGAAACTCACTTGCACCTTTCACCTGCTGCTTCTAGCTGATCTAACAGTCGCAGTCAAAAATGGAACTCGGGCAGGCTGCACATGGCCCTCCTGAGCTTTGTTTATGCTGGCAGAAGCACTGCGGGCTGGTCCTTCGCTGTTTCCAGGGCAGGATTGCGGGCCAGTTCTAAGCACCCCGTGAGCCAAATCCAGCCCCTGGGGGTTGAGTTTGACACCCCTGGGATAGATGTTTCTATAGTGAATCTTCTGCAGATGGTTCTACTCTCATCTGGTAAGAATCCCCTAGGTCTTCATGTCTGCAGGATGTGGCCTAAACAGTCAAGATGATGCCACAATGTGTGCAACCCCATAAAAACAGATGGAGTTTTGATCACACTAGCTTGGTGGTCGTCGTCATCGTCGTCATCATCATCATCATCATCATCATCATCATCATCATCATGTTTTTGGATCATGCCTTCTGGTCCCCGCCATAGTTCTCTTAAAATCAACATCCTTCCCTGTGGGAATGAGTTGGGATACCTCCAACTAGGAACCCCACAAACACACTTGCTCTTGTTATAGCTAACGTCCCTTATTGATGAGTGAATCTCTCATTTTTGTAAAATGGATTATTTCCCCTGTAATTCTGATTATGAGAAGCAAATGCCATGAAGCTGGCCTTTCCTGGAGTTTGCATTTAGGACTACTGAATATCCACCTCCCACACTCAAAATGCCAATTCCAGCTGAGCCCCCTGTTAGTCATATCTGCCTTCCTTAAGTAATCTTCGGTCTTTCTGGTGCTATTTTGGCCCCATTTCCACATCTGGTTTCCTAAAGGATTAGGAAGCTTATGGATGAACATCTGTGGCCGTGTTTTCTCAGGAGGGAGACATTCAGAATCGAACCAATATGAAAATGAAATTGGTCCAAGAATGGGAGAGAGAGTAGGCAAGCCTCCTAAATAATGAGACTGGAACAGGGGTGTATCTGGGATAATGACAAAATGCCAGGAAAGTGGGTCTCCTGTCTGAGGACCCAATTAGATAAACAGTTATAAAAATTATGTTATAAGTATAACATAAAATAATTTATTTTATATAATTTATATATTTCCATATTATATTTAGAATTTGGGTCATTATGTTATAATTTGTGCTATTTGATTCCTTCCAGAGGAGGACAGGAAGGGTAACACTCTGCAGAAAAATTACTAGGTGCTACATCCAGAGGCTAGATTCCAAAGGTTATGTGGTGCCAACTTCTAGGGGTCATTTGGGACCAACTGAAGCTTCAGTGGGTCATTCTGGGGTCAAATCAACTTTCAGGGTTCATTTGGAGTCAATTCAAGCTTCTAGAGGCCATTTCAGGTCAATTAAACTTCTAGGGCGATCCTAGCATGATCACTAGCTTCCAATAGTTACTGGGCCTCAACTTCTAGAGGGCATTTCTGGTCAATTCAAGCTTCCAGGGATCATTTGGGCTTCAAATAAATATCTAAAGATCATTTCAGGTCAACTCAACCTTGTGGAATGATCCTTCTCTGAACGACAGCTTCCAAGGATTATTTGGGGTCCACTTCTAAGGCTCGTTGGTGCCAAATCAAGCCACCATTCATTTAGGCGTCAACCCAAATCTATAGAGGTAATTTCAGGTCAACTCAAGCTTCTGGAGTGATCCTGTTCTGAACACCAGCTTCCAAGGGTCATTTGGGGTCAATTTCTAGGAGTTTTTGGTGGCCTCTTCAAGCCTCCAGGGCTTATTCTTGGGTCAAATCAAGCATCCAGGGTTCATTCAAAGGTCAATCAAAGTTCTAGAAGTCATTTTAGGTCAACTCAAGCTTTTGGAATGATTCTGGCCTGAACCTCAGCTTCCATGGGTTATTTGGGGTCAACTTCTAAGGCTTTCTTTTAAAATAATTTTTTTATTTTCAAACACAAACACACAACACATATAATATAAAAGCCTCTTCAACTACATACAGTGTGTCGATTGGTTACAAGGTCTTTCTGCGACCTTTCCATAGTCATCACTTGAATTTTATCAAAATTCACATGTTGTCAATCAAGATATCTTTGTATACATTGTTATTATGCTTCCTTTGTATGATTATCACTATTGCCTCTCCATTTTGGACAAGGTATTCTAAATACATAACCATTAAAAATAGAATGATTCATTATATCATCTCTAATATATCCAATAGTAAAGGGTTATTTTTTATCCTATTCTAAGTTATTCTATTATTTTAGCATTGATAACATTCTCTAATAATTTTCAATTCCATGTTTTTTTTCCATTATTAGTATCATCAATCTAATATACATGTATACAAATTGTTATAATTATTAAACATCCATTAAGCCTGGCTATTATTACATCCTTTCAACAGAAGGCATATTAAATTTGAAGTAAATTTATATTATAACATTTCATTACATCATCCTGAAATCATCCAATGATATTACATCTTTATATTCTATTCTATATAGAATTATCTTTTATAAAAAGGCTTTTCAACATCATCTCCATAATCCTTACTTACAGTTTGTATAAAATTTCATATTATCAAATCAAGTATATATAAATTTAGAATTTTTAGAATTTTTAGAATTTTATTAGTATTTGTAGGCCGCCCTTTTCCCTGAGGGGACTCAGGGCGGCTCACACAAAACCGGGAAGGGGGAATACAGACATTAAGACAGAAACATATAAAAAAATAGTAAGAAACATACATTCATCATTCGGGAGGGGTAACTATCCTTATCCCCAGGCCTGACGGGCGAGCCAGTTCTTCAAGGCTATGCGGAAGGCTTGGACGGTGGAGAGGGTACGAATCTCCACGGGGAGCTCGTTCCAAAGGGTCGGGGCTACTGCTGAGAAGGCCCTCCTCCTTGTAGTTGCCAGCCGACACTGGCTGGCCGATGGGATACGGAGGAGGCCTAATCTATGGGATCTTATCGGTCGCAGGGATGTAATTGGCAGAAGGCGGTCTCTCAAGTATCCAGATCCACCGCCATGTAGGGCTTTATGGGTGATTAATAGCACCTTGAAGCGCATCCGGAGATCGACAGGTAGCCAGCGCAGCTCGCGGAGGATAGGTGTTATGCGGGTGAATCGGGGTGCACCCGCAATCACTCGCGCGGCTGCGTTCTGCACTAGCTGAAGTCGCCGGATGCTCCTCAAGGGCAGCCCCATGTAGAGCACATTGCAGTATTCCAGCCTAGAGGTCACAAGGGCCCGAGTGACTGTTGTGAGCGCCTCCCGATTCAGGTAGGGTCGCAACTGGCGCACCAGGCGAACCTGGGCGAATGCCCCCCTGGTCACAGCCGTTAAGTGGTGGTCAAATGACAGCTGTGGATCCAGGAGGACTCCCAAGTTGCGTACCCTCTCTGAGGGGTATAAAATTTGACCCCCCAGCCTGAGTGGTGGAATATTAGCCAAATCTTTGGGAGGAAAACACAACAGCCACTTGGTCTTTTCTGGGTTGAGCACAAGCTTGTTAACCCTCATCCAGTCCATAACGGCCTCAAGGCCCCGGCTCATCACGTCTACCGCTTCATTGAGTTGGCACGGGGCGGACAGATACAATTGAGTATCGTCCGCATATTGATGGTATCTAATCCCGTGCCTGCGGATGATCTCTCCCAGCGGTTTCATGTAGATGTTGAATAGTAGGGGGGATAAGACCGAGCCCTGAGGCACCCCATAATTTAGGGGCCTAGGGGACGATCTCTGCCCCCCCACTAACACCGACTGTGACCTGTCCGAGAGGTAGGAGGAGAACCACCGTAGCACGGTGCCTCCCACTCCCACCTCCCGCAGTCGTCGCAGAAGGATACCATGGTCGATGGTATCGAAAGCCGCTGAGAGGTCAAGGGGACCAGGATGGAGGAATGTCCTTCATCTCTGGCTCTCCAGAGATCATCCATCAATGCGACCAAAGCGGTTTCTGTGCTGTAACCGGGCCTGAAGCCTGACTGGAAGGGGTCTAGATAGTTTGCTTCTTCCAAGGACCGTTGGAGCTGAAAGGCCACCACCTTCTCAACAACCTTCCCCAAGAAGGGAAGGTTGGAGACTGGACGATAGCTATTAAGAACAGCTGGATCCAAGGATGGTTTCTTCAGGAGGGGTCTCACCACCGCCGCTTTCAGTGTGGCGGGGAAGTTCCCCTCCCGAAGGGAGGCGGTTACAACCGCCTGGATCCAGCCTGCAGTTAGTAACCAGCCATGAGGGACACGGATCCAGGACACAGGTGGAGGTACTTACAGCTCTCATGGCCTTGTCCACATCCCCATAAATGCTTTGTTATCATTATTAATCATTTATTTGACTATAGCTATTATTACGTTGTACATAGCACTCAAAATTTAACTACATTTAGCTAAATTTTATTGTGACATTTCATTTCATCATCCTGTATCCTTCCAAAAATAGTATAGTCCAATATCTCTTGCCATTTGTAATGTCTGTATTCTAAGTGTTTTCTTGATAAGTCTTAAGTGGACTTCTCTTAAGAACTTGTTCATTGCATGTCTCATAAGGATTCAAAATCCTCTATCTGCTCCTTTTATCAGCTTAACTTTTGTTATCATTAGTGCTTCTGCCGAGATTACTCTCATTATTTCTGCCAATTTTTCTCTCCTTTCTTCATCTATGTTCTGACATCTGAAATAAAGTTCCGGTTCATCGATCTCTCCTTTCCATATTTCACACTTGTCATTTCCCCCCACTCAGTCTGCTGGCAGTGTCAACAATTTTCTTTTCACTTTCATATGTCTGTGATTTTTTGTGCTCTGTCCTTAAACTTCATCACTGTCCCTGTGCTTTCTGTATTTTGATCTATAATTTCAAGTCTCTTTTCAAGTCTCTCTGTGAGTATTAAAACTTTTTGAATTTCTAAGAAAATTATTTGCAACGTTAGTGCCTTTTTTTCTTCACATTGTGCCATTTTCCAGATTATAAACACTGCCAAAACATTCAAGACTTTTTAGGTGTCAAACAAATTCAGTGGAGTTTTTGAAATCAAAGCTTTATTTTTCCTTCAAAGGAACACCTGTATAAACAAAACATTTTCCACTGACCCTTTCAACAAACAAAGCCTATAGCTTTGTAATATCAGATATTACCAAGCCTCTAGCCGCTAGATGGCAGTGTTACCTCTTTTCCATCTGTTTTTGGCTCTCTCTCTAAACTCCAACCTCCAGAAGTGGAAAAAATGTTTAAAAATTACGCTCCAACCAAGCCTTACGAGAGAAGAAACTTTTAATCCACAAATACAAAAAATGGAAAAAGTATAGAGGAAGAAGGAAAAAAAGAGACAAATCCAGTTTAAAAGTAAGAGGCATTTGTAAAAAGTCCATCCATAGAAAACAAAAAAGTTAAGGTAGAAAAGATAACATGATAGTTTTAAACCAGGGTGAATTCGCCACTTACTTTCTTCCATTTTCAATTTTATTTTAAACTCCAAGTCTTTTGGGTTTTCCCTTCTCTAATAATAATTTTTTTCTCACCATTTTGACACACTGTCTCTCCTGTACTGCTTCTGTTTCAGGGGCTTGTCCCAACCTTCTGCAGCCATTTTGGCTACTTCTCTTTTAGCTGGCAAAAAGAGATTTCTCCTGGATCAATCAGGGATTTTGAGATGTCTCTGAGATCAGCAGGACATGCTCTTCTCTATCACTGTTCCTTCAAAACAGTTTAGGTCCAAAAGGACCATCCAGGAACAGAGATATCAACAGCAATATTGGAGCCCCAAGATTGCATGTCATGTCATTGAGACATCAAGCTCCGCCTCCAACTTCTAAGGCTTTTTGATGGCCAACACATGCTCCAGGGTCATTGATGGGTCAAATCAACCCTCTGGGATTTCTTTTGAGAGGTCAGCCCAAACCTCTTAAGGTCATTTCAGGTCAACTCAAGTTTTTGTAGAGATCCTAGCCTCAGGACTAGATTCCAAGGGTTATTTGGGTTCATTTTTTTGTGGCTTCTTGGTAGCCAACTTAAACCTTCAGAGCAGGGGTGAAATTCAGCAGGTTCTGGAGAACCGGTAGCAGAAAATTTTAGTAGTTCAGAGAACTGGCAAATACCACCTCTGGATGGTCCCAGAATGGGGAGGGAATGGGGATTTTGCAATATCCTTCCCCTGGAGTGGGATGAGAATGGGGATTTTGCAATATCCTTCTCCCTGGAGTGGGATGAGAATGGAGATTTTGCAATATCCTTCTCCCAGGAGTGGGGAGGGAATGGGGATTTTGCAGTGTCCTTCCCCTGGAGTGGGATGAGAATGGAGATTTTGCAGGATCCTTCCCCTGGAGTGGGGAGGGAATGGAGATTTTGCAGGATCCTTCCCCTGGAGTGGGATGAGAATGGAGATTATTCTGGGTCAACTCAAACTTCCAGGGAGAATTTGGGAGTCAACCCATACCTCTAATGCTAATTTTATGTCAAGTCAAGCTTCCAGACTGATTCTGTCATGAACACTAGTTTCCAAGTGTTATTTGTGTTGAACTTCTAGGAGTCATTCTGATGTTAACTCTAGGCTCCAGTGGTCATTCTATAGTAAACCCAAGCCTACAGGTTTCATTTGGTGTCACCTCAATCTATTAGAAGTCATTTCATGTCAACTCAAGGTTCTGGGAGAATTCTGGTAAGAACAAGAACTTACAAGTATTATTTGGGGTGAAATAAAACAAAATTAATAAAAAAATTGAGGAGACCATGTGTCATGGAGAATTGTTCTCCTACCCAATTATTTACCCAAAGCAATATTGGAGGAACTGTTCTTCCATGAAATAAAAATATTTATCTCCTTATCTAGATTTAGGAATGCAAAAAATCAGATTACAAAATGTAGCAGAAGCAGACTAAGATCTCTTGTTGGGGATCAACAATTTGGCACCTATTGATGCTGCCACTCATTTACCGGCAGTCTCAACAGCCACTAAGCACATTAACATTGTAAATGTCAATAATGTTTCTACAACATCAGAATCTTTCTTGGAATTAGTTTGAAAGCAGTTTAGGGGTGTGTTCACTTCAGCTGATCTGAGGCATGGAAAACCGAAAGCAAAAATGACTATCCTGAACTGTTGCAGACCCCAAAACTATGTAACTCCTTTACAAACACACACATGCACACACACTCAAGCACTCACAGAAGAAGGAGGAAGAATGTTCACATTATCTGTCATTTTTCACGACTTCCCCTTTGTTGAAAGAAGGGGAAAATATCTGAATACCTGCTAATCTCACCCCCTGGCTTTGATTATGCTACCAAGGGGTTGCTCCAAAGCTTTCAAGCTGTCATTTCCCTTCTCTTCCTTCTCTGGAAGCTTCAGAGACAGAGGTAAGAGCCTGCCCAATGGAGGAACATGACTACCAGCCACTTATGATAGCCTGTAATTTTAATCATATCACATGTTGAGCTGGTTCATCTCAGATGAGGTGGGACATTTAGCTACAGTGGTGATGGGCAGTGGTGAGATTCAGCCAGTTTGGGCTGGTTTGGGCAAACCAATTGTTAAATTGCTGGCTGGCCCTGCCCCTCCCTACCCCGCCCCTTCTAGGAGTTCCCCACGGCCTGTTTTTGCTCCCAGAAGGCTGTAGGGAGGCCTACTAGGCCAAAATTAGGGAACAGAGGGATGGTGCGGCCACCTGTGGCTTGTTTTTGCTCCCAGGAGGCTTCAGAGATATCTACTAGGCCCAAAATGGGGTGCAGGGAGAGGCATTCCCCCCCAAGAGCATTTTGGCTCCCAGGGGGATGCAGGAGGCCGAGTGCTGCCTGTCACATACTATGGCCACACTCACCATGGCCATGCCCACCCAGCCAGTCATTAGGGCAGAGAACCAGTTGTTAAATTGTTTAAATCTAGGGGTGGGTTCCTGCCAGTTCTAACCTCTTCTATAGAAGAGGTTCCACAAATCTACAGTGCCGTTTAGAACTGGTTCCAGCTCCCTCCCCCCATGCGTCCGCACATCATCAAGATGAAGAGCGAGAGGAGGAATTATGGGAGTTGAAGTCCACAAGTCTTAAAGCTGTCAAGTTTAAACACCCCTGGGGTTGTTTTTTTCTAAAGGGTTAGGGGTGCAAGGGTCTTGTAACTTGACAGCTTTAAGACTTGCAAGCTTCAATGCCAGAGTTTCTAAGCCAACATTTTGGTTGCTAAGCAAGAGTGTTGTTAAGTGAGTTTCACCACATTTTACAAGTTGGCCATGGCCACCCAGTCACATGTCTGGCAAGCCACTCCCACCAGGTCACATGGCCAGCAAGCCACTCCCACAAAGCAGGCCACACCTACAGAAGAGGTCCTAAATTTTTGTTGAAACCCACCACTATTTAAATCCCACCACTGGTGATGGGTATACCATTAGACTACTTGAAAGGCCAGGTAGATGGACAAAATCTATCTTTGTGGTGCCTGGGATTTGAAAATGTCTTGAAGAGAATTCTTTCCAGTGGGGCATTTAAATAAGAAGCAGTCCTCCAGCTGGAAAACAAAACTAGAGACCTTTGCATTGTCTTTTTTTTACAAGAATACATCTTAGGAAATGAACATGGTGGCGGCGGTTGCATTTAAGAGTTTGTCTGAAACTGAGTCAATCTTGAAAACCCCAAGTCTTTATTACCAGTTAATACAAAATACTCCAGCCAAAAATGCTGCTTTCTGACACGAGAACTCTACAAATCCTTGAACTGGAAAGAGATGCTGTCATATTCTTTTTTTCTAAAGCTAGCTGAAATGACACCAGGGCACGCATTGTTTACATAATGACTTAAAGCGAGAAGAAGGGGGCTTTTTCCCCACTTCCAAGTTCCTATATTTTGGGAAACTGATCCTTTTACTGATTCGAACTAAGCAAGAACAGACAGTTCTCCACTACCAAGGAGACAACACAATTTAGAATCAACCTAGTTGACATTAGCCTGTGTGCGAATTTTCATGATTTACTTCTATGGTCTGTAACATTCTTTGGCATTTGGTCCAGAGTTTGGAGGCTGGGACAAAGCCACAACATTGCTGGCTCTTCTTCATGAGCAGAATCTCCCTCTGGGTACCTATTAATGGGATACAAAACTCTGGGAAGAATTCTGCCCAACTCTTCTTTCTGCTTCATGTAGGTTTGTCACATACTTTTTAAATTCCCAGTCTTATCCAGAAATCCCATGATTGTGGTTTTCCTCCAAATGCTATTAAAGCTTGACCGTGCTTAACTTCAGAGACCATATGCATAGGATCATCCAAAACGATAAGAATTTTCCAGAATTATTCTTCTAGCAAGATGTTGGAGATAGGTGTTCTGACCTAGGCCTCCCAAGATCATGAAACGGAGTCCTCATCCCAATAAAACCTCTTTTATTTTGGTTAAAGGGAATTCCTCTCCAGTAAAGTCCCAGCCAATAGTCTTTCAAGAGATTTCACTACTACAGACCTTTACCAGGCTTGGAGAGCTGCCAGGCCAATATCTTCCAAATGCCAAGCAATTACTTGGCAAGAAGTCGGGAGCAGATCTTCACTCTAATGAATTGAACTCATTGTCTCCTGCAAACTCCCCTCCCCTTTCACTCCTCTTTATTCCCTATAAGAGGAGCCATTCACCATCCTCTTATGGCTCTACTCCTGAGTCGACCCTTGTTCTTTAGCTGTTCCCTTCTCCTGGAAGCTCTGCGCATACGCACACTGGGAACAGACTCCAGCTGTTCTTCTGCCCCACTGATGTCTGACTCCGAAGGCAGCTGATAACTGTCAGGTGGCCCTGGCCCCCTCTCTGACTCCGACACAGAGCCCTCATCAGAGCCTTCCCCAGACTCCAGGACTGGTCCATGTTCCTCCTCAACCTCATCACTATCTGAGTCTGCCACCAGTTCCATTGACCGCTGGTGGGCCACAACAGTAGGGGAGAAGCAACAAAATCCAAAAATTAGACCAGATGTTTAGGCTAGGAGTTCTGCAGGTTGAATGAAGAGACAAAGTTGGGTGTGCTTGGCAATGAATGTTACCTGATGTGTAGGGATGAGGGACAAGGTTACTTGAGAATGGTCTTACACGACTCTGGATCATTTACAATGTTTCAACTTCCTTCAAACTAATCTGGAGGATTCATAACGATATGAGTGAACTCGTTGTCTTCTCCATCCAGTAATGTTTTCTCTGCCCATAATTTGCCTTGACTCCCAGCTCCAAGTTGATCTTTCACCAAGTGTGTGTCCCACACATCCATCGTTCCTTTCCAGAAACTTTTTCATTGATCCATGAAATACCTTTGACAGAAAATATATCTCCCCTTATCTTTACTTCTGGAGAAATTCATCCTCACTTTTGCTAAATAAACAGTCTAGTCTGTTTTGTATTTCCGATGCCTCCCAGATGGACACCAGATAGGAAATGGAAGTACTTGGCTTGTTTCATTGCTGGGAGGCACTTTTAATATTAACTTCTTGCTTCTGTGGCTTCAAATAATTTTGCTTTAGTTCTAACAAAATTTGCTAAGTTAATGTTCCTTAACTCAGGGATGGGGGGTGGGGGAAGTTAAGCAATTAGGCCATACTAATAACGCCGGAATGGTAGCTTCATTTTGCAGATATGTGAGAGCAGAGACTCTCTGCTTTTTCTCCTCAATTTAACAATTTAGTTCTTAAGCTGTTTTGGTAGCTCAAGAGGCTC